>NC_064756.1:23087509-23417509 GCF_011397635.1 Epinephelus fuscoguttatus
ATCAGGTCTACTAACAGTTAAATTTAATACCTCAATGAGGCAAAAGTTAAAGGGACTTTGAAGATGGATCTGAACCTGTCTGGATATTTTCCTTTGGCCCAATTATCACCTTGATCTGGCACATTTACGATGTCCCCACAGTGCACTTCTTATGATACCATTAGTGTTCAATAAAACCCAGAGATGCTTTGTCCCCGTAAAGGATGATAACATGGTGTGTAAAAATGTCCCCATTAAGCTTGTTGTATTGAAGATGTGTGAAAGCAAACAGAGGTTGACTCATTAGTCTGAAATATTACAGTACAGTTTGGTGTTTTCTTTTCTTATGAAGTCTGGTGTTTTGGCATGTACTAAAGTTTACAGATCCTTAAGAACATGTATTTATCTACTTGAGTTTTACATGGTGTTTACATTAAATTGACCTAAAGGTCCTCATATTTTCATTGTTTTCCTTGTAAATCATTGCAGATGACATTGTGTGCCATGGATATTCATTCTGCAAAGAGCTCCCATCCTGCTGCCATGTCTGAGAAACGGATGGAAGAAGCTTTGTGTCTACAGGACACTACTCAAGAGGTACATTCACCTTCATCACTTGATGTTTACTTCAACAGCCTCTGTACGATTGGTTTAAAGCAACTAAACAAAGCAAATGAGGTCATTGTGAGGGTAATTTCTTGTCAATCAGGTCTACTAACAGTTAAATTTAATACCTCAATGAGGCAAAAGTTAAAGGGACTTTGAAGATGGATCTGAACCTGTCTGGATATTTTCCTTTGGCCCAATTATCACCTTGATCTGGCACATTTACGATGTCCCCACAGTGCACTTCTTATGATACCATTAGTGTTCAATAAAACCCAGAGATGCTTTGTCCCCGTAAAGGATGATAACATGGTGTGTAAAAATGTCCCCATTAAGCTTGTTGTATTGAAGATGTGTGAAAGCAAACAGAGGTTGACTCATTAGTCTGAAATATTACAGTACAGTTTGGTGTTTTCTTTTCTTATGAAGTCTGGTGTTTTGGCATGTACTAAAGTTTACAGATCCTTAAGAACATGTATTTATCTACTTGAGTTTTACATGGTGTTTACATTAAATTGACCTAAAGGTCCTCATATTTTCATTGTTTTCCTTGTAAATCATTGCAGATGACACTGTGTGCCATGGATATTCATTCTGCAAAGAGCTCCCATCCTGCTGCCATGTCTGAGAAACGGATGGAAGAAGCTTTGTGTCTACAGGACACTACTCAAGAGGTACATTCACCTTCATCACTTGATGTTTACTTCAACAGCCTCTGTACGTTTGGTTTAAGCAACTAAACAAAGCAAATGAGGTCATTGTGAGGGTAATTTCTTGTCAATCAGGTCTACTAACAGTTAAATCTAATACCTCAATGAGGCAAAAGTTAAAGGGACTTTGAAGATGGATCTGAACCTGTCTGGATATTTTCCTTTGGCCTAATTATCACCTTGATCTGGCACATTTACGATGTCCCCACAGTGCACTTCTTATGATACCATTAGTGTTAAATAAAACCCAGAGATGCTTTGTCCCCGTAAAGGATGATAACATGGTGTGTAAAAATGTCCCCATTAAGCTTGTTGTATTGAGGATATGTGAAAGCAAACACAGGTTGTGTGGACAAAACTCCACAGGACAGCTTTAATTGTTAACATAAAAATCTTTTTTTTTTTTAAATTTCCTAAAAATACATGCAACATATAGCTCATGGACTTAGAATGTCCCGAAATTATATAATGACCCACATGTACTTTTGTCCACCAATTTCAATCTTTGATTTGAGATCGAAAATGAGAACTGCAGTAGCCTCTCTGACTTTCACTACTTCACAAAATGTCTTTGTTTTAGTAGCAAATTCTACACAAAACTTATTTTATTGTGCTATTTTTTTCAACCATATAATTGTTATTTTTTCGAATAACCTTTGACATCGAAGTCCCAAACTTAAATTTATTTATTTATTTTCATTTCTCTAACCTAGTGATGTAAACAAAATTTCAAGAAAGTCTTCCTTAGTGGAACTGGGGCATAGGTGCTCAACAACCAGAACCGGTCAGTGTGTAGATAAAAACACTTAGTGGACGACTGGATGTACTTTAAATAAAAATTGCCCCGATTATAGCACGACCGTGGCAGTGAGCAGCTCTGCCTCAGCTCCACCAAGGAAGACTTTCTTTAATTAACTTTTATGTCACTAGGTTAGAGAAATGAATTGGAAGGACGATTGGACACAAGTTGGAAAATAATCAATTTCCTTTAACTAGTGACTTAAAAACTAGTGTCAATACATTTTACTTTGTAAAACAAAAATCATCACTCTCTAAAGAATGTCCGGTCACATTTTGCTTCATACACTAATTTTTTGTACTTGTTTGTTTAATTTCATACTGTATAATGACTTAAGATGTTGCTTGTGTTTACAGACTTGGAAGGACTTCCATAATGAAAATGAAAATATTGTACCGAGACTAAGACGGACAAAAGCATTATAGTAAGTTCACAATTAAGTGCCTGGATTAACATTGTAGAAATGTTCCACAGTCTTTCATAAAGTACATGATTTAATGTTAGTTTAAAGAAAATATGTCTATGACTTTTTAATTTTTATTTTTCCAAATAAAAATCTCTTAGATGAAGGACACATGCCTTGAAGACACAGAACTGTATGATAGCATGACATCAGTCAGTGGAGATGAAGAGGAGTATGTTCCAGATTCTAACCCGACACTGACAGTGATTCTAGCACTGACCTCAGTCCAAGAAAACGCCAATTTCTTGATTCTCTGCTAAACCCTGGCTCAGAGATGCCTAATGAATGTGACACCACAACACTTGGATTGGACACCCACCGTTACATCTGAATTCTCTGTAGAGGAAGAACCCTGCCCTGAATTTACTGTAGAGGAAGAACCCTGCCCTGAACTTACTGTAGAGGAAGAACCCTGCTCAAGTCAGGACACCAGTGATAGTCTAGTAGTTAGTTCTCACCAAAATAAAAATGGCAAGAGAAGCTACGATAAGAGAAACTATTGTTTTTATTGCAGAAAGCCATATGCCAAAATGGCAAGACATCTGGAACATGTACACGAAAATAAGGTGGAGGTGGCAAGAGCTTTTAGCTTTCCAAAAAAGTCCAAAGAGAGAAAACGTCTGCTAGAATATATTCGAACAAAGGCAACTATGCCCATAATGCCACTGTAATGGAGTCAGGAAAGGGACAACTTGTCCCATGTAAACGGCCACCAAAAGAAGCACAGGGAACTGATTTCATGCACTGTGCGTACTGCCAGGACTTTTCACACGAAATGTTCTATGGAGACATATGCGAGTTTGTAGACTCAAGCCTGGATCAGTCAACCCAAAACCTGGCAAGAACCGTGTTCAGGCTCTATGTGCATACACTGCACCTGTGCCTTCACATATCAGCAGGCAGCTGTGGAAAGTTGTCAGTGCCATGAATCACGATCCTGTCACAGAAATAATTAAGAATGACCATGTCATTATTGAATATGGGCAGCACTTGCTCAATAAATGTGGAATGACATTAAAAGTAATCAGTGCATCCGTGAAAAATGCGTGAATTGGGACGACTGCTGGACAATGCTAGGAAACATACCAGATTAAAAAAGATGGAGGATTTCATTAATCCTGCGAATTATGTGGAGATGGTCAAAGCTGTCAAAAGTACTTGCGGCTATGAGAGCAGTACCAACACATTTGCCATTCCATCACTGGCAACAAAACTTGGAAATGCTTTGGTAAAAGTCAGCAAGCTCTTGAAAGCTCAAGGACTCATTTCCAACAACCAAGAGCTTGTGAAGCGTGCGCCTGAGTTCCAAGAAGTGCACAATGAGAAGTGGAACGCATTGGTTTCTGCAACAGCACTAAGGAACATCGTTGAGGCCAAGTGGAATGCACCACTCTAATGCCCTTTACTGAGGATGTGCAAAGAATGCACCAGTTTCTCAGTGAAAGACTAGATGAATGCAGCATCACATTGTCTGAAAGTCCTCTACAAAGGCCTGGATCGACCTTGCAAAAGTTTCTTTAACACAGACCATCCTGTTTAACAGACGCAGAGAAGGAGAGGTGGCAAGCATGCCTCTGTCGGCTTTTTTTGTCAAGGGACACATCGGATCCCCATGAGGACTTGGACTGGGCACTGTCTGAAGTAGAAAAAGCTCTGCAGACATTTCTCCAGAATTGTCACCAGAGGAAAGCGAGGCAGAGCAGTTCCAATTCTCCTGACTCCAAAAATGCTCCATGCTTTGGAACTCCTCGTTCAGCAAAGAGAGGCCTGCGGGTTCTTCAAGACAATACTTACTTGTTTGCAAGACCTGCAGCTATGTCACATCTCCGTGGCTCAGACTGTATACGTGGCTTTGCAAAGTCGTGTGGTGCAAAGTGTCCCAAGGCATTGTCATCAACCAAACTGCGAAAACATGCTGCAACTCTGTCAACAGTGCTCAACATGACACAGAGATGGACCAACTAGCGAACTTTCTTGGTCACGACATCAGGATCCACCGAGAGTTTTATCGACTCTGACAAGACCCTGCAACTTGCAAAGATCAGTAAAGTTCTACTGGCACTTGAGAAAGGAAGACTGGCTGAGTTCCATGGAAAGAACTTGGATGAAATCACAATTGATCCAAATGGTATATTTGATTTTCACTGTACTTGATGTATCGTCTATTCTTTTGTCTGACCGAATTATAAGTGTGTCATGTCTCCTGCAGAAATCGTTATGGGTAGTGATGAGGAAGATGCATGCAGACAGGATGGAAATCGTTAATTTGCTGTTGATGGTATGTTTCAGTCAGTTCATGTTTTATAAATAAAAAAAAAGGTTTTTTTTAAAGTACATTTCCTACATGGGTACTGTAGTTTCATACTCATGTAGTATTCAAGGTACAGTATCCTCAGTGTATATTTGCAATGTAGTAGCTCTTTCTATCTGTTTAAAGCCTTCAGCAGCCTTACTTTCCATGCGTTGCACCATGATTAAGGCTACCAGTATATGCAACATCTAGTTCTATATATACAGACTCTACATAGTGAATGTAGAGTCTGTGGGCTAACTCGAGATCTTCCCTCCAGAAGAAGAGCGGAAGAGCCCTGGTTTCCGGTTGTAGGCTGTTTGTAGTCCACGTGATATTGACCAATCACGTTTGAGCCGGGTGCTACTTGTGATAGGATACGGTTGTTGATATCCTCTTTCAACTCCAACTCCATTGTCGCTCCAGTTTCTAGTCGGACTATAAACAATGAGTGGGGAGTAAACTTAAGTAGGAAACAGAAATTCGTGATCCTCCAAAATAAAACCGGAATAGTAAAACATCAGTGGGTCTGCCCCCAGAGGCTGTATCGCTGTCTGCCGGAAGTCAGACGCCGAATACAGCCGATGGGTTCTGAGAATGTGCAACATCTAACCACCTGCTGAGCAGCCAAGTTGTTGGATTTATTTAGCTTCATGCAAGAACATTTTCATATTCTTGTTCTAAATGTCTTACTGTTCACTATGAGGTGTGTCCTGACAAAATCTCAGCCTGGTAAATGTTAAGTGTTCATGTTGACCATTAGCATAGGCACTAAAATTACCACGTTCCACTAATTTATTTTATTTTTTTGTTCTTTTCCCCTCAACTATGTTATGTATTTCATAGAACCATCAGCAGACGAAACTGTTGCAGGTACTGTGGGGAATGAAATCTCTTCAACAGGCAAGCAACACAAACAGCCATCAGCAGAGCATGGAGCATCTTCTGGAGTCAGTACTGTGGGACATTCCCCCAAAGGTGATTGTTTTTTTTTACTCTTTTATTATTATTGCAGTAATATCAGTAGATGAAATTAATGTGAAAGATTCCTACCATCTTTGCACCCTCCGTCTGGTGGCCCCCAAGCACTGGTGGATTGTAACTGAGTACAGTGCAGGACTTTTCCTTGTGCCAGTCTTTTGGGGTGAAATTAGTAATTTTGCTTCAAGGATAGGCAAACTGAAGTATCTGAATATTAATTCAAACACTGTGCCCTAAACAACCATAGATATAGAATGGGATATATCATTAGCCACTTGGCCATCATTCAACTGACTTGCTAAAAAGAGATGAAAAGAGACAGTGCTCAGGCTTTGACCATCAATAAGCTGGGGTGTTGAATGACACAAGTGAAACAAACTTTTCAAGTTAATACTGGATGCAACAATGTGACGTGAAGTAGATATAACCTCAACTTGATCATTTATTAGTTATAGAATATTTAGATTTAGTTACAAATGAAGAAAACACAGATTTTTAAAACTTGTTTAATGCACTGATTTTTCTTTTGCAATTTAAAGCATTCTTGCAACAATAAATGACATACCTTTGTTTTCTATGGTCGGAATATTTGTAGTACATTTGAAGTATGTCTTTTCAAATATGTGTATATATATTTCATAGAACCGTCAACAGAGGAAACTGTTTCAGGTACTGTGGGGAATGAAATCTCTTCAACAAGCAAGCAACACAAACGGCCATCAGCAGAGCATGGAGCATCTTCTGGAGTCAGTACTGTGGGACATTCCTCCAAAGGTGATTGTTTTTTTTACTCATTTTTATTATTATTGCAGTAATATCAGTAGATTTGGAGACAGGAGATTAATGAAACCATCTTTGCAACCTCAGTCTGGTGGCCCCCAAGCACTGGTGGGTAATTGGAGGTACTTTAAATTGTTATTTTCCTAACAAGAATCCATTTCATGTGGGAGACCTTAGAGAAGATGGAAAACATTGTCGTTCTTTGTTCCACCTCCATAAGGGAATCTCAAAAACTTAAGCACTTTTGAGGGTCTTCCTCTGGCCTAGAATGGGATCTGATGACAAGTGGTGGCTCGGATGTAGGTTTATGTCAGCTGTAAACTGATGGACTGAGAGCTGAACACTGTGATCAAATCATTGAGGACAGATGCTTATTTCAGCTCTGATCAGCCTCATAATTTCACTTGTACTGTATATACTGACGCAGAGCTTGGAACTGTACCGCTTCCACTGTTACTAATACCTTTGTTTTTGTCTCCTCCCTTACAGGTAAAGCTCCACAGAAAAGAACACCCTGGCAGCCGGCAGAGGTTAGGGCAGTAGAGAGGCAAATGAATCAGTTCATCCGATCTTGTACTGTACCATCGAAGAGATTGTGAGAAATGTTTACGGGCTGAACCTGAAGCTCTCAGGAAGAGAGACTGGAAGAACTTGAAATTTTATATCTACAACAGGATTACGGCCTTAAAAAGGAAAATGTCTAAATAGTCTAATCTAAATGTCTAGATTTAAATGGTATGGCGAATACAAAGAAAAGGGTTGTGGAGAAGTTTTGTTTTTTCTGAGTATGATTCCTCAGCCAAACTGCGTGTTTCCTGCAGTTGAATGTAACATTTCCTACATTTAAAATGTAGTTTCATGAAGCCAATTGTTCAGTTTGACAGGTATTTCTTTAAAAGCTTGAGTCTTCATGACATCACAGAAGTTGTGGAACTTGTGCATGTGTATGTTTTGTTATACACATACTGTTATATTCATTGCAGAATTGTAATTTTGCAATGTAAACACTTTCACATTCACCTGTTTCAATAAAAAGCATGTTATGCACATCAAATTAGTTTGATTTCTGGGTGGGTGAGTTGACCGAGTAGTAGGCTAACAAGACCAGACATGATATATTTTGTTTTACATGCTTGAGAATCAGTCTCTCCATATATTTAACGGGTACTGGAGTTAGTTCCACAGGTCTAATCATTCAGGCAAGTGACAGCTGACTAATGCAAATGTATTTACTCTCTTAGCACCTTGTTTTTAAATAGCTATGAAGGTTTTGGAACAGGTTAAATATGTAATGTGATGACATGGGTAGTATTTATGTTGCTTGGTTTGCCACTTAAAATTGTGAAATTTGTAACAATATCCACTCTTTTAAGAATCATCTTTAGTACCCCGCATCACTGGCACAGTGTTTTCTAATCACTCATAATGTCAGGCATTCTGCATGATTCTAGATGCTGCTACAGTAGATGTTAAACTCGACATTTTCTATGTGGTTTAACTCCATATTTGTAATAAGGTTTCATCTCATCCCAAATGCAGTATGTTGGAGAATTTACTACATTGTTTGCCATGTAAATATAAAAATAGGTCCCCACTAGTAAAATATAAATCTGTGTAAAGTATGCAAATTTATGCAAATGATGTCCCCTGTAAACATGCAAACTCATTTTTCCAGAAGTCCCCACCTGGCATGGGGAAACCAGTACATCATCTTTTCAAAGGTTTGAAGGTGTGTTTAGGCTCACTGACCAATGGCTGCTTTACCTAATTTTTTTCAAACTTGTAGAACCTCTAGAAAGCGTGGTCCCCACCAGTGATGATTACAAACTTCGTCCCCATGAAACATGGAAACCAGTATGTGTGTGTGTGTGTGTGTGTGTGTGTTAAGTGGGATTTATACTTCTGGGTTGAAGCAACACCATACCTACAGCGTATAGGCTCTGCATGGAAGTATACCCTGCATAGCCTGACGTGCACCTCCACAGAAATGTGACTACATGTCTGAGAGATACGCACTTCCTGTTTGTTTTTGTAAGTTGAATCCATTTCCCTCGGTGGTAACAAAGCATTTATTTACATGTATTTCACAGATAAGAAACAATAAGTTGTGAATACAATAAAGCCTCCACAAAAATAGTATTGAAGTCTTCTGTGTGATTTATCCTGGCTTCATATGAGCAGAGGGAAGTCTGCTAGCTGCTAGGCTAATGTATGCAATGTAAAATGTCATAGGCTTATGCTAATAATGTTAGCATGTCGTATGTGTGTGGAAAATATTTCTTGTATAAAACAGTTGTTTTGTTGGTGACCTTCTGAGTTATAATGGACTAATTTTGTACAGTTATCTTTTGTTAAATGTTGCTGTTGTTCCTGGCTTCATATGAGTTGAGGAACACTCTGCTAGCTGCTAGGCTTATTTATGCAATGTAAAATGTTATAGGCTTATGCTAATAATGTTAGCATGTTGTATTTGTGGGGGAAATGTGTCTAACATAAGACAAGTGTTTTGTCTGTGAACCTTGCGAGTTATAAAGGAGACAAATTTTGTACTTGTGTTTAATATTGTTGCTATGAAGCCATGTTTTATGTATGCTTTGAATTAATCAAACTTTACAGTTTCATGGAAACGGTCTTTATAGAAACGTTGTGGTGTAGACCCCTGTATTGCAGAGAGATACAGGCACACTACCCCATGTAATGCTCACAACGGCATTGGCCACTTGTGTAGGCTACAGCGTAGGTTCTGTGTAGAGCCTATGAACAACTCAGCCTTTAATAGTTTTGGTGGTGGTTATGAAGAATGGATTGGTATACATTTTTGGTGTATAGAGGAGTGGGGCTAGGAAGTATAGGACAACAGAGAGTGACTAATAAGTATACTAGGATGAAAACAAAGTGTTACGAAAAATGAAGAAAAACATATGTTTGTGAACTGACCCTAAAACTTCGAGGTGGAGAGCGAATTAAAAAGATATAAAAGAAAGTGACTGGGAAGGCAAAGGGAGGAGAAGGTAAAGGTCATTCTGCTGACCAAGGCCTGAAGAATAAGTCATTGTTTTTGGTATTCCAATGGGAAAGTGAATGCAAATTTTCAGAAGTGGGATAAAGGGCAACTTTAGAAAAGAGAGAGAAGTGGGGGGTTGAAATGGGAGTGAGTGTGGGTGTGAAAGAAACAAAAGAAGACAAGAGAGAGACTGCCAAGAGTGAGGATGATAAAGAGGGTGAAAGAGAGTGCAGAGGAGCACAAATCAAAGAACCTGCAACAAAATGTTCAAAAGGAAAAAGCAGTGAAGAACTAGAAGTGCGTCAGAAGTACAGGTTGAACCTTGTTGTTTTCCATCCAGCTGTAAAATTGCTCCACTGTAGAGGGACAGAGAAGTGGAACGCTTCTGCAGGTTTTATCTCAGTTACTGATAAAGAGCTTTATGCACAGTGTGGCGTGAGGCAAGGAGCTGAGCCTCATGGGGAGAGAGGGACACACTTACGTAACTGGCCCCATATCTGCCAACAGCTGGCTTGGTCTGGGCTTGCAGCGCTAAAGCCTCTACGGGTCCAGATCCAAATTTCTTGTGTCCATCAGTAAATACATCAGAGCAGAGGAGAACAGAGAGCCTGGCCTGAGAGGTTCTGTTTCCTGTCAAGATGCATCTCCTCAGTCTGAGCAGAGTGTGTGTCGAGTCGGAGCATATGTGTTGACGAGGTGCCAAGAACTGAGAAAGAGGTCACTCCATCACTTTAATACAATGATCCACTTACTCATTTCAAACAGTCTGACACACATGGTGAGGCAACATAGAACTCCCCAACTTCAGGCCCCGACAGTTTATTAAAATGAAGCAACATGAGGTAAACTGTATATCTTCAATGCGTCATTGCGAGATGAAGATGAGGAACTGGAGGGAAGAAAAATTATTCCATTAAACCTGCAATATTTAATAAGTGTTTCCACAAGATATACAGTTTCAACTACAAACATTTCCAAAAAGTCTTCCAAATTAAATAACAGAATATGCAATTTATGGTCTGGTGTGAACCTTTTAGTAATTTGCCTGCCAACAGTGTTACAAATCACTGTTGCACTAATAAAAGTGTGTTCTGATCAAACACCGCTATGGATAAGGTTTGGTTAGGTTTAGGCACAATGACTTTTGGAAGCGAGGGCAACTGATTTGTGTTAAAATGACTGCTTGATTTAGGGTCCACAACCAGTTTAGCAGCCCTGTGAGGCTGTGCTTTGACCCAAATGCTTATGTTGGCACGTTGCGTACATGCTCAGAATGACGCATGCCAACGTATCTTTATGGAACAGTTCCTATGATACCTTATGAAAATAAACATATGGTTTGTTTGATATCTAACAAATTAGCGCCGGACGAATGACATTACATACTTAACGTTAAGTTATGTAGGTTAGGTTTAGAAAAAGAAGCATGAGGGCTGTACAAGGCTGTTGCCGCACTTTGCTGCATGTCACTCCCTCTCTCTCTCTCCCCCCTTCACGCCTGTCTGTCCTATAAATTAAAGGCCAAAAATGCCCCAGAAAATATCTTTAAAAAATGAAAGAAAAAGAAGCATGGTGATGACAACAACTCAAAACTTGCTTGGTCCCAAACACCAGTCTCCTGGTGGAAAGTCCTGTGTTGTTTGACCCATCCAGCACTCAACCTGCATCCTTGCACGGACTTTCCATCTCTTTACTATATATACTACTATATCAGTCATGTGATCACAGTCTTCCCGATTTTGTGGGTTATATACAAATTGTGGTACATTACATTTCGTAGGTGTACATACAAACAGTCCCTGAGAGCAGCCTGCACATGCTGATGTTGAGCAATCATGGTTATCTTGTTCACCATCATAGTTTAGCATGTTAGCATGCAAAGTACAGCAAAGTACAGCTGAATGGGAAAGCTATGCAGGTATTTGGTCCAAAGATTTTGACCAGATGGCAGGACTAGATTAGAAGTTGAAAGATAAAAGATAATGAAATTTTTTACAATTTATCCTGAGGGGTACATGAGTATCTGTACCAAACTATCATGACAATCCATCTGATAGTTGTTAAGACATTTTGATTTTGACCAAAGTAGTGGATCAACTGACTGCAAGACACTATGACCAACACTGTCTAGAGCCTTGCTGCCAGCATGGCTAAATATACCTACTGTGTTAAGTTAAGGGACCAATCATGGTCATGGTTAAAAAAAAAAACCTAACAATACTGATTGTTCTCTCATGGTATCCCATGTCATATACACATGTTTAGCTGACCCATCCGTTGAGTTGATCTCCTCCCTTTGTGGACTTTGTGGCTCCAGAGTAATGTCACACTATTTCCTCCTTGCTCCAGATGGACAAGAGTCTGATTCCTACAGCTGCTAGATGACTTTGTCAGTTGAACACATTTACTGAAACGACTGACCCTGTCCTTTTTTGGACGGACAGTTTTGGCATTTCTCTTTAGAATTGATGACCACCTGCTCAATCAATGTTGCATGTGTGGAACAAAATTATCAGTGTTTACTTTTGCAACAAGGGAAACTTTGGTCCATCGTTCCTGTTGAGCTGGTCAGGCGACTAATGAGTCACAAGGGTGGGTAAATAATCAGCTTCCACCTCTGACCTTATCAGTGACCACTAAACCCGTGGACTGATTCCATTGACATTTGTTTACTCTAGGAATAAAATTGCACTTTTGTTGATAATATCAGTTCTGTGCAGATGTTTGGAAACACTCACAGTCAGGGTGTGATCGATATTAAACCCAGTGAGTCACCTATGTTATCTGAGGTGTCTTTGTCCTGTGTAAATCAGTCAAACTGAAGGCTATTGGATTTGCAGTCTAAATAGTGGTAAACCACAGGACGTCATCAAGGCCAGGAAAATCAGGACACACACACACACACACACACACACACACACACACACACACACACACACCTTATCTGTCCCATATGAGATATCAAAGCACCACAGGCTGTCAGCAATCAAACAGAGAATGAGGGAACGCCAGCAAAATAAACTGATAAAAAAGAGCAAGTGATATGGGCAGCAGGAAGAAAGGAGAAGCACAGGATGAAGAGATACAAACATGAGCAAAGTACAGACAGAGAGAGAGCGAGAGAGAGACGAGGAAGAAAAGAGAAGAAAATATCCACATATGTCCCAGAGTAAATGAGGTCACTACACCCATGAGCCATTTCAACACAGAGAACAATGCATGTCTCTGGAGGCCAATCAGATAACATCAGCCAAGTGGGCTGCAGCTGTGAGCCAATCATAATCACTCTTAGTGACATCAGACGTACAGTTGGATTCAAACCAGGGAATATGATCTACTACGGAAAGAAAGACTTTAAAAGGGTGGTTCCTCTTGGAAATCCAAATCTTATTGAAATAGACCCCAAAGTCTCTACCCCTGTGCTCCAGTTTCCTCAGAGACATCACTTTCCAAAGATAGGGAAGGACTACTTTTCATGCTCCAGATACAATTTGGCACTAAACACCGAAACCACGTACAGTACAGGCAACTTGAGACACTCTACAAACAGCAGATGCTCTCCTTATCAAGAAGCATGCAACATCTGGATAGGATCTAAACACCAGGGAATAGAAATCCAAAATGTTTACAGCTGAACCTTCGAGATAACATGTGAAACTCTGACATAACGCTTAACATGAGTCAGTTATTAACCACAATCCTGAATGGAGAGGAGTTTCTATTGTGCAGCAGAGCTGCTGATAAGGAACAGATATGGAGCCACTTCTGTCACCTCATCTTATCTGAGACAAGTTAATTATCTTTTCAGCTGTGTTCTCAACCATAAACAGAATGAAATTACACAACCTTCTTCTGTGTTTACCTTTTAAAACCAGTGTTGTAAAGGCCACACGTGACAAGAACACAGGTGTGTATGTATGTATGTGTTTGCATGTTCTCCCTATGTGCTTTCTCCAGCTTCTCTGGCTTCCTCCCACAGTCCAAAGACATGAATGTCAGGTTAACTGGTGACTCTGAAATTGCCCGTAGGTGTGAAAGTGACTGTGAATGGTTGTCTGTCTTTTATGTGTCAGCCCTGTGATAGTTTGGTGACCTGATCAGGGTGTATTCCGCCTTTTGTCCAATGTCAGCTGGGATCCAGCCCAATGCAACCCTGTACCAGGATAAGCAGTTATGCAAAAATGAATGAATAAATGTTTTGATTATAAAAAAAACAAACAAACAAACCAAAAAAAGAGACTGAACCCTACTATCACAGATGTACAGTATAACATACAGTGCATTCAGAAAGTATTCAGGCCCCCTTCACTTTTTTCACTTTTATTATGTTGCAGCCTGATGCTACAATCGTTTAAATTCTTTTTTTTTTTTTTTTTTTTTACATTAATCAACACTCAGTACTCCATAATGACAAAGTGAAAATAGAATTTTAGATATTTCTGCAAATGTATTAAAAAGGAAAAACTGAAATGTCACATTGGCATAAGTATTCAGACCCTTTACTCAGAACTTAGTTGAATCACCTTTGGCAGCAATTACGGCCTCGAGCCTTTTTGGGTATGACGCAACAAGCTTTGCACACCTGGATTGGGGGATTTTCTGCCATTCTTCTTTGCAAATCCTCTCAAGCCCAGTCAGGCTGGATGGGGACTGTTGGTGGACAGCTATTTTCAGGTCTCTCCAGAGATGTTCAATAGTGTTCAAGTCAGGGCTTTGGATGGGCCACTCCAGAACATTCACAGAGTTGTCCCTAAGCCACTCCTGTGTTGTCTTGGCTGTGTACTTAGTTTGCTCCATTCAGCTTTCCTTCAATCCTGACCAGTCTCCAAGTCCCTGCTGCCGAAAAGACCCCTACAGCATGATGCTGCCATCACCATGTTTCACTGTTGGGATGGTATTGGGCAGGCGATGAGCTGTGCCTGGTTTCCTCCAGACATAACTTTTAAAATTGAGGTCAATGATGGAAATGTCTTAAGTTTTGCAGGTATCTGGTCATAAACCAAAGTACCTGACAAATCAAATGTTGCACTGAAAAGTCAGAGGACCACCAAAGTTATTAAAATTCATCTTGAGGGAGACATGATTGTCCTAAATATTTCAGTGTGGGTTTACATGCCGCTAGCATGGCTAAAAATAAGAATGAGAATTAAAATTAGAAGCACACAGACTGCCCACAACACAAGCAATGCCCTGGGAAACTAAAGAGTTGGAGACAGAACTACGAGAGGTTGACAAATGATTAAATTGCTTTACAAAGAACCTAAAGGCTAAAACACATTTACATGAATACACTGTACATATGCAAGCACAAAGGTACAAAAAGCAGTTGAAAAAAGACACATGTTCCACAGACCACTGGACAGATGTTGTGGAGGCAGAGATGGGCCTCTTTATAGCAAAACACTGAGCTGTTCAAAGAGGCCCTGCTGACCCCGGGACAGAGTGACTCAATTAGCTTCCCATAATGAGACCACACTGTGGGGGGTGTTTATATAAGCTTATTAAAACATAATCCTGCAAGCAAGGCCATACTGTAGCATGCCAGACAGGCCACTCCTGTAACCGCAGTGTTAGCTAACAGCAGGCTGGTGGCTTTAGTCCTCAGAAGAAATGAAAAGAGGGCTCAGACAAAATATTTGTAGTCATAAATCAACGTCTCAAATCAAACTCCTTTTTTGGGGGGGATAAAACTAAACTCCATTTCTCTCTCCAGTAATCTCTGTTCACTTATGTTTGAAATTTTTCAGTATATGTATTTTATCTTAATTACTTGTTTGACCTTCTGTTTTGCTGTGCCTTTTACTGTGCTTTAGTTTATTGGTACAGAAGGTCTGTATCTCCCACAGCTGGTGCAGTGCAATCCAGGTTACAGGACAGTGCAGCACTGCAGGATATAACTGTCTCACACTACTGTTACACAAGACCAGCAAAGACACAGAGACATATTTAAGGATTAAAAATGATTTATGCCTTGTATAAGTGAAGAGATTCACTCTCTTTTTGTCTAAATATAATGTGGACGTGACCTTGGCCACTGTCTCCCACACAGCAGAAACTTGGTTTTACATCATGTACTGTTTGATGATAGTGTCTCAGAGGACAAATTGTGCATGTAATGATCTGATGTTGGATGTAGCTACAAAACGCTCAAAGAAAGCTAAGCATCTGCATTTTAGTTTCATTTTCAGTCCTCTTTGCATTTTGTAATCTGTGTCTCTCTTCATAACTGAGAGCCGTGACAGTGAACCAAAATAATAAAGCAGTGAGCCGTGAAACCGTAACAATGACCTGAAAGATGCCAAAACGCTTTGTAGAAGCGAGGCCCGGCTCATCTCAAATGAGCCTGTTGTACCAACACTGAAGCTTCCTACATGAAAGGTTGATGAGGGAATGAGATGCAGGTGAGCAGGGAAGGTCAGGTAACTGCACGGCTGATGAGGGAAGTGGAAACAGGTGTGTCGGGTGGGACAGTCAGGTGATGGTGAAAGGAGGGAAAGTCAGAGTTTTAAATAAAGGCACTAATGTTATCCAATATAATGTAATGAGTATTTATAATAAAAGTCTGTATCAAAATGAGACACTCAACACTTAGAGTCCTGTGAACACATGAGAACATGAGCACAGGTCACAGGTTAAATAACTTGTACAGGAGAGAGACTGAGGTCCTCAACATACTTTGACAAGTTTTGTGTCAAGAATGTACTCAATCGGTTAAATCTATGTGTGGGTGTCTTTTAATCAGCGCCCCAGACATATTGCATCGCATTACAAGAGCTTGGGCAACAGCTAATCCTAAAGACAATGTACAAAGTGGACCACAGTCTACTGGCTGAATCCCTTCCCACTCCTAAGACCTGATCGACATTGTTAATGCCCACGATAATCCCGCCCCACGGGCTGAGCTTCAGTCATTATGAGAGCAATTATCTGAGGGGTGCCGGAGAAATCCTTCACCAACTTTAAGACATCAAAACTGATTACAGAGCCGCTCTTTCATGTGGAGTCAGAGTTCACGTCTTACCTAAAAGATTCTCAGAAGTTATGTAAGAAATTGGGTTTACAGGATGGGAAAGTTCAACGGCCAGCTAAACTTTTACAGCTGAAGCAGGTTACAGCTGACTGGGCCACCCATTTAACACTATTATCTCACCCAACATTCATTTAAAAGGGCTATATACAACAGTTTCCATCCAGGGCTGAGGCAACCACTTACAGTTCAGTAACAACTGTGGACATTTAGTGGAGTTGGATGACATGAGGAAGAGTTTACATTCTACAATTAGGCACATATTACACACGCTGGTTTTATTTTAGGCTGACTCTGTATCTCAAAGGAATAGTTGAACATTTAAAAACATACCTTTACCTGCTTTCTTGCCAAGGTAGATAAGACAACAGTCTTTTCTACTGGCATCAGTTAGCAATGCCGCTGGTAACAACGTCGCAGCATCACTTTGAAACACTGCCGGTAACAACATTACATAATGAGCTGGAAAGTCCCAATAGCGCAGGCAGGAGGGGAGGTGGATGGGTCCAACAAGCCTGGACTTTCAAACTGGAGCCACCTGTTCACTTCCAGTGTGAATGTTGAGCCAAACCATGATGTTTTTTTTTCCCTAAAACTAACCACATGCTTTTGTTGCACAATGAAAAAAACGTTGTACGTCTATCTTGAAAAAGACTGTATGCATCTAACAAGCAGAACCATATATGCCCTGTGAAACCCACACAATGCATGTAACAACTGTAAACTGACATGGAATCCCAGAACGTCAACAACAGATGCAGGACACCTAGCACATAATACGTAGACGCAAAACTCCATTGATGAAATGCCAAAATTTGATGAGTTAGGATGAGAATGCATTGTTCGGTCCTGGCTGTTTGGTAGCTGCAGAGTGAACACTCCTTTGCTGCTCAGTGCTCTCGGGTACAGGCAGCTGCAGACCCAGACCTAAGGTGAGTCTGAGTAAGCTGGAGGCAGCTGCTTGGAGGAAGAGAGGCTTTGTCTGAACAGGCTTCGAAATAACATTATCTTCTGCCTTCTACTTAGAAGTCATGAATTTATAGCTCAAAGCAACTTGAAGGTTCAGTGTGTAAGATTTAGGTGCATATGAATGTAGAAATGGTTTATAATATTCAGAACTACTAACTTTCATCTGTGTATAATCACCTGAAACTAAACCTGTTTTTGTTACATTTGAATGAGCTGTGTAAATTTATGTACAGAGGCGGTCATCTGTCACAAGCCCCTTTTACACTGCCAGATTTTCCACGAATGTTGGGCCCTTTTGCTGGCAAGCTGCGAGCGTTTAGACACACAGAGCCGGATTGGCGAGTTGATCCAAGGTGCCCAATTTTCCGCCTTGTAGGGTAGTCATATTGGTGGAACCCTTTTAGTTTAAATAGAACGAGGCGGCCTTCAGCAACGGGAGGGACTGTTAAAGACTTGTGGCAGGAGCTGTTGATGATGCTGCACGTGCGAGCCACTGGCAGTGGATAAACAGGAAACAGCTGATAGCAGGAATGAGCGAGCAGCTAGTAGCAAGAGGGAAACGCAAACCTGACAGACACTGTAAAGATGAGCAACTGGGGAGACAAGGAATTGCGCGCCCTCCTTGCCCTCGCAAACGAAGAGGCCATTAACCATCAAATGACGGGAACGGTGAAGGATGGGCCGACTTATGAGAGAATCGCCAAAGGACCGACCAGCCGCGGCTTCCCTCCCACGTCACTGTTTACCTCACCCACTGAGCTACTTGCTCACGCCCCCCATTGCCCCGAAAAAGATGCATTCTGTATAAACAAAATTTTTTTGATTTTGTTTTTATACTGCCAATGCTGAAAAAAGACTGATTGGGCTTTCCTGCAAATTTGCACAATTCCTATCTAGAAGGGGCTACAGAGTCTGCCGTACTCTTCTACAGTAGACCAGAAGGGACAAATCAAACACTGACTTTAGATAGGGCCATTTGCATTTTCACGTTGATCACTGTAGTTCTCCTACATGCTTGTGACACAGGATAAATTTCAGTTCTTCAACCTCACTGCTGGATGCCAGTTAATTCACTGGATCTTTGATAGGATACAGTGTCTGGCTTTTGTTTGTCTGCAGGGCTAACTTGGTTTGTTTACCGTGTTGCGTAAATGTTGCTGTCACCCTTAATGTCCTGCTGAACCTCTCAGACTCTCTGTGGAAGAAGGAATGAATAGTGGAATATTCATATTGAACAACCCAACACAAAATACTTAATCAGGTACAGCCCTATTACCAGCAAGCCATTTCTCCTAATCTTTATGCTAAGCTAAGCTAACTGGCTGCTGGCTCCAGCTTCATGTTGAATTGCACAAATATGAAAGTGGTATTGATCTAATTCTTGGCTAGACACTGAATAAGCGTATTTCCCAAAATGTTGTAATATTCCCTCAGGATTTGAACAATCACATTCCCCACCATGATATCATTTAGATAATATTGATTAGACAGAGTTTGGTTGGTAGCAACAGGATAGTCAAAAACTTTCTTCGGTGGGTGAGGTTGTGCTTGAGGAATTTGCCCTCATTACCTCAGTATTTCTACAATCCTGCATACAGCCTTGTTCCTAAAAGCAGATATAGTTATCTTTAAACTGACGACAGATACTCCAGCTACACCCTGAGAGAAACTGAGCAGCTCTGTTGGACGCAACCTACAGTGAATACCATCAAATTGAGCCACAAAGTGTTGCCTTTGTGCGCCCGTGACCATGAAATGGCTCCAGTGCAAACAGTCAGATTACCACTGTATGATAATATTTTGTCAGTTCTATAGTCTTCGAGGGTTTGGTGATGTTGGCTCCTTGATGTGTTTTACGTTTACATATGGTTAAATACCCCCGCGTATGTTTGCTTCACTGAGCTGTCTTGTTTTATGAAGAAGAGTATTTATTCACTTTTCTACCTCAGGGACTGTTTGGAATTTGGATTAAGAGGAGCAGTCTGAGAGACACCCACACATGGATACACAATCTAACAATTTTACAGTGAAATTTAAGAGACGTGTAGACCTCACCTCTGATGTGTTTCTTGTCTGTTAGTTTCATGATTGACAGCTCAATATTCCCACCACAGACAATAACTTGTACTTCCAGCAGACAGGTAGATATTACCGTCAAACACATAAGCGCCGGTGCTAAATCACAGGACGTTTCGCAAGACGGCAGCCTCGCTAGAACACAACAATTGGGTTTCCTGCTAAAATATTGGTGGAAAGTGGAGCCATCCTGACTATCATAATTAGAGCACTTGGCACTACTTCTACCTCAGTTTCACCCACTGTGAGGCTGGACAACATACTCATCTGCAGTCTGCCAGACGACACAAACTCTCTTTTAGCTGCCTAACCTATCATTAGCGCTTCTAAACAAGTACAAGATACCTACCTCGCTGTCTTTCTCTGCCCATTGTTGTATACTGTGGTGCAGACACATAGCTATGAATAGGAGAAAAGGCCTATTTCAGGCAATTATAATCATCTGATCCTGCATAGTTAGAAGTCTTGGTGCCGACAAAACCTCTGAGGTTAAATCTTTGAAGTCACATTTAACTCTTTCCCAACTTTGGAACTTTGTAGTTTTAAGTTAATTTTAGAGACTGGCTGCGGCTGACATGGTTACTACTCACTATAAAGGAAATTATGCATGTAAGGGACTATGTAGTGAATCACATGGCAAAATTAAAAAATGACTCAGGCCGTCACTCGTCCAGCACTTTTGTTGGTAGTTAGCTCATAGTTAAAGGCCCTCAATTGTACTCCACTTTTTCTGTTGCATTATGAGATAATACAAGTCAACTATATAGGGTATAATAATCAGTAACAGACATTCATTCATTCATTCATTCATTCATCTTCTAACCGCTTCATCCTCTTGAGGGTCGCGGGGGGGCTGGAGCCTATCCCAGCTGACATCGGGCGAGAGGCAGGGTAACAGACATTGAGACCGTAAAAATAGCAAATGTGTTATATGGGGCTGTTCCAAATGTATTTTTTTTTTACATTCAAAGCTTCTACAGGGGTATGTGAATTAAGCTTGTAATGTGCGTTGTCACCTTTCATGATGTCATCACCCTAAAAAACAAATGAAAAAAATCCTCAATTTGAATGTGATTCACAGGATTAAAAAATGTGAAAAGTCTTTTTTCATTAAATCAACTTTCTTTGATGAATAAATGTAATTTATGGAGCTATTAGCACTAGGCTATATCCGGGTCGGGAGCCCTCACTGGTAAGCCTCGCCCTGTCTGTAAATGTGCAGAAGTACCTGGTATAAACAGAATCACCAGACATACAATAAATGAACAAATAATTAAATAAAGCTGCAGAAAATTTAAATGTTGATTTAGAATTTGAATGCCAACATTAAAGCTTCAAAGCATTAAACTATTTAGCGCAGCCCTAATGCTATATGAGGACTACATAGTGAATAATTGATCAAGGACCACAGTAGAAAAGCGTCCTGGCCATCCCTGACATTATTGTAGCTGTGTGAGATCTATGTTCTCCCTTCTCATAATATCAAATAAACTAATCTACATTTAATAGTGAATGATTTTCGATGTCAACCTCAGGCTAATAATAGCACAATTTCATTCACAGTGTTTTTCCACTTAAAAGTCCAGTGTGTAGGATTAGTGGCATTTAGCAATGAGGATGCAGAGCTCAAAATTTCTCGTGTGCCAAACGTGTGTAAGAACTACAGTGGCTGAAGTCAGTGTTTGATTGGCTGGGGTGTCAATGTGTACATCACAAATTTCTTTACAATATTATAATAATTCTTGGACAGTTATAAGATATTTGCTGATAGGTCTGCCGTGATGTGATTTTGAAACTCTTTATGACTTTCTTTTTTTTCCTCAGCAGAATTTTGAGTCATGGGGTGGATAACTGATGATTCTGTCCAATCAGGGCTGATCGGATCAGTGGATGAGAGGAGCAGCTGCTGCAGAGGGAGTGAATGCAAACTTTTAGACCCAGCGCAACTTTCACTGCACCTTGTGTTCTGCTGCTCTGTCTGTGTCCAGAGTATGCTCTGTGCTCTGAGAGGGTGGTGCAACAAATAACCGAATGGTGTATATATATATATATATATGTATATATATATATATATATATATATATATACACATATATATACACATTCCATTAGCCCCCTAATGAACAGTCCAGCCCGCAAAAAAATTAAAAAAATAAATAAAAACATGGCAGCAGATTTTATCATGGCAGGCCACCACACATAAATGAATTTGTGGAAATCACTTGTAGAACAATATGGCAGACTACGTGGAATATGACTCGTTCCATATGTACCTATAAACAGCTCATACTCAGGTTACAAAATACGATTACTATTATCTATTAAGCTAATGAAAACATAGTTATGAATATTATTTACCTTTACTGCCAGTAGATGACTCTAAATCCTACACGGGACCATTCAAACTTGTAAAATGTTGTAAATTTAGTGATTACAAATGAACCTACATTTTAGTCGGAAATATCTGCATTTAAATCAGACCTTTTTTTTCTTTTTGGCAATTTCCTGATGGCAAACTTCTTAGTGGAGCACATGCAAAACAAATGAGGTATGTCTGCACTTATAGTTACATACTAACCTTCAACCCCAGAAAGCGAGCGTGTAACAAACCGTGCTCCACTCTTATCATCACATAATTTTCTCTTCAGTGCAACAGTAGAGATAACATATCTCCATGGAAGAGTCGACAGTGAAAGCAGGTTAAATATTTCACATTTTATTTTGTTCCACTCATACAGCTCAACAAACTGCTCTTATGTCAAAAATCAGACACCAACTGAAACACTCATACTGTTAAGTACCATTTAGAGTTGGACAGCACAGACAATGACTGAGTCACCTTACTGTATGTATACACAGATTTATCCTGATGACATTACAAACATCATAAATGAGTACTATGTAACATACATAATGACATACGACATCTCATACATCTGCTCTGTAGTGCTGTCGATCAGTTATTGGCCCAGACGGAACAGATAAATAGACAGAGCTGAATGACAGGCTTCTGAAAAATGAGAAGCAAACATAGAAGCAGTCTCTTTGGTGATTTCACCTCATTCACTGTATAATTTCAGAAGAGGAGAGAGCTCCAATATACTGATCTCCAAAGACCAATAATTATCTGTTTAAGGCCCTGACTGCAATAACAAAGAAAGATCATCCAAACCAGTGGGTAGTGCAGGGAACATGCAGATCAGCTTTATCTGTTTCAGAGACACTGAGTACATCTCAAGCACCACAGATGCCATTTACCTGCTTCATATCTAATCCACACCACTGCTCCAAAGGCCATTGCATGGCAAGACTTCAGTGATGTGTTTGGACTGTGTGTGATAAGTGCAATGTACAGTGGCACCACCCAGTGTATTGCTGCAACCTTGTAAGTTCGGAAAACGATGACATCAACGGTCGCTCAGTTTACTCTGTTAATGTTTAGTGGCATCAATCTACTGAAGCAGGTGTGTGCTGGTGAGGAGCTTACAGACCTCTAACTGTGTGGTCGACTAACAGTGTGACAGCTGTATCAACACTTCAAAATGTGGCACACACAAGCTGGTTTAGAGAAATCCCTGCACAAGCTCACAGTAATACAGAACTGAATGGCTGGACTATAATATTCTCCAAGAACTCATAGATTTAATAAAAAATTATACTCATTTACATTTGATTGTAATCCAAAAGGGAATGAGTTAAAATAAACGTGATCAGTTACACATCTGACTCAGTGGAGTTGCTTCTGATTTAGGAAACAAGGTGCAAGATTGGCTTTGACTGTTAACAGTAGAATTATTGCATCTTTGATTGGAGGTTTAAGCTAGTTTATATTAATGCTGCGTTCTGATTTCAGTGAAATAAATCTATCAGAAGTGTTGGGGGCTGAATTACAGTGTAGAGCACATAAAATAATATACTTTGTTATAGAAGGCCATCAAATCAGACACATAGGAGGAGTACACTTTTAGTACATTACATCACTGTCTGAACACATCCCCTCCAAATTGGCTCACATTTCCTTTGGACGTGTCCAGTATGATACGCAGTCCACGTGCCATAAAACTTTATTAGCTCCATTATTTTTGGTTGCATGCTGGTCACAGTCGTATTTAACAGTTCAGACTGGCTCTGAGGAGCAGACAGTGGTCACAGCTTCATCCTCTCTGAGATGTTTTCTGCAATGACTCTACAGCGCAGGCAGGCACTCGCTGCCACTGTTGAGTTATTGCTCCACTGAATTAATGTCATTCTGGCCACCACACGTGGGGTCATCCAGGTGAACGTAGAAATAAACCTTACATCAAACTCAGTCCTCTCCAACAAGTCAGCAGTTCCAGTTTTATCATCAGTCACAGGAAAATTGTCTCCTCCCTCCCTACTGGACACACACGTACTTCTTCCACCATGACTTTGAGAGCATCTTCATCTTATCGGCTGTGCTGCGGACCTTCCTCTCCCGCCTCACCCTCCTGTCAGACTGCCTCAGCCCAACAGCGATGGCTGCATCAAACACCTCCTTCAGATTCTTTTGCGTCAGCGCCGAGCACTCAATGTACGTGACTGCCCCAATTTTTTCCGCCAGCGCCCTGGCATCTTCCTCCAACACTGGCC
This sequence comes from Epinephelus fuscoguttatus, assembly GCF_011397635.1. Classification (NCBI taxonomy): domain Eukaryota; kingdom Metazoa; phylum Chordata; class Actinopteri; order Perciformes; family Serranidae; genus Epinephelus; species Epinephelus fuscoguttatus. The sequence continues at coordinate 23,111,805 of NC_064756.1, forward strand.
TCTCCCTCCGCCTCGCCAGCTCGATCAGCACTTTGACATCCTGCCGCAGGTCGCACTGTGTGCCCACAAGGAGGACGGGTGTGAGGGGGCAGCGCCGGCGGATCTCGGGGACCCACTTTTCCCAGACGTTTTGAAAGGAGGCCGGGCTGACCACGCTGAAACACAGCAGCAAGGCGTCTGTCCGGCTGTAGCAGAAGTGGCGGAGTTTGTCAAACTCATCCTAGTGGAGACAGAAACAGAAATTACAATTACAATTTGTCCCAAAATCTTTAATTTATGATGAATCATTTCCCTTGAAGGTGCTGTGTGTAACACTGAAGAGAGATAGTTAATTGTTAAGTCTCTTTGCCAGATCATCAGATATCAGTGGGTTGGTTGTCACACTGAACCACCTTCTATGTTTCCATTAGGTTGTATAATCAACAAATTAAATACAAATTTTCAGCTACGCAGATGACACGCAATTATACATTTCTGTTTAGCCAACACACCCAAATGGTCTATTGTCTCTGACTGCCTGCTTGGCCTCAATAAAACAATAGATGAGTGACAATCTGTTAAAACTTAACAACAATAACCTGGCTCACCAGAAAAGTGTCTTGGTGTCATTTCGGAGTCTAAAGGGTCCTTTTACTCACATACAAAGCTCTCAATGGTATAGCACCTTATTACTATTCTGACTTTTAAGTCCTCATCAACCTACAAGAGCCCTTACGGGGCTTTCACACCATATGGTAACTCATAGTGTTCTTATTCTAATGAAGGGAAGGTGGAGAGTTGAAGCAGTTTCAAACACGGAGGTAGAGGTATGAAGTGATTGCTGCCAATGTGAATGCACTCAGAATTCGCTTTGCCACACAGAGTTCATGGTGTTGAACTTCTAGCAGTTGCTACCTGGCTTTGGCCGATCAAATAGTGTGCACTGCGGAGGAAGAAAGAGGACAAGATGGAGGAGCTGATAATGTTGGTGTCTGAATACCAAGAGTTACGGTGCTAGCATCACTGACAACCAGAAGAAAAACTGGACCTGGGATAACATTTCTACCAAACTACAGCTGCCTGTTAAATTGTCCAAATACATAGAAATCTTTGGTAACTTCAGTTATTTCCATTGTCTTGCTGAAGTATGCAGCTACAAGCTAGTTTACACTTTTGCCAGTGTTTACTGAAGCACCTGCCTGTCATGGCGGTTGTCAGGGCGGTTACTGTGTGGCAACGTGAAAGCAGTTTTAGGTCCTCTGATGCTGGTATTTTAACTGCCCCTAAAGTAGTCAACAAAACAAGTGGAGAAACTGCTTTTAGCTACTGTGGCCCAAGACTTTGGAAGGCCCTCTGCAAGCTCTATCTACGTCTTTAAAAAGACCCAACTGTTCAGGCAGGCCTATGTTAATGTGGTGTGTGTTTATCTTTTTCGACTACTATTTTTATGAACTTATCTATTTCAGTTTTTTGATTGTTTTTTTTTGTTTAACTCAATATAACAATGTTATTATTATTTAACTTCTCACCCAGACTGACCACACGTTAATACACTTTTAGTTAATGCTTCACTGGTAATACAACATATAAGGGAATAATGGGAAGTGTGCCAACAATCTCTCAATAAGAAAACAGTCTAAACAGTGTTTATATTGTGTTAATAAACAGTATAGGTCTACACAAGCCCTGCTCACTCATTTATATCAGCTACAGTAAATTAACACTTTGGAGACACACAGCTTTGACTTTTAAGGACCTCCCACACCCTTGAATACACTGATTAATGTTGCCAGGAACTTTACACACCTCTCCTTCTTTCTTTTAACCCTCTGCTCTCCACTATGCATCTCCTAATCCCTCTTCGCCTACACAATGCTCTGTGCTGGCTCCTCCTGCTTTAAAAACACGACCCAATCTGCACAAACAATCCCTAATTTAAACAGTTAACATCTGACGCTCAACAACTGCAGTGGACACTTATCAACATGTGAGTTTCCCATGCAAGTCTTTGGCTGTACTTTGCGATCTGATGACGTAGGTCCATCTGCAGAACACACAGACATCAACATCTCAGCGTAAGGAGCAACTTTGTTTATCAGCTTTGGCGGCAGCTGTTATCATTTTTCTCCAGACCGTTTCTCTCTCTCTGTCTGGGCTCTCACTTTCTACCTCTCTCTTGTCTCTTTTTTTTTTGGCACACCCCAACCTGTTTCTGGCGCTTGCACGCCCCCCTTATGAAATTGCATAAGTGCAGTAAGTGTTTGCCGTCTTTTATCTGCCCATATTTGCCCAAGCTTGTCTGCGTGTGTGTGTCTGTGTGCATATGTGCGTGTGTGCAGCTTGCAACATGCTGTGAGGTTTTACATGTATTAGGAGCTTGTACAAATGCCTCGTTCCACTTTACAGCCAAGTCGTCTTTGATTGTGTTTAGCACTGGCAGTGCCCTGGCAGCATTTATGAATGTCAAATATGCTGCTCCAAGGCAGGGTTCTTTTGAGTTTGATTATGAAACAACCACCCATGCTCCAGGGATAATAAAAACACTCTTTCACAACCTGTTCCTTCCAAGATTGCTCTTAAGTATCAACATAATAAGGAGTCAATAACTTTTGCCTGGCAAGCACCCTGCACCACTGTGTCCTTAACAACAGGGAGACAGACAGGAGATAGTTTTTTGGGTTTTTTTTTTTTGCATCATCACCTCCAATTTAACCTGCAGGCTTCTCTCTTCTCCCTCAGCACCCTGTCACTGCACCATAAAGCTTTACCTACTCTATGGAGCAATGTTATTTCATTCCAGATGAAGACTGACAGCAGAGCCCAGGAATTCTGCCATTTCTATACAGATGAGCTATCTGAAATAACACGCAAGAGGCCAATGTGAAGTAAAAGCAACATGGACAGACCACAAAAACTGTACGCCTAAAAGTATTGGATTTATTTTTCAATTAGTCTTTATTTGTTTAATCTATCAAATGTCTAAGAAATCATGGAAATGACCCTCAAAACGTCCGAGAACTCAAAGTGACAGCATTAAAGTTTCAGTATTACTGTGCCAATTAGTCACCTGTTGTCATATGGGGCGTAGCTCTACAGACGATATCCGCCAGCTGAACCCCGAATCAATCATCATCCACCAGGACAAGAACGGTCAGAAATGCGCAGCGCTGTCATCCGATGAATGCGTAAGAAACCACAAATATGCAGCAAAAGGAACACAGAGAGCCTACAGGGATTTACGTGTGAGCAGCCAGGGAACCCACTGTGCCCTCGTTCTGCGTCATGCCTAACAACACACCTTAGCTGTTCTGAAATCAGCTTCTCTGAGCTTATTGCTTAATTTCATCAGATCAAAGCTCCCACATTTAAAAGGTGTTTGATTTATAGTGATGTAAAAACAAGAAAGGCAACAAATCTTCACATGTGAGAAGCTGGAAGGGGTGGATGTTTTACATTTGTGCTTATTTATTGGTTTAAAAATTTCATAAATAGTAATATAACAACAACCAGCCATGCTAGCAGCCTTGTGACGCTGTACTCAGGCATGTCAGCATGCTAATATGCTAATATTCTCACAATGACTAGGCTTATATGATGATGTTAAGCAGGTATAATATTCACCAGTTTCACAATCAGATTTCAGTGTGTTAACATGCAAGCATTTGCTCATTAGCACTAAAGTACAGCTGAGGCTGATGGACTTTGACTGATTTGTCCAAAGTAATGGACAGATTAAAATTCTGGTCTAATGATGGCATTAAATAAAAAGTTACAGGATCACGAAAGTCAACTGCATGACGTCATCCTCTGGGGGCCAGGAATGTCTGTACAAAATGTCATTGTAACTCATACTATAACTGAGATCTTTCAGTCTGGACCAACCGACCCACTGACATTACCATCCACAGAGTGACGCCACTAGCATGGCTTAAATGTGACATTTATGTATACCAAAAACGGAGAGGTATGTAGCATGAATGCATGATCTGGACAGTGTGCCAAATGTGTGGTGCAACATGTGTTAGTGTGTGAAGAAAACTCACCTGTCCTGCAGTGTCACACAATTGTAGTCTCACTGGGTTTCCATCCACCTGAACCACAGCTGTGGACACAGAAACAGACAGACAGAGATAATAAGTCACAGCTGTCATCATGGCTTTAAGGCTGTGTGGGATATAAAGCCCCCACCTGACACTTCAGAAGTTAACACACACACAGACGTAACTAACCACCAGAATTTTCTCTGAAATAAACAAAAGCCTGCCAGTTGAAAACACAAAGACCCCCTGCTCTGCTCTTCCCGCTCACAGATGGCCTGCTCTGTCTCGCCCACCCACTCTGCCAGTTACTGTCGTACCATAACACTTTACTGTTGCTCGGACCACTCTGTGAGCTTTGTTCTCTGCTGTGTTTTGACAGAGGCCATTCCAAGGCTCTCTAATAGGGGGTTTGTTCAGTGACTCTCTTTCAATAAGCCTCATTTCCAGATTGGAAAAGTGGATGAGTCATCATACAGTTTCATTATAGGGCCGTTTATTCTTTTCAGGAGAGCGAGCACAATGCAGAGCAGCAGGCACATGGAAACATTTACAATACGCCTGGAGTGTGTGGTCGGTCATACCACCTGATCAAAGAGTTTGCTGGAACTACTCATGTAGGACAGGCATCATAGCATTACAAAAGCAAGGAGAAAGAGCGGGAGGAGAGAAAGATAGGAAAGTGAGAGGGGAGCTGCCATTGTGTAATCATTTCTTAATCCCTGACATATGATACTCCTTTGATTTTTCTGGACCAAACTCCCTCTTATCGTCCCCTCTCCCAGCCTCCCGCTCCTCTGTGTCTCTGCCACCTGTGGCATTGCGTAACTGCTCAGAAGTCAGCTTTCAAGGGGACGCTCTGATTCCAGGGCACCGAGAAATGACATCACTATTAGGGGCTCCAAGTGCACAATCACTCTCTGTCAGGCCGAGGCGAAAGACAATCTCTGCCTCTGAGCCACTGCAACAGATGTGCCCATTCCAGTATAGAGGAGAGGGCTCGCGGGTCAAGGCTGACAACAATAGGCAGAGTTGTGCAATACAAAACCCCTGAACCAGAGACGCTCTGTGCTCTGTACGGGTGGGTTGAGCCAGCGCACGTCTGAGGGCGGTGTGTGTTCTCACAGAGTGTTTTATAGGATGTGTGCTGTTGTTAGTTTTATTGGTCGTCGGTGTAATGTCAGAAAATGGACTAAGATTAATGACAAAAATGTTTAAGTTTAAGTTTAAGTTTTTTGTCGTGCATTCATTCCTTAGTTCTAAAAAGGCATAAACATTTCTTTGTGTTATTTTTTTTTAATCAATAACACAAGTTTATACTCTTGTGTCCATCATGGACAATATAATAATACATCTAACAGAGTAAGGTTTACACAGTTTCTGCAACTATCTTAAGACGTGATCATGAAGGTGATCAACAGGTCACAGGTGTATTTTTTCATGCTGACACTGATCACTTTAAAACAGGTTTCACCTTTGAAGGACTGTGTTTTCCCCTCTATTTTGCAGTAAACAAAGCTTGCTGGGACAAGTGAGACAGTATGGAAAGTGGAACCGTGCCAAATGGAAACCTGGCTACATCAGGGAGGATAACTCGTGTGCATTAATACTGATATGGAAGGCAGATTATTGGAAACACATCTATCATAACAATGGAATAAACAGAAGGGGAGGGAGGGTGGATGCTGTCAAACAAGAACATGCAAAGTTGAAGAAGAGTTCAGTGAAACTGAGTGGGACAGGCAGGCAGGTGGAATAAATGGCAGTTGAATTAGAGATCTCAACTGGACTTCAGGCTCAAATCTCAACACACTAATTTTCATTGTGACTTAGGTTATACAGTCATATATTATCTGTGCTAAACAAGCAGTGTCTGTGCCACCCTCTAATCCAGGAAAATGAGGGGAGGTATCCCATCTATATCATTTCTGTCTTTTGGACCCTTAATGCTTTAAATATTCCAAAATAATAAACAGCAGTATTTTGATTTTACCTGAGAAATCATCAAATGCAGTGGGGACGTATTTGGTTGGGTAGCCATTCGTTGTGTAGCTGACCACCAGACTGGTTTTGCCCACCGCTCCGTCGCCGAGCAGTACGCACTTCAGCAGCCGCTCCTGCGCCTGTCCTGGCCGGATTTGTTTGGGATTGTGCGGGGGCACCGGAGGGGCCATGGTCCGTCCGTAATCCATGGTGACTGGAGGTAACATTCAATTGGCCAGCACTTCACCTTGCTCTCCTCGTCGGGCAGATGAGGCACCCACCATGAGAACAGGAATCCTTCTCTGCTACGGGTTTGTCAGTTGCTTGTAATCGCGAGCGGGACCCGTGCGTAAAACCTCGCCTCCTGTCTTGCGCGCTGCCAAATCCACTGTGTCAGGTCAGCATCAGCACTACAGCCTGCAGTTTTACAATCCGAGGGCGGGTCTAAGGCATTATAGCTTCAGATTGATTTGACTAATCCCACCCACTTCTCCTCCCACAGCAGAGAAGGCTGAACAGACAGGTTGAGGTCGAGAAGTCTGAATACAACATTCGTATTATTTTAAAAATGAATCTACCGGAAAAAAGGATTGAATTAAAAAAAAAAAAAACACTCCAAATTTACTCTGTTTTATTTTTCTTACTTTAATCAGCTACTCTATATTTCACAGCACAACCAACTCTGTCATTTTCAAGGTCCAACTGACTATGAAGTTGCCACGAACTCACTGAGGTTGAACCTGTGCAGGCATGTTCAGACTTGTCCCCACCAGAAGGCAGAGGCCAACCTTGATGTCCATTTTGAACATGACACATAAAGGTCTGAAATTTCAAACCCACTCAGAGTCACCACCTGACCTACTTTATTCATTTGTAGCCAGTTGAAACTACAGGGAGCAACCAGTGGACTCAGACTGTGGTAACTGCAGTATGCACAACTCAAAGCCAAAATATAGTTCACCCAGGGGATATCTGAAAAAGAAACAGACAAATTAAACGTAAACTCTCTCTCTGATTGGGTAGTTTTTTAAACTGTCCAGTGGTGATATGAGGTGATCTAACTTCCCACTCCCAAACTGTCAGACACACTGGACACCTTGTTAAATGTAGTGAAAGTGATGTCTTGGCTTGTGTCGCCTCCTTGTGGTAGGGTGCAGCAACAAACAGAAACTGACATGTCTGAATACACACACGGTGAGTGGAGCACATCAAGGTGTTCTCAAGACAGTTTCACAAATTTCACAGGTAAATGCATATGCAGCAACATCTTAAAGGGACAGTTCACCCTAAAATCAAAACTACATATTTTTCCTCTTACCTGTAGTGCTGTTATCAGCGTAGATGGTTTTGGTGTGAGTTGCAGAGTGTTGGCGATATCAGCTGTCGAGATGTCTGCCTTCTCTTGAATATAAAGGAACTTGATAGTACTCGGGTTGTGGTGCCACAGAGTCTGTATTTCTCCTCACACATTAGTTCAAAGTCCACACAGTTTAATACATTCGGCATCATATTTGCATTTGGCCATATTGTCAAGCTAATTTGCTGTTTCTGTCAAGTAGTTGTCCATTAGTTGCTCACTCTATATCAGGGCACTGCACTTCAAAATAAAAGCTCTGTGCCGAAAATTCACTGTATTTGAAAATAAATGTGTTTTTTACAACCTTGACACTTTGTGAGTCACTTACAGTCCGTTCACATTGGATTTGCGACCCACTTTTGGACCGCGACCCACTGGTTGGGAACCGCTGATCTAAATTGGCAAATAGCACTATAGGTAAGAGGAAAAATACATTTGTTTTTTTATTTGGGGTGAACTGTCCCTTTAACTGTACATCAGATATGCCCATGCAGGTATGATAAACGTGAATTAAGAAACCCTGGATCAGAAACAAACACGGCACCAAGGTCCAGAAACATCCATAACCTGCATAATTTAGAAATTAGTAACTACGTGATGTACATTTTCTGGTCTCACTTTTTTTTAAGACCTGCTGATGTCAAAGTCCCTTTACCTTTAATGCTGGGAATTCAACATTAATACGATAACATCCACTGTTTAGCTAACACAAAGTCTTCGTTTGTGTTGTGTCCAGTCTCTGACATAATACAAAGCTATCTAAAAAAGTCACAGTATACACTTGTGTTTATTTTTCAGAGTGTTTATTTTTCCAGCGTTGAAATCTAGTTATTTTCAAGAATACAAAATAATCAGTGTACTACTATAATGCATGTAATGGCTGACTCTGACTTCTTTTTAAATGAACTGAAATTACTGACCTGTTTGTATTTATCCATCCTTCATTCACATAGTAAAAAAAAAAAAACCTAAACAACTGGTGGTCTAGACTCAGTGAGACAGTTCTACTAATCTACAAATTATTAGTGAGTTTGACGAGAGTAACATCAGTTTTGTTTTAATATAGTTTGACAAGACAGACCTCAGAGAATTAACCTTTTTTTGTATATGCCATGATAAGGGAAGTTGTTTCACTGCTATCTCCAACTTTATTTTAGTACAGAGAACTGCTACAGAAGGCCCGTGTGTGTGTGTGTGTGTATGTGTGTACGCAACTACTGCAGGTCCAACACTAAGCAGCACATGATGCCCGAGGCTGGCAGGCCATCACGTTTGGGTTTAATGGATCATGTATCAACATAACAGCGCTTTCACTGCAGCACACAGGTAAATGATGCAATAATAAGGCAGAGGAACAGACACATTTTGGTGAGTCTTGAAAGCAACTGCTAAAGGGAAACGTGGAGCTGCAGCATATCCTGAATAATTTTATTATTCCTAAAATGGATCTACTTACAATTCTGTACAAGATACCTTGTCATGGTGCACGTCACTCAAGTATTGTACACGTACAAAACACCAGTCTCAGGAAGGCAATGGTGAGGTGATGAGAAGTGGCTGGTAATGGGAAGAGAGGTCGCTGGAAGCTGCTGTCAGCAGGTGTAAATACTGTGGATCAGATCATGCACTGTAACCTGCAGTTAGAAAGGCACCTGCTGTATTTCACTCCCACGTTTCTTCACAAGGCTGAAAATAATCACATTCCTCAGGGAGGATATCCATCTGAAATCTTGTATCATCAGTTCAACCAATCCTAAAATTAACACTGATACCTTAAGTACTTCTGACGCACTGTCAGTGGGGGACTTCCTATCGAGTAATTTCACTCTGTTTATGATACAACCTAATTGTTGAACTTAGCAGAAGAATCCATCCCTATCCCTCTGAATATATGTTACAACTTCACAACTTCCCAGTGCAGTGAGCATGAGAAAACATGACCAGGAAAATAAATAAATAAAATAATAGTGTGAATGAATGTGAATATTTGTGAGAAGAAACAAAGTTTTGGAAAATAAAGAAGAAACGTGACTTTAATTGCTTGTAAGTAACATTTTCATTTCAGCAAGCTGTATGTCAGGAGTTACACGTGCACACACATACACATACGCACACACACACTCATCCTTGCACACACACAGAGATACAGTCATGAGGATGATTACGCAATCAGAAAAAGTACATGTGCTGACACATGCATCTTTAATTGCCAGTTTGATGCTGCCATGAGTAATGATGACCCCTGTTTTTACCTCAACAACTGACCTCCCTCTTCTCAGGCGAGTAGCTGTCGGTGTGGGCACTTCCCACTCCTGGTCTTAGTACCTCATTTGGACTACATCTCTCAACAATCTAAGACACTTCTTGAGTCATTGGTACATATTAAAAACAGTGAGTACTTCCAAGGATGGTCACATACGACAAGCTGTGTCACTGAATCTTTCCGCCTCTGACATCAGCAGCAAGAGTCTCATCCAGGATTCATACACCTTGATTTCACCGTAAGTTTTAACCCCGTCCCCAACCTCCAACCCCCATAACTTAGATACAGTAAGAGTATAAAGTACCATGCGTGATCCTCGTCATTGTCCGTTTAAGTAACCTCCCTTCCCTTCCCCAGTCTCTGGAGCTCCGTTCTCTGGAGCTGTGAGCACAGACTGCTGGGTAAGACATCTGAGTGACAGCCTGCAACTCTGGGAGCTTTTCTTTAAGTCCTTGTCCATCAGCGTTTACTGGGTTTTGGGTTTGGCACCACCAGGAGTTGGGTCAGGAGGAGGGCCACCACCATGGGCAAGTCTTTGAAAGCTGTGGAAGAGAAATATAACAGAAGGTAAGACTTACACAGGTCAACAAATTTAGGGTCTGTAGTACCTACATTGTGACTCCAAGTACTTATAGCCCTGTTTACACCGAGCAGTATGGTACAGTTCAGTTTGGTACACTTTTTTTCCATTTCCACTGTGAAAAGTTGTGGATGGTACCAATGGAACCGTTCCATACGTCCCCATTTTTGGTCACCCCTCTGTTGGGGTACCTAGCACACAGATCTGGTACTAAAAGGTGGAGCTGTGAACACTGCAGTCTGTTGACTGGTCAGTAGCGGACGGTCACTCTGCTCAGGGCTGAGCTGTGGCTGGTTTTGAGGCTCATGTAACCACTGTTCATACTGTGGAGAGTTTTATTTGTAGATGGTAACAATGTTTTGCTGCCTCTCGCAAATAATTCACTGGGCCGACTGCCTGTAACCTTTGAGATGGAACGTTTACTTGTAATGTTACTCAATGCATGAGCTGATGACGTGAATCAATCAACACACCTTTAATTTCACTGTGACAACTTTGACCATCACTTTAGTTTTTATATGGCATACACTTTTAGTAATGGGTGGATCTTCAAGTGTTTATTTCAACCGGGACAGCATATATTCTAATCCTCATTTGGAGAAAAAGAAGTGTTGTTCCTGTGGGCTCTGGCAACACTAAACTCCTGAGCTTGCCTGAGAAGGACTAAATGCACAAACCCGCTATTTTTAAATATCCCATAGAGAGAGACTCTCACTGCAGCCTGTTCTATTTTGTTCCGAAAATGTCAGCGGTGCAGACTTCCCTCTGTGTCACCAGTAATGAGGAAATACAGTGAGTGCAGGATGGAGCAGTGAGTGACAACAACCCCACCCACATTTAAGGGTACTGTTTGCAGTGGAAATGCTAGGGTCTAGGTACCATGTCTGAAGGGTTACTTTTGGTTCCAAAGGTACCATACTGAAAGTGTTTGGTAGAAACAGAGCCTGTGTGTACTTCAATTTCATTAACAATACACTTAACCCACATGCATCTTAATCCTGGACAGAACCTTAAAGATATATTATGCAGCATTTTCTTAGAAAACAATGTACAGATTAGACTCATACAGTAATTCCTCTCAATCATCACTTATGAACCATCAAAAGTGGGTGGCGGTGTATTTTTCTGCAGAGACTCTGCCCTCTGCCTGTATGTTTTTATTGTCTGTGTTATGTTTATGGACATGTTCCCCCACAGCACTCAGGTGAGGCTGGGTCTTTATAAAAAGGTAGCGACCGGGTGCCAGACTGTAAGCAGCAGGCATCCAAGAGACACAGAGATGAAAAAATACAAATATAGTCAGGTAAAACACCGAATGAGAGTGAATCCGGGGTTGCCTTTTTCCTTTCACTTTCACTGGCAAGAGTTTTTATAAACCATAACTGACAATCCTGCACAATAAGCATTTAAGATCAGTCAAGCAGTCAAGCAGTAACTGCTTCAGTAGCAAAATACCAATGTTGATGGCAACATTTTGCCAGAAGGTGGCGCCATACTCACGTGTCCTTGACGTTATCAATGTTGGCCTGGATTTTTGCAATGAACGCATCCACCTGCTCCTGTTAAATAACAGAAACACAGAGAAATGCATGTTTAGATATGAAATGAAGTGACAGACAGTATAAAGAATTAATTAAGTGTTATTACCTGGTGTTGTCTGTAGAAAAGTGGCAGAGAAAAGAGAGCGATCACACCTGGAGAGGGAAGAAGACAAAAGCAGAGTAGTTAACACAGCAGCCATACAGCCTGTTAATAGATTCTATATTTCAAATGGTGATGTCTGTGTCTTACTGATGATGAGCAGAGTAAGGCCATTGCACAGCTCTCCCAGGTATGTCACAAGGTACATCAGAACCAGGAACTACAATCAGGAGAAAGGTAAGTTAGTTTAAATGCCATTCATGATAGTAAATCATGCTTCAGTACGGCATAATTCCCTGCAGATGGATCCATACTGACATCATTTTCTCCCTGATGAAGAAATGAAAGAGCTCCAAGTATGGGACTCCCAATATGGGTCTCTGTGTGTCCCCTTATATCTCACAGTGTCACAGCACTGTGTATGGGATCCAGTGCTGCCCTGATATGGGACACCCCTGTCTCAGATGGAAAGGGAATCCAGTTTAACCCAGGGCGTCTCTGTGTACCTCCTCCTGTGTGTCATGTCACATACCGGCCAGGTCAGGGTTGAGACTGGTAGGTGCAGGGACTTAGGGGGCTCAGTCAGCTCACACTGACTCAACATTTACTGCAAATGTGTAAAGTCTGTGTGGTCACAAACTGCTGCTGTTAATTACTGAAATGACATAATGATGTCGGGGACCATTTCAACTGGTTTCTGACATTTGATGTGCTATAATTTATATGGACATTTCATACTTAACATACTGTAATAATGATATGCAGTGAATGCTGTGTCAGTAGCACCTGTCCTAATTTGTCACGTCACATTAAGTAATTTGTCATTTTTTAATTTATTATGGAAGGTTTCTTTTGCAGGTTTTCCTGTAAGATTTTTACCACTCACACTGTCAACTGAGAAAGTATTTTTTTTTTATAATTATCAACAGGAGTAAACATTCAAACACCACTTATTTTTAATCTAGAAATGCTCAGAATCCTTATCCATTACAAAGCTGGCAATTAAATAGACCACATAGTTAAAATGAAACGTATATATTATAATGTACTAATTAATGTACAGAGCATTTATGTGAAGAAATATGGTTTCTATTGATGCAGACATTTCTATAGTGACTGCAGTGTATGTACTTGGCATCATTGTATACCTTCTATGGGGTTTGCATTTAACGCTTTTGTTCAATCTGACGTTACGTTTGTTGACTTCAACATGTAGACATGTAGAACCACAGATGGAACAAGCTATGCTATGATCACTAGCTGCCGTGCTTTAACTTGAAGGGCCCTGTCTTTACACCAGATGCAAAGTGGTGCACAGTGCAGCACAACTGTCACTGCTAGTTTCAGACTGACACAGTTGTCACTTTCACAGCCAGCGCCCACGAGTTTAAGTAGCAAATGTACTTGCACCCATCTGTGTGCCATGGGCGTAAGGGCTTAAAGGTCCAATGCGTAGGATCTAGGTGGACAGATTGGTAGGAATGGAATATAATACCCATAATTATGTTTTCATCAGTGTATAATCATGAAGAATCGTGTTTTTGTTACCATAGAATGAGCTGTTTATATCTACATATGGAGTGGGTCCTCTTCCATGGGGTCCGCCATGTTGTTTCTACAGTAGCCCAGAACGGACAAACCAAACACTGGCTATAAACAGGGCCATTTGCCACTGATTGGCTGAATTCATGTTAAGTTTAAAACACCCCTATGATTAATTAAGGGACTAAATACAACCCCTTTGCCCCTTGTGCCATACTTTGCACCTAAATTATGTGCCATTAAACTAGCATAAGTGGACGCACAAACTCACTTGCATCATACACTTTAGACCATCTATTATAGATCATTTGAATAGGGCCCTAAGTCATCTAAGCACACTTTAAAAAATTTGCAACGAAACAAAGTAAAAAGCCGAGAATGTATAAAGACTGTGGCAACATACCTCAGGTGATGACAAGCGATACTGACAGATTTGTTTACATGTAGAGTTGATAAAGTCAATGCTTTGGCTCTGCCAGCGAGGGAGGCATAGCCTACCCAGAGGCCGTTAAAAAGCACAGATGAGAAAGGCAAGGCAGACTGCTTCTTTTTTTATGCTGTTAGTACCAATTCAAATTAATTTGAAAGGATTTTTCCAAAGGGACCGATTGCTTTCCACATGATTACCAAAAATATGTCATTGGGGCTGACAGTTGCCGTCAGTGATATTGCCCTAATTTAGGAGCGGTCTTCAGCTCTGAGCTGGCATAATGAGAGAGACGGTTGGCATGGTAATGCTGTCATCTCCAGTGATGGAGGGCGCTTGGGATGATGAAAAATAATGGAGAAAAAAAATGAAAGAACGTAGAGTCAGACTGACCTGTCTGGGTTAATGAGGAGGAGAGGTTATTAGGAGTTTTAATGAGAGTCTGAACATTCTGCACACACACACACACACAATTAAGACTAACCTAATATGCCAGCTAAACTCACCTTGATGGACTCAACGAGGTTTCTAACAAAAAAGAGTCCCTTCAGAGAGTCAAGAGCAGACAGAACCATGACGATGGCTTTCTGCATATAACCATCAGCCTCCTCTCCACTGAAACTGATGTCCAGGCCCAGGTATGACCTGAGAGAGAATGAGACAACAACAGAAGATATGAGATGCATTATAAAGGAGGCTGAAAATCATTATTGACGTACTGACGACAAACAAACATCATCCATCCTGTGCTTCATGTTCTTTGGCTGCAATCCTTCAAGCCCACATATAAATATCCCCCTGTCAAAGCTTTTCAATTTGCTTTGTCACCACTGAGTTTTAATAATTAATATAATCTATGCAGCTGTCACATCATACCTAGGAAGGGGTATCACTGATCCATAATTGGTGAAAGTGCTTATGTTCGCTATTTATCACAGAAAACTATACAGAAAACTTATTATTCACCACTTTCCATGCCCATAGAAGGATTCTGTTGCACTGGAAATCTCCTAAGCTACAGAACAGAACAAGTCTTGAAAAGATTCACTACACACTCCAGGGATTATTTTACTCCACCTGGAACAGTGTTATGTCTTACCTTAACGAACTAAAATTCCTTCCTGATGACCTATGAGTGTGAAACGCTCAGTGATGGCATACAGTGACACACAATCTTGTCATAAATTTTTCACTTATTATCTCTGACACCTAATGCAGGACATAACTCTCCAGCTTTCATTTTCTTTTTGTTAAATTACTTGCTATTTCTATTATCATTATTGTTGTTCTTATTTATCTAATTTCATTTATTTTGGTTTGGGATGCCCTGGGATTAGGTGGGATGGGATGGATTGTATCTATTGTCTCTGAAAAATTATATAAGACTGTCATTTATACTTTAGTTTTGATAAAAAGAAGGTTAAAACACATATTTGCGTAAGAGCACACAATGACACAGCATGTTGCTTTTTACTACAAGCCTGATTTAACTACCTGAACCTGGTATCCCATCATTTAATAACCATAACTGGAGCTACTAAATATTTATTTACTGGGTGTAAGCACAGTATTTTATAGGTGAATTTTAGAATGCAGGAAGTCTGCTTCATCCAAGAAAGAAAATAAAAATTTGAGAGGATAGGCTCGGGGCCAAATCAACTCAGGCGCTTGTTTTGGAAAACACTCATGCACTGTGACTGAATGGGGTTAATCCGCCTCTGTGTGTTGTGTAATTTCTCTTTTCTCTGTCTTGACCACTCTCTTTATTCTTTTGGGAGAAGCTGGATGAAATGTCCACTGACCTTAAAGAATAAATAAAAGCCTAGCATCTTACTTGAAGGGGTGCTCTCCGTCACCCCAGTTCAGGATGTAGAGGACTTGGTAGTAGATGCGCACAGAGATGGTGAAGCACATGACAGCCAGTGAGACTGTGGAGATGACGGTGATGATGCTGAGCTGGAACAGGGACAGCAGGCCGACCACTAAGCCCGTTAGGATCATGCCTGTTCGCTCCGTGTCCTTCCAGTAGATCAGGTCCATTACTGAAAGACAAGGAGAGCGGAGGATGTGAAAGGAAGGGGAAGAGAAGAGAAAGGTTACGACAGGAAGGTGAAGAAGGTGATGTGATGTAAACAACGTACAGGTAGCTTTTGAGACAGAATACACTGAATGAACTAGAATAGACTGATTAAATTTATAGAAATGTATTTACATGGCTGGTTTGTACAATTCAAACAGATATTTTCTAGCTGCACACAACTGACATCACTGTGAGTTACTGCTTCCTTCCTGGTTTTAACAGAGCAGCTGACAGCAACATCAATCATCTTCCAGCACTTAGACCCATCAAGACATGTTTTCCTTTTTCAGGGGCCTACTGAGAGTAAAAGTGTCAGGAAGATGCAGTTGTTCTGACACAGGGATAGGAGGGGAGGAAGTGGAAGAGAGGCTAGAGAAGTGGACAGGACGGGGGCCATGAGGCAGAAAAGGATTTCCAGCCTCCAGCATGGGAGAACACACACAGCAGCTTCGAGGACACATCAGGCTCCGGCTCCTGCTCCGGCTAAATTTAGCCCTCAGATGAAAGAGGGAAGCGAGTGCTCGAGGAGAATTTAAATGCAGCCTTTCGCAGCACCTGCTGACAGACATCAGGCAGTCAGCAGCCCCCTTGTCCACACCCTGTTGGTGTCCCGCTTTGTCACCCAGCAACAGCTGCTCTGGATACTGTGGCGTCTGTAGAGTCATGACAACTTCAGTATGTACAGTAGAATACGTGATTTCAAACAGCATGTTTCTCTTTACATAACTTTACCTTTATGTGTGATGCGTCACAAAAGTGTGTCAGTGATGTGTAATTACAGGGTTGGTGTTATGGTGCAGCAGTGCTGTCAGACAGGCACGACTCTTTGTGCCTGTCATTCAGTGAAACGCTAAGCCTCAGCATTAGAATAAAGGGAAGCCTCTTTGAATAGAGTGCACTGACAGCAGGTGGGTTATTTATAAGCATCACTGCACAATATTAATACCCATGATGCTCCTGGAACACACCTGTCCAACGTATTTGTTTGTGCCGCTGTCATTCTGGGACAGAGCTGCTCAGCACAGACGGCAACTATTTAAATAAGAACAACGGAAAGAAACTCATACCGGAGTACTGAAAGCTTCTGAAGACAATGTCTATAGAAAGCACCTATGCATCCGCACTACAGGAGGCATGACATTCTCATTATGATGGGTTGCCGTTTAACGAGCTGTACATCTACATAGGGAACAGAACCTCATCCATGTCTGTCATGATGCACTGTCATGTTTCAACAGGAGCCCAGAACAGACAAACCAAACACTGGCTCTAGAAAGGGACACTGTAGTTAGCAGCCTCTCTGCAGCATACAGGGTCGGAAAAAGAGATTTTTTTTAGTGTGAAACTGCTTTACTGGTTTAAATGACTGGGTCAGTTTGTTTTGGAGAGGAGGAAACCTCCTGAACATCTGGATCTTAAGTTATCAGAGAAAAAAGTTAAGCACACATTAGCTGGTGCTGGGCTAGCAGCCTGTCTCGGTGAGCCAATGAGCATCAGAGAAAGATTGATTTGTAATGTGAAACTGCTTTATTCCGGATTTTTTTTACTGGTTTTAATCACCTGGACTGTTTTTGTTTTGGAGAGGAGAAGAACTCTGTGGGTAATTAATTATCTCCTGAAAAGAAACCTCCTGAACAAAGACCACTGAAGGAATCCTAACCAGAAGTTCGTGCTTGGCACATGGGAGAAGTTTCAGCTGGTTGTAATATATAGTCCTCACCACTAGATGCCAGTAAACTGCTTCTTTAAGGCACATTTATGCTAAACACAGACACAGGACAGAGCCTTTTGTCCTCTGTTACTCAATATATGTGGATGTCTTCTGAAAGCTAACTTATAGGGACAGAGCGTAGCATGCTTTAGGCAAGACATGACTGAAGGAAACAACAAAGATATTTAAAAAGTGGCGGTGTGAAACAAATCAGTAATATTTCCGATACAGTGTGTTGCAATATATTTAATGGCCTCAAAGACCACCACCGTCTACAACACATTGATGTTGTTAAAAGGTACATTATTACGACATCCTCCACCATCGCCACGTTTGTTATTGTCAGAAACTTTTGACTCCGCCCTCTAGTGCCATCTAGTGGATGCATCTATGTCAACATAAAGGATGCATGGGTATGTGGGCGGTGACAATCACAAGGTTTGTAACAAATGTATCTATTTCTGTACATAAAGGGAGTATAAATGAGCCGTTGGGGGGACTTAAAGCTTCCTTATTCTTTATACTACCACTCTTGATTCACCCCAACTAAGCCTGTTGTACCAGCATTAATATACTTCAAGTGGACTTCATGTGCAGCTGTAGAGTCAGCAGCTGCGATGACTCAGTAATCGATGAGTAGTAATTACCTCCAATCAGATGGGACATTATTTGAACCACAATCATGCAACCCAAACCAGCAGAATTTATCTTTGTGCAGAATTTATCTTTGTGTACTTATCCTAAGGGATAAGCATAAGCAATAAGCATAAAAGGAAATCAATCAATTAACCAACTCGAGCAGAAATTACACGGCTCACGTATACTTAATGTCAACGCAGCCTGATGTCATCTCATTTCAACATCCACATCCTTTGTATTTGACCCAGTTCGTGCCACCTAAACCACATGTGTCCAGGAAATCTCACACTGTAGTACTACACACTGAAGTGTCTCTGCTCGTGCCAGCTCCTCACCCTAAAGCGGAAACACTAAAATGTAAGAGTGCCCAGCTGGCAAATTAACTTATCTGCCAAAAGCATACCACAACAGGACAGTTTACACTCATTTGAATGGTGAGTGCTAATTTAAATGACGGCTACTGATATGGAGACTACCCTGCTACATCTGAACAGCTCATCAGTGAAAAGCCAAGCACACCTCCAGAGACTCTGCTTGTAAAATGATCAAAGAGAAGCAAGAAATCCGCTCAAATCCCACCTTCAGTCCCGTGATAGTCCAGCCTCTCACCACTACACCACAGTCACAGACAATCCAATACTAAAGACTAGAAAAGGTTTCTACCCCTTCACAATTGAGACTATCGCTATCCTCGGCCTTCCCTCTGAAAGGAAACACTATCTACAGCAGATACCTGTCAGCTGACACTGTAAGCAAAATCATCATCTAGGATCTCAAATTATCTTCATTTCGCTTCGAGCCTGTGTTCTCACCTTTACTGGCCATGTTGGCTGCTGCTCCAGTGCTTCTCTCACACCCTCTGTCCCTCACTGTGTCCCACTGCGTCCCCCTCGCTCCTCTGAGCTGTTTTTGGCCACCCCCTGCTCGCTCAGCAGTCCAAAGGCCTGGCAGCCCAAAAATAATCTTGTTCACAGCACCGCCCACCTCCCATCAAGACTCCAAGAGCTTCGCACAGAAAGAGATGATTCACGACAATCACACGATACTCTCAAAATCACTGGATCTTCCTCCTTAGTGCAAAAGTTCACTCTGAAGCAGAAGGAATTTAAGGTATTCATTTGATCCCAGATAAAATTATATCAAGTTGTGTTCATACTCATGTGTCATCTAACACCTGTAACACGAGAACCAGGGTTTATTTTCTGTTATGTCACCAAGCCAGACCTTTCTGTGTGCCGCCACTACAGATAACAAATAGACGCAATGATTTTCTGGGGATGAATTCACTCCATAGTTGAGAATTGTAAATGTGGTTAAAAACAAATCTTGTTTGATTGTAAAATCTCTGAGGAGAAGGTCAGTATGCCTGGTGACAAACAGCCTGATAATCTGACAGAATTTCATGTCAGTGTGTGATTCATCTATCTGAGATGCGGAGTGATTCAGCAGTCTGATTTGGACAAGACTTATGCTGCGTTCACACGGAATCAGACTGACGGCAATGTCAAACCGGATGTCATTTTAGTGGACAAGAGCAGGATTGTAAAATTGGGGGATGCCAGCAGAGAACACCAGCAACAGTAACAGTGGACGGCATTGTGTTCAACTTTTTGCCGTCCTCAACGACAGAGATTACAGCTGAATGTTACATAGCTCCTTCACACAAGGAGAAAACACAGGCAATCTGGACTATTACTGGACAATACCAGAATATTGTCATCACCATCGCAACACATCATCATGCATGTTTTGTTCTCCTCCCATCCTGCATGTTAAAATGTTTTGAGTGGTTTAGTTATTTTCGATACTTTACACACCTTTTTCCACTTAATAAAAGCAGCTTTTCAAATGTTTAATGTTGTCTAAACACAATTAGCTGCACAAGCTCTTCACCTTTATAACAAGGGTCCTGAAATTGGCAGGCTTTTTATATATGACAGTTACTCAGTGCTGGAGAAGGTGCCAAAAAAGCCTCCAGGTTTATATGCAGCCCTTAAAGTTATAGTTAAAAAACCAGGAGCAATGTGAGGCTTCAATAGATGCATCATGTGTGCTATTTATTCAGGAAACCTTAAACTCTGTCATCAGCCTGACCACACATTCATCAACGGTCTGAGGGTTCACCGCCCTTCCACATCCACTAAAATAAGACTGAGCTCTCCCCTGACTGACTGTCCACTTAAAATACCTCCATGCTGCAGGATAGGACGTTATCTCTTGCTTTCTCTTTCTACCTTTCTCTTTCTCTGTCTCAAACACTCGTAAATAACCAACAGATTCCCATAAATCTGCATATGAAGACACACACCTGATGTTTTTCTGTGTGTGTGTGTGTGTGTGTGTGTGTGTGTGTGTGTGTGTGTAACAGTGATACACTCTGACATCAGCAGTGTTGGTGTCAGAGTCCAAAAAGTCAGCCAATGCCAAGAATGCCATCCCCACAATTAGCCAATCATTCCCGCAATCCCCAGGAGAGGGTTACTATGGAGACACAATGAACAGGCAGGACTTCCGGGGGAGGGGGTCTATCTTTGTCTGCCTGCTCTCGGAGGTCCAGAGCGAAATCTGAGATTTTCCTTATTTAAAGTATCGACTCAGGAGCTGAGGGAGAGGATCTCGCTCATCATCAAGACAGAGACAGAGAGGTGGGAGGGAGGGAGGGAGGGAGGAAGGACAGACACAGATGTGAATCTTGTACCTGCTATGTGAGTGCATACTGTCGTGTCCTCTGATAGGTTAAGTGCTGAAAACCAGTGATCGCTGACCAGCTGTTCCTGAGAGTTTTGACCAATAGCAGCTGGCGACGAGGACGCCGGGCCTCTGGGTCGCACAGATGTGAGGAGCTTGACTGAAATGCTCTCCCTGGTGACGGGAGACTCTGGCTCGGGGGTCGGTGAGGCTGCTGCTGCCAGGAAACAAAAGATGATGTCACTATCATGATGACATCATTGCACATGCTCAGCTTGAGCTAAAACTACCTGACAAAACTCCATTTTTAAAACCACAGTGTGCCACAGTATTTGGACTGAAACATTTGTGCTGTGGTTACAGATTTAGCTCAAGACTTTTTCCATATTTACAACTTTTACACAAACTTTTCAGGAAATAGCAATCTGGGAAATAAAATCAAACTTATTACTGGCAATCTATCATGTCTGTAGCAGGTGTCTGACAGTTTCTGGCTGATTTGATATTGTAAATCTTTTGTTTTGTTTTAAATTTTCACCATTTTAAAGAACTACATATTGCTGTGGAGCAATTTAGACATGAAACTGTCCATAAAATGTCCAGAGTCTGGTGATACTTCGGTCAGCATTTCTGGCAACACATTAAAAGTGCCTTTTAGGAGTGAAATAATTTGTCTAAATAAATTCTGTCACTCTAAAAAGGCTGGTGATAAATACATTGGGCTTGTTTTATTCTCATTATACAGCTAAAATACCCTAAAATGAAAGCTGTCTGCACCTAATATTGATCAGCGAATCATTTAATGTCAAAATGAATGAAGAAAAACTGGACTGAAAAAAATGTGGCCTTCTTATAAATGTAAACCTTTCCAAAAATCACACGTCATATGTCTGGTGTGACACAGGCTGGTACAGAAAGTGGAAAATATAACCACTCTGATGTGACCTGAATATCTATCACATTCTCAAAAAACCATTATAAAATGCCACCTGATCCTCTTCCTAACAGAGGTCACAGAAGTACCTGTCAAAGCAACAGATGAGCTGTTGGGTATGTGATGTGGATTGGAGACAGAGAGAGGGGGGTCTCTCTCAATCTGGCTCTGTAACTTTGATTTGAGCTGGGAGATGATGCTGGGCCATCACAAGCATTCAAAGACACTGCATCTTTCAGTCTTCCATTACACAAAATTAAGCAACCTCTTCACACATTCCTACTGTTTCTCACCCTGATGTATCGGTGAGGGGCTTTGATGCTGGGAAGACTGGGAGGGATGCTGGGCAATCTGGGTCAGACTGCTCGGAGACTGCTCTCTTTGGATTCCTGCATCTCTCTCCTGAGTTTCTGGGTCCAGATTTTGGGGAGAGGGCTGAATTGTAATAGTCTCAGTTTGTCTGTGCTGCTCCCTCCTCTCTGCTGCCTCAGCCCTCTCTTGCTCTCTCCTTTCTTCCTCTTCTTCCTCTTGATTGACAAAGGCCTGAGGGTCCCAGTCTACATCGGGGGAGTCCAGCAGCGTTTCCAGGGTGTCCGTGCGGATCAAAGGGGTGCGACTTCCCCGAGATCCGCCCCTGCGTCTGTCACGGATGTGTCTCGAGGCTCCCACCGCTTCGGCCTCGGCAATGGCGATGTAAGAGAAAGTCAGCTCGTAGGAGTGCTGGCGCGGCGTGCCCCAAATGGACGGGGATGAAGCCAGTCCCTCGTCATCATCTGGATCTCCATCTCCCCCCACGTCGTCGTCAGACCACTCCCTGGCTGTCTGCAGCTCGCACATCTCGGACTCCTCGTTTCCGCCTGAATGGAGACAAAAATAAAAAAATGTGGTCACTGTAACACACAGAGAGACTAAATATAGACAAACAATACACACTCTGAGCAGAGCAATTTATAACACTTAGCCGTTTATTAAATTATAGAGACTGCTGCTAAGAGTGTGTATATTAGTGTCAATCACAGAGAGTGATTTTCCCTTTAATAAATAGCTCTGCCAGATGAAAGCAGCCAGGTGTGTCATTTGATGCCTGGGAGAAAAAGGTGTGACATCTAAAGTGAATGAAACCCTCTTTGATAAGTGCATAAAAATCACTCCTTTCTAAAATGTGGCTGTGATCAAACTCTGTGTCTACCCCTGCTGGTGTTTTAGAGGTGAGAGAGATATTCAGATGTTTTCCTCTAATGTTAAGTTCAAAAGAAAAGGATTCAGGAAGGAGGAATCTCTCATTCTTATAAATATTGTGAGACAGAATGTGTGTCAGACGTCTGCTTCATACCATCGGTGCATGGAGGAGTTGAGTCCGGAGTGGATGCCACAGAGCCATATTCCTCTGGAAGAGAACAGACACAATTTTACATAAATCTAAACATGTCGTAGCAAAAGACTGTCAGAAATATAAATGTGTTGTTGCTGTTTTTACATGCTGTTAACCAGAGGTGGGACCATGTCATTGTTTTGCAAGTCTTCGCACTCAAGTCCTAAGCTAAGACAGGTGAGTTCTGAAACAAGTCCCAGGTCCTAAACTTTGAGTTTTGGGTACTAAACAAGTCATAATGTGCTCCTCACCAAATGTAATGCTCTTTTAACAACAGAATAACAGTATACTGAATATACAAAAGCTAAGTTGTTTGAAGTTTGTTGGAAGTTGTTGTGTCTGTAATTTCCAACCGGATATTTTGCATACTCTAATTTGTGTTTTTGTTGACCACTGTAGTTTTTGCATGTGAACAAAGTTATCTTTGGTATATTTTTTTGCTCCAAATGGTGTTCAGTTATGCAAGAGTTCAAACGAAATGGATGTGGCAAATAAAGTATCAACTCACTGGGAATGAATGGTCGTAGTTGATTCAAGAAATTAAAGGAAACCAATTAATTTGTGTCACACTATTTAAATAACATACTCAAGGCTCGAGTCCTGGGAAGTCACGAGTCATTGGTGTTTACGTCCAAGTCAAATTGCAACTCGAGTCCATACCTCTGCTTAAACCACCTCACATTCATCTTACCAGTTTACCTCTCCAAACATTCAACACAGGTGTGCATGAACATGAAATGACTAATGCCACAGAAGCCCCAGACAAACACTGCAGTGCTTTGTTATGAGTCATATTTTAAAGTTTGCACAGTGAACTTTGCTTTATGTGATTCAAAAACACAGACACTCGGCATACTGTAGGTCAGTGAATACAGACTTATGTCCTCACAGAGCTAAACTGGCAGCAGTAAAGGCCTTCACTACACTAGTCAGCCAGCATGACATTAGCTAATAAATCAGTCCAGACAGAGGAGCGAATGCACCACGCTCTCTTCTACGCATGTACGAACATGTGCAAATACTCATACACTACTTTAATTCTATTGTAAGAATATCAGGTGTGACAGAAAGATAAAATAAAACACAGATATGATAGCTTAGCAGAAGCTAAGAAGAAGAAATAACTTAGATTCTTGGCATGCCTGCCTGCAAAGCCTCCTCGT
Source organism: Epinephelus fuscoguttatus (assembly GCF_011397635.1). Taxonomy (NCBI): domain Eukaryota; kingdom Metazoa; phylum Chordata; class Actinopteri; order Perciformes; family Serranidae; genus Epinephelus; species Epinephelus fuscoguttatus. The sequence goes on from NC_064756.1 coordinate 23,136,201, forward strand.
ACATAACCACACAAACATCTGTAAATCAACTGGAGGCAGCGACAACAGAATAGGTCTCCCTCTGCACCGCATCCATCCATTCAGCCATGTGTTTATTGAAGGTAGGAGAGAGGAATGGAGAGCAGGCAGGGAGGGGAGAGGGGCTGAGCTAACACATACGATGCTCATAGCAGTTAGCAAAAAAAAAAAAGATGCTGAGCTGGAACACAACGATGGCACAGTGAGATAAACATATGAAGACCTCCTGCGAGGAAAACACAGATGGAAACAGCAGAACAAAAGCAGACTCACGGCAGTGGGAGAATCCTAAAACCTGGCCCATACTCCATCAAGGCATCGCTGGGCCCATCCAGTCTGGAAGCCCCCCCCCCCTCCTCTGCTGCCGGCACTCACGTCCTGTGGATATACTCTCTCTCCTCCTCCTCCTCCTCCTCCTCCTCTCTCTGGTTCTTGGTCGTCTGCTGAGCAGCTTCCTCACTCTCCTGCCTCTCGCTGCTGTCACTCAGCAGCCCCGCCCTGCCTGCCTCCCTCCACCATGCTCTCTCCTCTCGTCATCTCCTCTTGCATCGCTTTGACTGCAGCTGTAGTGAGGTACGCTAGAGAAGCAGGAGTGTGTCCCTGAGTCAGTCTGAGCCGGCTGTCATCCCCCATTCATAGCTTATCGGTGTGTCTCTCCCTCATCATGTGATTTCATCTCAGGATCTCATAGGGGCAGGCTGCAAGAGAAGGAGTAATAAGTCATTAATAATGTATAACATGAGCATATACATAACCTACACAGAGAAGGATGCATGTGAAACCGGCAGGAGAGGCTGAAGCCACAGTCAGGTTCAAAGCTTACCAGCATGTAAGGTTTATCAGCTTTACTGTGTTTAATTAAGCATCACATTCCAGTTTCACACAGGCTGTAAGAAATTAGTATTTAACTATAAAAACAAACCACAGCTAAATTAATCATAAAAGCTGCAGTATAAATAATGTACACACTAAAAGCTTCTTTTTTTCTACAATGGGAAGTGAGGCCTGTGCAGCAGTGAAAAGCAGGGGGCAGCAGTGTGTAGCTGTGACAGATGCTGTTTCAAACTGTTTGCATCATGATTAATGGAGAAGGGTTAGAGGAGCAAATGAAGGAACATGTGGCCTTTTCACTTTGACTTATATATAAAAAAACAACAGTTTTTTAAAGAGAGAGAATGTAACTTTTGGAGAAAGAAATAAAAGATATAAAGAAATAAAAAGTGAGTTAAAGCTGTAGTTGACTTTTATAAGAAATAACTTTTTTCATATTTTCTGAAAGTGCCACTTAATTCATCCATCCACCCATTTTCATCCACTTATCTAAGGCCGGGTTGTGGGGGCATCAGGCCAAGCAAAGCACCCCAGACGTCCCTCTCCCCAGCAACACTTTCCAGCTCCTCCTGGGGGACCCTGGGGCGTTCCCAGGCCAGATGAGATATGTAATCCCTTCAGCCTCCTACCAGTAAAACATGCCTAAAACACCTCTAACAGGAGGCACCCAGGATGCATCTTGATCAGATGCCTGAACCACCTCAACTGACCCCTTTCGACGCAAAGGAGCAGCGGCTCTACTCCGAGCTCCCTCCAGATGTCTGAGTTCCTTCCCCTATCTCTGAGGCTGAGCCCAGCCACCCTACGCAGGAAACTCATTTCGACCGCTTATATCTGCGACCTCATTCTTTCGGTCGCTACCCAAACCTCATGACCATAAGTGAGGGTTAGGATGGAGCAGTAAATCGAAAGCTCGCCTTCTGGCTCAGCTCCCTTTTCACCATGACGCTCAGCCGCAGCACCCGCATCACTGCAGAAGCCGTACCAAACTGCCGATCCATCTCACGCTCCATTCTACTCTTACTCATGAACAAGACCCCGAGATACTTGAACTCCTTCACTTGAGGCAGTAACTCATTCAAACAACACTAAATGAGACAGATCATCAGTGAAAAAAAAAAAATCATATTTCTCTGCCTGGTCTATTCATGGATGTATAAAGAGAACTGGCTACAACATTAGAGGCGGGGCCACGCTCATTACTACAAAAGTTGCTCAGTAGTGCATGAAGTGCGTGGAATTACCCAGATCTTCCAAATCGTGGGGTCCACAGAGTGGGCACACTAGAAACTCACATCAGCCGAGCAGCTTATTTTCGATATAGCCCTACACTAACTTGAATGGGGACAAAAATGATTCAATCATGTGGGTCTTTGAGACCTATGAAATGTTATGGGACTGAATTAATCACATTCCAATTGGGAAACAAGTCATTCTGTGGGATTTTGACGCTCAAAAAAATTTATCCGCTGGTTTTCAGACGTCTCTTTTTCAATGTAAGTCTAAGGGAAAAAGTCTGTTGGACCCAATGGCCTCACAGACCTGGGCGTTGTAATTACACATTTGGACACTAAGTAAAACTGGCTTCAAAGCCTGGTGCTGCTCCGGGGGGCTTGACTCTAGTGCTTTGTAGTGCCACTTACCTCAGGTTAACGAGAACAACCAATCAGAGCAAAAGAGTTTAATGAAGCTGTCAATCATGTCAATCATCCTCATGTGTTTTCAGAAACATATTTTAGTGTACTGTTTAGCTGTAAAATGAAAGTTGGTCTGGTTGGTAGGTGGTCCTTGGTACCTCAGTTGACTATTATCCAACATGCAATATCCAAACTTAATTATTTTACAGCTACACAAACAGTACACTAAAATATGTTTCTGAAAACACATGAGGAGAGAAACAGGCAATGCAGCAACAGAATCTTGATTCCTATTTGATCAGCGCTGCCTAGTTTGACAGTTTGACCACAGTTCAGGAGCAGTGACTGACATGATTGACAGCTGTGTTAGAGACTCCTCAGCTCTGATTGGTTGTTTTCTGTGAGACGCAGTGGAAGAGGAGGGGGGGGCAGGGATATGATTTTTTTTTAATTTTATTTTTTTTACAGTCTATCTGTCTCATTTACTTCTTTCAGAATACGGTTTCAGCCGAAGCAAATATGTTATTTTCATAAAAGTTACCAACTGTACCTTTAACCAAGTGGGCTTTGCTACCCACACGAGTGATGTGATATAGACAGACACTTAATTTAACAATTCCATATTCGTATTCAAAAGTGGTGTGCGAATCATATTGAGTAAAGACAGTCACAGGGTAATTACATCCTGTGACGTCTAATTTGCTGTGTGTGTGCTCGGTCTTAATAAAGGTAAATAGACACACTGAAACACTGCCAGCAGAGGCCCTGATAAAAGGTTTAGTCCTACTTAAAGCTGGACAAGAACAAACTATCACACATATAGTCCTTAACACTGTTAAACCTCAGGGGTTCCTACATGTAAACCAGGCCAGGAGCTCCAAATACACAGCAGCTAATAAGATTAGGACGCGTGGCTGGGATGCAGGAAGTCACATACAGGGCAGGGTAGTATGTATGTAAACATATTACACAAATTTAGAAAGATTGACATTTAACCTGGGCAACTTTTTCTTCTTTCTTTCTTTCTTCTTTTTTATTCAATTTTAGGATGTATTTATCTTTTATTTTATCTGAATCACATTTAGATGTTTATTTTTAATATTGCTTTCTTAACTTTAGATAAAAGTTTTATGATACTGGATAACCTGAGTTAAGCCCAAAAGAGGTATCATAGTTGGTTAACCCATTGGAAATTTGAACATGTAACTTCCCAAGACCATTGGGGCCTGCATCACAAAGCAAGATTAATAAAGTAAAGCTTCTTCCTTCTGAATCTCGCTTTATGAAACAGGCTTCAGTTGTCATGTAAAGTTATGCATTCATATTTTCATTTCTTTTTAAATGTAATGACTTCCTGCCCATATTGGTTTAGCAGTTGTCTTTCAAAGTTTATATATTGATTATTTTACCTCAGAAACCCCAGTCTGGGTAAAACTGTTCAAACTCTCTTGGCTCATGATGACCATGTGACACGATCAAAAGCTCCAGAGCAGCTAGTAAACACACCTTGACACAAATTTGTTTTGTAAACTGCTGTTTCCAAGCTGAATAATTTACCCTGAAACTCTATTCTTCATGCATATTTCAATTCAATATACCCTGAGCTCCCCACAGTAAGTCCCATACCTCCTGTATGCAACAGAAGCAGTGCGCAGTGTTGTTCACTCAGCCTATTGTTTGCAATATTGTTTGTCTCAGCCATTAATCCCATGCAGACAGGTGTGACTGACTGGGATCCCTCTGTGTTGTTGCAAAATGTCATGCTCATAATCCATGCTTGTGAGGAGACACGGGTCACCTGGGCTTCCTTGAAGGCCAGGTGATTATCCCGCAGCGTTACACAGACAGAGGGAGGGAGGGAGGCAGTAGGTGGAGCAAAGGGATCAATCAACAGAAATAGATAGGCCAATAGAAGCACAGGGTGGATACAGGACAGGTAAAGAATAGACAGAGGGAAGACAGGAACAGCGAGAGGAAGACACCTGATGGTCTAATTGTCAAATTCAAAGGACATAAGAAGGATTCTCAGACTGTACCCACAGGGATGCAAAAATGGGCCTGATAATTTTAAACAGAAAACCAACTCAGTTTTTCATTTAACAGGATTCTTCTTATTTGAGGTTACTGTTTGTTTACCTGCTTGGGGTGGCACAGCTTAACTGCTGCGCTGGACCTGCTGCGGAAAACACAGGGCCGGAGGAGGGTCACCAGGAGGAGACGGGCTGCTGCCAGGTCGAGCAAGAAGCTTGAAAACAGGCTTCGCGGAGTGATGAAGACGGCCAGGCGTGCCAGCAATGTGGAGGTACCCTCCTTCCTCCGCCAGCTAGTCAAAGAGACGGAGAAGATGGTCACCTTCTTTTTCAAAGGGGGGCCCAGGGAAACTGGATCTGAGGAGGAAGACAGTTTTGATGACGACGACTCGATGCCGAGCCCATATCTGGATCGTCCCATCTTGGAGAAACATGTGTCAGAGGGGGAATCTCAGTCAGGGATGAGCTACGCTGTGGCGAGCATGCAGGGCTGGAGGGCTCAGATGGAGGACGCCCACACCTGCATGCCCCAGCTGACAGGAGACCTGAAGGATTGGGGGTACTTTGCTGTTTTTGATGGACATGCAGGCACCACTGTGGCACAGTACTGCTCCAGAAACCTGCTGGAGCACATCCTGGCAACAGGTACAGAACCATGAGGGGCAGAAAGGATGAATCTAATTATTCAAAGTGGTAAAAAATACATATATAACTCCTAGCACTTATACTGCAGCACTGAACTGAGCACTGAGTTTAAATGCACTTACTGTATGTTGCTTTTGCTGAATCTGCAAAATAAATAACGTGATATAATCAGGGAGAATCAGTTACGTGTAATGTTAACAAAATCATCATTTAAACTGAAAACATACAGCACTGACATTGCAAATATTTTGCAAAGAAAACACTCAAATTAAGTACTACTGGTATACTGAGAAACTAACACATTTGCACATTTGATGTCACTGTTTTTAAGCATAGAAATAAACTTGATTTAGGAACATAAAGTCAGTGAGAGTAGCTGATTATGAGCAGATTAATAAAAAGCTAGGTTTGAGGGTGAGATTATCTTGGAAATCGGACGTGCCATGTATGTGTATACAGTAATGAAAGCTGATAAACAATTAAACAACATAATGTGTTGCATATTTTTACATTAGAATGCTGGATATTACTGTTATTGCTGTTACTGTTCATTGGATCATGCAAAGTAGTGCCGAACATTCAGGGATGGAGCCAAACAAAACACAGGTGCTGATATATCACGTGTCAGGTTACCTATTTTTAGAGCTGTAAACTCATTGGTTGGCCATATGAAAAAAGATTAAAATCACAGTTACATGAAAGGCTGTAATCTTTAGTCTGAAACTCTTCTTACTGCTACCTATCACTCCCTGGAAAAAGCCATTTTTATGCTTTCTTGGATAAATGAAGATTTTGGTTCAAACTGTATTTGATAATTAAGAGTAAGAATCTTGTCGGCCATGTTATTGCACAATAACACAGGTGATGTCCTCTCTATGGTGGGTGTGTCAGTACCCTGACGTCCAAGGGTTTTGTTTCAACATTAGGGGGTAAACATGAAATTCTCGGTTTCTCCCTGGAAATTTGAAGCATTAAACACTTAATTTCCTGCATTCTGATGACTTCCCATGCACCAATTTGTGCCTTTTCTGCATCAATTTAAGGTGGAAATGTCTCCAAAATCATCTAAACAAAAGTCCTGTGCAGGGGTGGGCAAAAGCACATGTTCTAAATATTGAGGGAGCTGTGTCCCCTGTGTCCCCCCCAACCCCAACATCCAGAAAATCTACACCTATGCTGACTTGACTAAATGTTGGAGACAGGAATTTCACAACTCAAACACAAGATGAACCCCCAGTGTACATGGTACCTTGGTCCATGTGTGTTGGCCTCTAAACAAACAACATCTCAGTCTTCAAACCAAATGTTTGCCCCTCATTTCCCACAGGTGGAGTCACAGCAAACGAGGACCCCGAGCAGGTGAAGGAGGGGATCCGTGAAGGCTTCCTGGACATTGACACCCACATGCACAAACTGGCTCGCCAGGACAACTGGGACCGCAGTGGCTCCACTGCAGCGGCCGTTATGATTTCACCACGCTACATTTACTTTGTCAACTGCGGGGACTCCCGCACCCTACTCTGCCATAACGGCCAGGTGGTCTTCTACACAGAGGACCACAAGCCATTCAACCCCAGAGAAAAGGAGCGCATCCAGAACGCTGGGGGCTCGGTGACCCTGCAGAGAGTCAACGGCTCACTGGCAGTTTCCAGAGCACTGGGGGACTTTGACTTCAAGGAGGTGGACTGGAGGCCGCAGACTGAGCAGCTAGTGTCGCCGGAGCCAGAAGTGTACGAGATGGAGAGGACCCCCGAAGACGAGTTCCTAATTCTAGCATGTGACGGTGTGTGGGACGCCATTGGTAATGAGGAACTGTGCGCCTTTGTGCGAAGTCGTCTGCAGGTGTGCGATGACCTGAGGGAGATTTGCACGCAAGTCATTGACCTGTGTCTTTATAAGGTGAGAAGTCAACATCACAACAGGACACAGACAAGGTGCATTAAACTGTAAGAAAAGAAAAGAAAACGAAAGGGTTTGACAAAAGATTCTGATACCAACACATACACTTTAACCTTTGTGTGGTTAATCACTGAATGAGAAATAACTTTCAGATTCAAACACTGCACCAGGAAGGAAGAATCACTGGAACGGCAAACAGATCGGAATATTTTGCAAAAAGTTACATGAAAAAATGTGAGGAAGATTTGCCACAGGTACCTCAGCATAAAGGCCCGTGAAACAGCTTTGGCATGACCATGACCAGGTATAGGTATTTTTCAGCACAGAATCAAAGAATAAATAAGTAATGGTCAGTATCAAGAAGCAGTAAGGTTCAATAACCATGACAAAGATGGCGGCTGGATGAATGAAGCCATTCTATAATTTATGTCTCAAACTTCCATGTGAGTTAAATGATCCAAGTCAATCTGTTTTAGGAAACCATATATATTGAATCGATCATTTTGCAGACATACTGAAACCTTTTGATGCAAAGTTATGTTCCCACAAATGGCCTTATTTAGAGTTTATCAGAGCTGACGTTCCAGATTCTCTTTTAAGTCTTTGCCTCATACATGTTTCCTTAAAGGACAGATTAGACAGCACAGAAATATAATTGAACATTCTTAATTAATCTACTTAAATACATGCGCAGTAGTTGTATTCCTGTACTCTTATCTCGGCAGAACACCAATTCCTCCAAACTCAGCTCATTGGATTTTTCTGTGACGCACAGTGTTACAGCAGGTGGATTTATGAATGGGAAGCCTGAGGGCAAGTGTACATTGAGGCCAGGGTCTGAGGTGATGTTGTTATGTAAGCAGACTTCTCCTGCAGGTCTCGTTAATGCTTGTTAGTAACTGCACGTCTGAACACTGACGAGCCCTTAGCCTGGCCTATAAATAGCCGTATTACAGCATCATGGGACATGGGATAGGAGGGAAGAAATGCTACACATGGCTCGGATTAGAACTGAATGTGAGTCTCAATGTTACAGCTCAATGCATAAGGGCTCAGAGGCTTTATCCAGGCCGGATGGGCTGCTATTTATTTCACCTAAAAAGGCTTACTATACTGCTGAAAGACTACATGTTCTAGTACACCCTCGCCATGTCATAATCAACAGGCTGATATTTCTTAAACTGCAATGTGTGTTTGTAGTAGTTTGGCATTTCTGTACTGACATTGTTTGTAACTTATTGGCTAACATATACACCAATTGGATTGATCTACAATAAGCTAATATCTAGCTGATTTATCCTTCCAGAGCTACTTCACAGATGCATTTTTCATTAGCTAAAGTAATGTATTTGCGGATCAGCATTATCATCATCCAGTATAAGTACTCGACTGTGACATCATGAGAGACTGATAGCTTGTCAAAACAAAAACAGACGTCAGTCGCCTGCTATCAACAGGTCTATTTCAACAGACTTCAACTGATGGAAGACCGTGCTGCATTCAAACTTGTGCAGAAGCATTATCAGTAAAATTGACTCGAAGCATCAAAAGTAAAAGTGCTCATTATGTAGGCAGACAACCCTCTGCTAGATTATCCAGGGTTCCAAAACATGTTAATGGACAAAACTTAACTTTTCAAGGACCCATACTAAAATTTAATGAACAGATTTATATAGTTTACTTTCCTAAAATGTTAATTATTGTGTGAAAATCAACAGCAACCTTTTCTAGTCTAGTTGGTTATGTTTGCGTCATTATATGTTAAGTTATCCACAGAAAATTACAGTCACAATTTCATTACACACAACAAAATCCCATGACTTTTCCAAAACTTTCAAATTACCATGACTATTCAAAGTCTGGAAAATTAAATTATTAGATTCCATGACTTTTCCAGGTTTTCCATGACTGAACCTTGATTATCTTACTATTTCATGTTAGTGGGTTGGAAACACTGACTTAACCAGGGTGGCCACAAGACTCTTAAATTTAATGCTTTTAAAGACCCACTCAAGACAATTTTTTTTTTTTTAACAAATCATGTTTTACTTATTTAAACATCACAGTTAAGTAGTATATATGTGATCTTGTGCAAAGGTAAGTGTGAAATTAAACAACATGTTTGTAGTAAACACCTCACCAATTAAAATGTAAGACTATTTAATGACTTTTAAGGCCTTTAAGACTTTTTAAGGATCTGTAACAACCTGGTTAACACACAAGAAGCACTCTAATTTAACACCCTGTTGAGGTGGTGCTAATCTAAACTGTGTATTTTTTGCACAGTTAAACATACTGAATAACAAAGCCACGTGTAATTCATGTGCTCATTATGGGTTTTTCAAATCTTAATATACAGATTAACTGGTGTTAATAGTAACAATAAGTAACAAAACAAAAAATAACAAAAGTAACACAAGCTGTTGAATACCTCAAAAAATATAAAGGAATCAGTTACCTGCCACCACTGTCTACCTGTGCAGTGGCAGTGCTTCCTCTCTAACATGTCTGTCTCCCTCTGCAGGGCAGCTTGGACAACATGAGCATCATCATCGTCTGCTTCCCCGGCGCCCCCCAGGTGTCACAGGAGGCACTGCAGCAGGAGGCAGAGCTGGAGCAACAGATTGACATCAAAGTGGAAGGTGATTATGTGCTCGAGAGTCACTCTGAGCCCCAACAACAAAATAAACTACTGTCAGCACCCTGATTTATAATGGCATTGTTTTGCTTTGGCTATCACCTGTCACAGAAATAATCCAGATGATGAGGTCCAGAGATGAAGACCCTGACCTTTTGTACGTGATCAAATTCCTGGCTGCAGAGGAGATGCCTGGGCTCCCACCAGGAGGAGGCATCACCAGCAAGTAAGACTGATGAATTAAAAAAAAAATAATAATAAAATTTGAGGAATCAAAAAGAAATCCTTCAGACATTATACCACTGTTTCTCTCTTTGCATTGCAGGAGAGACTGTATCATCTCTGCATATCAGAAACACATCATGACTATCAGATCTCAGGAGCCAATGGTGAGACATATGAGTCACGGGACACAATTATGTGCCTAATTCTTACACAGTTTTCTAAGGCTGCACCCTTAGAAATATATTGAGGGTAGAGTAGACATTGAACTATTTGCTGCTGTCATGTGACTAGTTAAAAAGAAAAATGGCAATTATTTTTAGCTGTTACAGTGACAACACAGGTCAGTGGGGCCACAAAGTGTGTCACACAATAGTTTGAGAACGTCGTTTTGGCTTATTCTTACACTTGTGTTGTTTTATCTAACAGTCCAAAACCCAGATAAATAATATGCTGTACTTAATGAGTCAATTTACTGCAAACAAATAATTTACCAATTAATCAATCATGAAAATAACTATTAGGACTAATGAAAATAATGGTAAAAACTAAAGTAAATATCAGGGAATTTCTCTTTAAATGAACACAACCAATAAGTCATGACCTTTGATTTTTATAATGTCAGAAAGTACGTTCTGCTGTTTTTTAAGTAGCTCAGAAAAAAGGTTACGTCTACAGTGTCAGTGGTCGGTGTTGGTGACATATTTGTGTTATGATGTTTCAGGACATTGAAGGATCGGAGGAGGACTCAAACTAAAGCCGTTACCATGGAAACACAATCTTCACCAGCTGCACCATCTTCATGGAGACTAGCTGAAACAGACACTTTACAATTTAGATGAGAACTAAATTAACTATTTGTCATGTAATACCTTCTCTTTGACAGTTTGCTTTCCGGTCAATTTTAATGAAGTTTGAATCAAGTCCCCACTGTGTTGTTTTTTTTTGTAATATTGGCACTATATTTTTTGTTGTCATATAATAGATACATTATCTGCACATGCCAGAGGCTTAAGGCAGCTCATTTTACATGACTATGTGGCTGATATTGTATACAAAATGTGTGTGTGGAAAACAAATGATCTGACACTCTTTATTCTGCAGCAACAAATCACACAACAATAAACTAAATAGCATTTCACTCTTCAACGTGTGCTCCGCACGTGGGCTACAAAGTGTGTGAGAGAGTTTCATGATGGAACGCAGTATCTCTCAGTAAATAATTAGTTTGCACAATGCTGTCAGGGAGCAAGGGTGTCATGGATCGCAATGACTTGTTATAGCAAGAACATAAACGTATGCCATAAGAGAAGAAAGCCAGAGGGAGAGACACAAAAGGAGAAAGAAAGCAGGAGAGAGAGATGGAGGAGGGGGACAGAGAGCATGAGATGTTCCCAGGAATTAGCACACATACCTCATTAAATGTGGACCCCTGTGTCTCTTTAGAGAGGACGTGTGATGTGTGATGTCACCGTGTGATTTAGAAGTTGTTCTCGTGCAGGAAATAGATTTGTACAGAACACACTGGAAATATAGTGCAGGGTACTCAACTCTCTTTGCCTGGGGGACACTACAAGAGAACAAGGGCAAATAAACAAACATTATTCATATTTATCAATAAATAATTTGCTTGTTCTCAATATTCTATGTTTGCTTCACTCCAGTACACCAAGAGGTAAATCCAGATGCAGCATCTGGGGCCAGTTGCACAAAGCATCTTAAGTTAAGATGTCCCTTTAAATTAAAAAGTTTACTTAAGTTTTTCTCCTTATCTTGGTCTTACACTGAAGGAATTGCTTAAAGTTCATTAAACCATTGCACAGAGGACCTCAGGAACTAAAGCGCGGAAAAAAACACAAGTGACCTCTGACTGCATCTTGACAGCAACATGGCTGAGTTTATGGTGATCAATGAGAAAAATCAAGGCATCCTAAGGAGAACCCGATGAACACCCTTAATGATGAGCAATTGATTTTGCCCGAGTTGGACCACTCAACTTTCTGAAGCTCTTCCAGCCTCATTACAAACAATGATTGTGCTACGGTTTTATACAACGGGATGTTTCCAATCAGTTATTGGCGAGTTATTTCATGTAAACAAGTCAACAGTGTGCTGCATAATTCACCGGGTTCCAAACGCCCTCACCCAATTTGGTTTTCATGTCTTCTTATCTTCTGCCACTTTTTTTATTTTCAGGTCAAGTGAACATTCTAGCAAACGTGGAAACAGCAGAATTTAACTGCTGTAAAATCTCCTTCAGTACAGTAAATGCTTAACATCTTTCACTGATTAAACCTTTTAAGAGATTTTGTGCAATAACCTTAGGTAATTTCGTCAGCTAAAGAAAAACTAAACCTTAAGTGTCATACTTAGGGAGCAAACTTAAGGTTCTTTGTGCAACAGGCCCCTGGGGCTCAGCCCAGACCTCTGTAGGGTGGTCTGCGGGATCCTCAGCTTGCACTTTTTTTTTAATTATCAAAAATTTCATTTCTGATTTTTCAATGTCTCCTGGCACCATATTTACATTGAAAAGTACAAAAAACAACTTCCTGTGTGGATCAGTTCATACTTATTGTGAACTAAAAAATGTTTTTTGGACCACACAGCACCCTTACACGAGGCCATAAACTGAGTATCACTGGTACAGTGAGTTCAATTATTCTGAATTTAAATGTATAGATAAATACTATAAATGATAGACGAGGTAAACAGTTTATGTGTTTATGCTGCGAACTGTGTTTTTGACACATTTTTCATTTTACAGTATTACATTTGTGACAGCTACACCCACTTATTTAAAACATACCATTAGTTAAGTTTTATAGTAGTTTGGGATGCAAAATATTATCTAATAATCTGTTGATTAATTTATCAATTAATTTTTTTGTCTATACAATGTCACAAAACAGTGAAAAATGCCCCAAAGCACAATATGACATCATCAGATAGTTTGTTTTGTCCAATTAACAGTCAAATCTACAACCATGTTAAGTAATTGAACCACATAAAAGAATAAAACTGCAAATTCTCAAATTTTAGGAAGCTGGAACCAGCAAATATTTGGCATTTTTTGCTTTAAAAATCACTCACATGATTAACCAGGTGTAAAAAAAAAAAAAAGGGTTATCCATTAATTGCCTATCACACACAAGCACACAAAAAAGTACAATACTAGAAGATTAGATCCCACATTTTATGGCAATGTCTTAAAATTCAGGGGCTGGCTTTGAATTTACAACACTGCATTTCATTCAAACACTCAAACCCAAATAAAAGTTTGTGGGACATTCTTAACACAGACGGAAAACTATATAGCAAATATATAAATCACATCACTATCTACAATCTATCTACAATGTTATACTATCAATAATAAATGCACCATAGCTTAAGTCAAAGTGAAAACTACCTCTTGAGGGACTTTAGGGAGCTCTCTATGGCAGTCATGGGTTCTTCAGAATGTGTTGCGAGGGTGTGGCAAGGCTCAGCACCTCTGTATGAAGTGACTGAGCAGGGCATTTATTAGACACTGTGTGCTTCTCACCTCCTCACTCCTGACCAGTCAGATCACTCAATATTTAACTCAAGACGGCACAGCTCAGCTGGGAACACTGGTGGACAAAGATAAAGAAGAGTAAGAGGTGATAAAGAAGAAAGGACCTGAAACCTCAGACAGACAATGTGAGTAATGACTGTGACTGTATTTGGGTGATATTTAGATAAGTAACATGGAGACAAAGTGGTCCTGGGTTTGAGCCTGACGTGCTCAACTAGAGCCTCTCTATGGTCCCAAGACATACTGGGGAGCTAAGCAGCTGTTTACAGTATGATGGCCACCAGAGGGCCCCTTAACCAATAACTGCTTTCAGCTAAAGCTTCTATCTATAGACATTTTATAGGAACTGACAGAAATGTCAATGAATTTTTTGAGTTTTCAGAGGGTTTTATGAGCCAAATGGATTTTAAATGGTCTCAGTCCAAACTTTAAGACCACATCGCTAACATTAAAGGTCCAGTGTGTAGGATTTAGAGGTATATATTGGCAGAAATGGTATATTACATTCATAACTATGTTTTCGTTAGTCAGTCATGTTAGTCTACAGTGGCCCAGAACGGACAAATAAACACTGGCGATAGATAGTGCCATTCATGTTTTCGCATCAGCCCCCACTAAATCCAACACACTGGACCTTTAAAATAAAAGAGTAAATATGCAATAAATAGACTAACATCCATAAATTACCCATCGTAAATTATTCCAGAACGAAAAAGGGCAGCACCACAAAGAGGGAACCACAAAAAGTGTCCACAAACAAGGACAAGAGGCAGCATACCCAGAATGTGATGCCCTCATATGAGTACGCAGGGTCTCAGGAGTCTCAGGGTCTCTTTTGTTTAATGTTTTGTTTTGTGCAGTGTCATGATAGTTAAGTAGTGAGGTAATTTATTGTCTTTAAATATTGTCCTTAAGTTATTTATGTGTGCATTTGCTTAGGTGTATTTCGAATTGCCCATGTGTGTGAAAGAGTTTTTGTGACCCGTCATAGACTTGCAATGCAGGTGAATGGAGGACTAATTTAACAGTACATGTTCTGTGTAAAATACATTTTACAATACATTTTTAGTTTGGTTTAAGATATTAGGCTATAAGATTATAGTAAATGAAGACAGTCTTACTTAGATTTAGTGGGCATCTTTCAAAGTTACAGTCTTTTTACTGGCCAATCAGATGCCTGTGTGTCACCTGACCTGTGGCATGTCAAAGCAGTTAATTCAGTTAATTAAAACACCTGTGTAAAACAGGTAGCAGGAGAGAGGTGGGTGCAGGTCGGGGCAGAGCTGCATGCTGAGTGTGTCGTTGACTCCTGCAGCTCCTGTGTTGTTTCCATCTGTAGTCCCCCTGGGGTTAACATGGAGCCAGCTGAGAAAGAGGCCGCTGATGAGGTATGGATAGACCAAACTGACAGGGCCAAACAAAACAAAACAGTTGGATAACTCCTGTTTGCTGCTGCTTGAGTGTCTGCATGCTTCTCCTAAATGGAATTAAACCCCCTTAATCTAAGTGTATGTCACCCACCTGCAGCCGGGCAGGATGCCTCTGAACGCAGGAGCAGACACCGGCTACGGCAGCGTGGCAGGCTCCGGGCTGTCGGGTAGTGTGGCCGGCCTGGAGTCGGCCCCTCTTCTCGTCCCGGAGCCTGAACCGGAGAGATTCAAGCAGTGGCAGCCGCTGACTAAGCAGGAGCTGGAGGCCGCGGCGGGGGGTCCGGGGTGGAGGAAGGTGCGGTGTTACCTGGTGCTCATGTTCTGGCTGGCCTGGGTGGCAATGCTCGCCATCTCCATCGCCATCATAGTTATGAGCCCCAGGCCGGTTGTGACGCCGCTCAAGTGGTGGCAGAAGGCTGTGTTCTACCAGCTGCAGCCCGCCGAGAGGTCAGGGGGCATCAATGGTGAGGAAATACACACATCCAGGGGCGGAACAGCGGGGTGGAGTCTTTTGTCTTTTGGGTCCTGCACTAATGTGTTCTCAAGAGCCCCAAATCTTTCAGTTTTTCTATGAATACATCCAAATTTGTGACATTGTGTTCTGGTTTTAGAATGATGAAGATGCCTGAAAAATGATAAAACAGGATGTAGGCTCTACAGGATTTTTTTCCATTGTGCAACTCATTTTTTTCCCAAATGGGGCACAGACTTGTAGGCATTCTGTCATCTCAAATGGCATGAAAGAATGATACATATAGCTGCTGTATAGCTGGGAAAAAATCTCCCTGGAGGAACATGCCCCGTACCCAGGAGAGGTCATGAAGCCACAGACTTAATCAGCGGAAATCCCCTTAACGTTAAGAGAAAAACAAACAGTAACATGCTACAGATATATTGTGAACGCTATCACAAAGTTTTCATGGTAACATTTAGTCTTGATGTCTTGTCAGGGGCCAGATTAATCTGCTTGGGCGTCCAGGGGGCAAAAATATGAGCTGCTGGTCCCCTTTTAATCTCCACTTCTTCCCACTCTCTGTGCAATACATACAGTTTATCTATGCTAGAATACTAACTTGTACCAGATTTGCTGTGTGGTTATTTGATTAAATGCCATAATTCAAGAATGTGCAAGATACAAAACTGAAATAATGGTTTTGAAAATTGATTTTGACACAGTGGCCTTTAGAGCCATTAACATGTTAGATGAATTATGGTTTTAATTGTGCATATTCCCAAACAAATTTCCAGTTTAATCAGCACAAACCAGTTGACATGGCGTGAGCTTGGAGCTGTCCAGTCTTCAGAGAAGTTTTCAGGTTTTTTGCAAGGTAGTCTTGCTCAGCCATTGCTTATTGGTGGAGTTTCCAGTTTCTTCAGTGAGGTCCAGCTGGCTGATATTAATCTGTTATGTTCACTCTGCATGAGGATCAAGAAAGAGATTTTATCAACCTTTAACAATCCCAAAGAGGCTCCCTGATTACTGAGAACAGTTGTGTAATGCACATTAATAAAAAAAAAACCAGACTACTACATATATTATGAGCATCTGCCACAGACAACATGAAGCATGAAAAACAACAAAAAAGCATACGTAATAAAAGTATAAATGAAATAAATAGTATCTACAAAATGTTTGGAGACAAAAATAGAGTCACGAGATGAGGAAGTTGAACAGAATGACTTTCCTTTGAAATCCTAACTGTAATGTTGATTCTCTCTCAAGCGCTGTGTGAGCAGCTTCCCTACCTCAGGTCCCTGGGCATAGGAGCTCTAATCCTCCAGGGTCTGTTTGACAAGAAGGCGTCTCCTTTAAAACACAATGCGACTGGTGAAAGGGTTGGGACTTTGCCTCAGATCCAGCATCTGCTCGCTGAAAGCAACAAAGCAGGTGAGTGAAGCACCTCTTTTTGTCGAACAGCCTGCACAGGTAGATCTTAATGACCTCTTCATTGGTCCTGCAGATCTCAAAGTGGTGTTAGACGTCTGTGAACTGGATCTGTCGGGACCTCGGGAGGTAGCAGGAAACGCAAATGAGACAGCAAACCTCTCAGCCACAGTACTTATAAAACCTACTCTCTGGTCATGCTATTTAATCCTGTTAAATTCTCAGAGATGCTGGATTTTCTAAAACACGGCGTTACTTTTTCCACAGCATGCACTCCGGTTCTGGCTGGAGCAGGGTGCGGCAGGCTTTGTGATCTGTGACACTGATGCAGCATATTCAGAAAAGGTAAAATGATGCTCATGCACGTGTTTTGTATTCTGACAGGCAGAGTTTCCACAAACTCGCATCCAATAAAATATTTACATTTCAGACTCTGCTGGAGTGGAAAGATGTCTTCAAAGAATTCAGTGGTGAAGAGGAGGAAAGGTATTGTTATACATGCAGTGGAAAGATTTTCATTTCAGCAGTTAATTCTGAATAAAGCTTGAAAAGAATGCCCATCTGTGTGTATCTTCAGGATCGTGGTGGTAAGACAGACAACAGATGTCTTGCAGCCTCTGAAAAACAGCCAGAAAAACGTTACACTGGTGGATGTGGTCATGAAGTCAATTCTGCCACCTTCACAACACCCTCAGTCTGCTGCAGATGTCGCTGAAGCCATAGAGACACACCTGCAAAGACAAGACGAAGACATATGGACCGGCTGGACAGTAAGACATATGCATGTCAGCTGACGATTAATCTGATTGATAATGCACTAACTGAATAATATACTATTTACTGCAGGTTGGAGGTAATCCATCCCATGACCTGAAGAACTTACTCCTGGTGTTGACGATGACTCTGCCAGGATCACCTGCAGTGCAGTATGATGAAGACATCGACCAAACACAGGTGGAGTCCCGCTCGAGACTTTGAGTCCATAAATGATCGGTTTTGCAAGTTCACATTACCAAATAAAACTTTTCTCTCTCACAGAATGCATCTCTGAAAATCAGCTCTCCACAAGAAAACAAGGACAAAACACCAGACAACCATAAAGTGAGTAACAGAGCCAGATGTCCCTCTGGAAATACCTGAATGAGACTATTTAAAGGAACAGTGTGCAAGATTTAGGGGGATTTAGTGGCATCTAGTGGTGAGATTGCAGATTGCAACCAACTGAAACTTTCCCGGTTAGAATTCCTTCAGTGTTTTATTGTTCAGGAGGTGTTTACTGGGAGCTGAATCATCCACAGAGGTCTTTTCCTCTCCACAACAAAGAGACCTGGTGATTGAAAGCATTAAAAACACTGAATAGAGCAGTTTGTTAAAAAACAACAACAAAAAAAACCCCTGTCATTCAGCAGCTTCTAACTACGGTGGCTGATGGAAAAAAGCAACCAGCCCTGTCTAGAGCCAGTGTTCGAACTGTCAGTTTTTGGCTACTGTATAAATATGGTTGGTGCAACATGGCGGACTCTATGGATGAGGACTTGCTCCCTATGTAGATATAAACAGCTCATTCTAAGGTAACAAAAACCATATTCTCATTTCCACACTAAATAAAATGCTTATTTTTCATATGTGTCCCCTTAAATTAGACACACTGAACCTTTTTAATTCATGTAAAGCTGCAGATAAAGACACAGACCATCAGTTGGGTAGGTTTTATTTACAGTAACTGTCTCTGCATCCCTCCCTCAGGACAAGGAGAAGAAGAAGCGTTCAGCTGTCACTCTCTTCACCTCCCTCAGTCACTGCAGAGCCAAAGAAGAAGCTCTCCTGTTCGGCAGCTCCACTTTCCTCCCCTTCAATTCTTCCACCAACTCCTCCTCCTCCTCCAACTCCACTCTCCCCTCTCCACCGATCCTCGCCTTCTTGCGCTCATGGGGTTGTGTCCACTTCCTCATTCTGCTCAACGTCGGGCCTGAGCCTCATGTCCTGGATCCCGCCTGGGCCCCGAGCCTGCCCAAAGCTGGAGTGTTCGTGAGCAGCACAGGAATGGACCGTTTGGGGTCGACGGATCTGGACACGCTGGAGCTGCGGCCCCATGAAGCCATCCTCATCAAACTGTTTGAAGCAGGAAGCTACTCATAGAGCTTCTCTGGAGTCAGTTGTGAGGACATGGAGTTATTTCAGTCTTCCTCTCAAAGAATGACAGGTGTCTTGACACGAATGTTTTTAATGTTGTGATGGTATGTGCTCACAGGTCACTGAAAATAAAATAATGGTTCTGTGTTCTTTGGGGCATCTTTTGTTGTCAGGATTGGAGGCTGTCTATTGATCAATGAATAGTTTCGTTATTGTAACAAAGTTTGCTGAGAAAACCAGTTGAAACTGCTGATGAGGGGGTTTTAAAAATATTTTTAGTGACTTTACAAGCATACGTAAACCTACCTTGCATGTAAA
The DNA here is from genome assembly GCF_011397635.1 of Epinephelus fuscoguttatus. NCBI lineage: Eukaryota > Metazoa > Chordata > Actinopteri > Perciformes > Serranidae > Epinephelus > Epinephelus fuscoguttatus. The sequence goes on from NC_064756.1 coordinate 23,155,443, forward strand.
GGGCACAAAAGCAAGTTGGGATCTATTCATCCATCCATTTTTTATCTGCTTATCCGGGGCTGGGTCGTAGGGGGAACAGGCTGACGTCCCTTCATGCAACACTTCCCAGCTCCTGGGGGATCCTGGGGCACCCCCAAACCAGATGAGATATATAATCCCTCCTGCATGTTCTGGGTCTGCCCCAAGCCTCCCGCAAGTTGGACGTAGCCGAAACAATGGGAAGTGTCTGGGAGGTATTCCGGTCACATGCCCAAACAACCTCAACACCTTTCGGCACAAAGGAGCAGCGGCTCTACTCCGAGCTCCCTCCAGAACTCCTCATCCTATCTCTAAGGTTGAGTCCAGCCACCCTACGGAGCAAACACCCCAAAGCTCATGACCATAATAAACGCTCAAACAATATTTTCTACAGTCTTAAAGTGCTCAATAATACTTGAGGCATTATCAAGATTTGTACATTTTGACGGCTATCTGCACCATTTTTCGTGTGTTTTGGATTCCTAGCAGCTTTGAAATAGCAAAATGGTGACTCATACCTGCATTTGGACTGAACAAAAGGATGCTGCATGTGAGTTAAGGACGGTTTGAAAGGTGCTAAACAAAGATCAAATGCCTGTGCAGACTGTCTGGTCTCCTGAGGTTAAAGGAAAGCTTCACCCCAACTGATCAGTGGTATCAATTACTCACCCTGTGTTAATGTTGAGTTCGGTAAGAAAACGTTTTCTCACATGCCTCTGGTAAACGAAGAATCCAAAAACATTTTTGATCAGTCAAAGTCAAAGGGGACCACTTTTAACAACAGCACAACTATACCAAATCATCCTTTTAATAATTCTCACACAGCTCATGCTGTATAATCCAAGACTCATTTATCCAGTTGTATGCTCAGCGCTTACCAAACACATGTATTTTAGATAAAACCATTAGATTAAAACACTTGGGCATAAATAACACAGGTGCACTTTTAGTCTCTGCATGACGCTGTTTAGGTGGAAGTGTTTTATATGTGACAGTTTTAGTGTAACGGCACATTTAGGAAGTACATGCGGTCACCTTTACATCAGTTCATCATAATGTTAGCCTTTGTTCACCAGAGGCATTTCTTTTTTTCTCACTTTCATCATGGGATGAGTAATACATGCACAGATGTTCATGTGGGGGGCGAAGTATTCCTAGAAGTATTCTCCTTGATTTCGAAACAGACATAGAAAACATAATCAAAGATGAAAACACATCAAAGATACAATTCAAAATGTTTGATTTATGTCTAAGGAGTAATTTGCTTAACATGTGGCTGGTGGTTTGAACAAGTCCCTGCTGCACTGGTGTTGCAATAAATCAACCACATCCTAATTACTGTAGTATGTGAATTCTTAATATCTCAAACTCTGTGGGCGTTTTTTGTTTTTTTGTTGTTGAGTAGCTCAAGTCCGGGAAGCAAATGACATTTTGCAACTGCTTTGATTTACATTACATTAAGTTTATCCTTTTTGCCACCATGCTCTCACTGACATGTATTTGCCTGAGGAAAACTATGACTTAGAAATACACTTCCAGTTGTAGGAGTGTGCTTTAACCACAGAGTGGTGCTACAGTACCAGCCACTGCTCTGCTGCTCTTCCAACTCCAACTTTTACATGAGACTTTGAGGTCAATGTGTCCCTACATCAGGAGATTCTAAAGACTGCAAACCAATATTAATACATAAAATGAGACAGTTTACATAATAAGCTGTCATCATTCAGCTCTCACAGTATTGTTAATGTTCCCTGTCATTTTAATGTGAACTAGCCCACCTCATTTCTGCAGCTCCAAATGTAAATATTTATCTGTTGGTATTAACACTTTGTGTTCTCTGAATTACACATCTGTGAGGATCTGTAAACACATCACATTTCAGAAACGTATCACCCCTTTCACTTCCAAAGAACCTCAAAGAAATGATGTGTCATTTCACAGTTTCCAGCAATGCAAACGACCAGTGTGCTTTGCTCTGGTTGCGTCATGACTTCAGTTAATTTATTCGTGACACAAATATAGAGGGGTGGGGTACACCCTGGACAGATTGCCAGACTATGTCAGGGCTGATACATAGAGACAGACAACCATTCACTACGGACAATTTAGAGGTATCAATTAACCTAATCCCCAATCTGCATGTCTTTGGACTGTGGGAGGAAGCCGGAGTACCCGGAGAGAACCCACGCTGACACAAGGAGAACATACAAACTCCGCACAGAAGCGCTCCCACACCCAGGATTGAACCGGGAACCCTCTTGCTGTGAGGCGACAGTACTAACCACCACACCACTGTGCCACCCAATGTCACAACCACATTTATCGATTTCCAAAGTCAACAATCAATCACAAGAACCACTGACTTACATTCTGACAACTTCTACTTCCATCTAAATCTTGATATACTGGAACATATTTTGGTAGTCTTATAACTTAATGCTTCATTTTTAATTGTTTTACACAGTAAAAGATGCTTTGGACATCTCCAGATGGTTACAGTCTTACAAACGGAGCACTGCATGTCAAATAAATGTTTTTACTGTAGTCATGGTTGATGTTAGGGGTTGTAACCAGACAAAGACAAATGACTGCCTACACTTAAACACAACCGTCTTCTGTTTATCTCGTCACTGCTTACATTTCATATACACAGCAAACATGCTCAGGTCTCATGACAGCTAAGAACTATACATGAACTGAGTTGGAGAGCAGTGTGTGCGTTTCTTTAAACATGTAGGGCTGTTAAACATCACGAAATCAGCATAAACATTTCTCCTTGGGAACATACACGGACAACTTGTTTTTTTCTTACGTCAATATTTTATTTCACATGAACAAAATGTGTACCATATCATGTATACAATTTTCTGTTTCTAAAATTGTATTATTTCATTCATTTTAATAGACTTAAATACCCTCAAAGACCACATGTGCAAGTGGTTATGTGTCTGACTAATCTCGGGTCATGCATGACTGAGCACTGAAGCAAAAAAAGTGAATGTGCATCACAGCCAAAAAAACTCATCACCCTATCTGTCATCCCTATACTGCTGCATGCCAAACCAGCACAAGGATACACAACATTATAGCACAGTTAAAAGGCATAAATACACATTTAAATGCAATTTACTGTAAGTCACAACAACAACAAAAATTCTCACAGTGCATTTTGCAGCAGCAGACTTCAACATTCACAAGCAATCATCATAGGTAGCTTAGAAAACAGTGAGATTGAGAAGAAGGGGTAGAGCTAAACGTTTATGCAATACGAAGACAATATCGGCAGGACAGGAACAGGAATTAACCCTCTCAACCCGCTCTCAAGTGTTTTCCCTTATTCGAGAAATTAGTAAGTTTAAATGGGTTTTTATTCTTTTTGTAATCATTAAATTATAGTGTTGCCTTTTCTAATGTATATTTCTTTGTTGTTTTGTTTTGGTTATTGACTCAACTTCACTGCCAATGAGGGCTGCCCCTCAAGTATCTCTGGAGAATAAATAAAGGTTGAATGAATGCATGAATGAATTGTTCAGTCTAGAAGATTAGAGTCAAACATCCAGAGAAGTGGGTTAACTTCAGATCAACTTCAGCTTCAGTTGAAACTGACTATTTTTGCTTTTAATTTCTTGCATTTTAAGACTACTAGAGTGCTTCTATAATTTTTACAGCAGGTTATTTCTTTTTGGACAGATCACAACAACTGAAAAGAGGAGATTTCAGTCTATTAATGCTAATACATCACATGCAGTCTGTGCAGGTGGAACAGTGCTGCACTGTGGGAAAGATAAGTACTCTCTGAAAGGAGCAAAACCCATTTTTCAAGACCATTTTCACAGGTACAGTGTAAATGTAACTACTTGACAGACAGCCATCAAATCTTCTCAAAGCAGACGATCATGTTCCTGAGAAGATGAAGCTCGGTGACTGTTGGTAGTCCCCTGATTTTTTTTTACCTGAATGCCACCCTGACACTGAGATGCTTGCCATATTTGGCACAGTTAACTATGGTGCTAAGATTATGAGATTACTTCTTAACTTTTCATTTAGCATCATCATCAGGTCAAAGTCTTAATCTGTTCAGTACTCTGGTTCATGACAAAATACCTGCTAAACTGATGACATTCCTATCAGTCAAATGTTAGTGAAGAAAAAGGCCTTTCAGACCAAATGCAGTTTAAGCTGCTCACATCATGCTGTAAATGTTTTGCTCAACGTTGCGAAACGACGTCTAGGCAGGTCACAAGCCACTGGAAAGGGGTTTAAGAGTGCAGTGGTGCCGTTGTCGTATTTAGTTTAAAAAGGCCCAAAATGTGTTACACTGAGATGGTGAACACTATAACTGCTAAAAATTAGCATGCTAGCATGCTGAAATTAGTGCTCAGCTCAAAGCACTTCAATGGGCCGCTAGCATGGCTGTTAACTTTTAGTTTTATGACAAAATTAACTATGCTTAATTACAGCCTGCTAATGGTTTATGTTTGGTGAAAACTTTTGATGATGGATACATTATAATTGTGATCACAGAAAATTAATTTAACATCAACCCCAGGGATGACCAAAAAATAATGTCACTGAGTGTGACCTGCATCTCATGTCATACTGTAGATGAGAATAATCCATTAGTAGAGTTACCTGGCTGTGTCTTAAAAAAAAAAGGCGGAGAGAAAAGAAGACAGAATACATTCATGCATTTTGTACCCATATAGTTTTTACCCGAGTGCATATACTCTGATTTTACAGTATAATGTTTATAGGCATGATATGGTTTGATGTGTTCCTTAGTGCTAAGTTACAGTGCTGTTAGTTTTATGGCACAACCCTCTTTGCAACTTTGAAACAGCCTCCATCAGTCAATGAAAATTCAAGACCTAGTGCAATCGTTTTTTCCAAAGTTCATGAAGATCTCCACCGTGGCATCTACTTCTTTGTCAAAGTCTGTGTGCCTTAAAATGGTGAGCGCAGGAATCCTGTTTGCAAATGTTCAGGTTTCATGTCATAGATTTGCTCCAATGTTTTATCAGACATGATAGCCTCCCAGCCTCCAGTCCCCCCCACGCAGCTGAGGGCTCCTATTGGGTCACAGAGGTAAACTGGAGTACGCGTTCGTCTGTGGAACTGTCACATCTGGGGGGTTGCGCTGTATGTGATTGTCAAGGGGTAAAGACAAAGCGCACTGTGCTGTCGTCTTCACAGCTCTCCTGCTGAAGCGGCAGCTCAACAGAGAGCAAAGGTGGTGAAACACAGACTTGCGGCAGATGATGAAGACCCAAGGGTCCACGATGGGGTTGAGGGCGTAGAAGCGGAAGGCTGTCAGGTTCTCCGAGTCGCCACAGAACGGATGAATGGCGTTGATAAAGCCTGCAATCTGTAAACAGAGAGAGTCGAGGTTAGGCACAGTCTTTACTTTTTGTAGGTTACAAATGTAAAGCCTAGAATATACAAGAGAGTTGTGTCTTCTGTAAGACCTCAGTCGCAGAGTCCTGCTGGTTTTCTGTCCCTGATTAGATAACCAGAATGAGAACCAGCAGGACTGTCTGTCAGTCATGTTGCAGCGACATTCTGGCGCTGCAGAGCTTTAACCTTTGCTTATCCAGAGCAGGTCTTTTTCCACAATCACCCCATGGAGGCTTCTGAGTATGCAGTTTTATCTTTAGCCTTGTCCCAACATTCTTGCTTTCTTCTCACTATCTGTCCTCAGCCCTTACACCCCATCGAGAATGGTGCCACCATGTCTTCAACTCCGCTACTCACAGCCACCTGCTTTCTTTAAAAAAAAAACTTCTCACCTTTCTGCATTGCTCTCAAAAATCCCTTTTGTGTTCTCTCCTTTGCTTAGATTTTGCCGGTGTTCACAGAATACCATCTGGACACTAGCTCTGACACTTTTGCTTTTTGATACTGGTCATTTTGGTGATGTACTGTATTACTAGGAATAGGAAGCTGTGTAAAGCACTCAGTATAATGGTATATAAAAGGGTCTTTGGGCAAGATTTAGGGGACATATTGGCAGAAATGGAATCTAATACGTATGTTTTCTTTAGTGTATAACCATCTGAAAATAAGAATTAATTGTGTTTTCATTACCTTACAATAAGCCGTTTATATCTACATAGGAAGTGGGTCCATGTCAGCACGCACAAACCAAACACTGGCTCTAGATAGGGCCATTCACGTTCTTGGTTTTCCCATCAACCACCATAGTTAGCAGCTCCAGTGCAACTAGAGCATTACAAAACTCATATTTTCTAAAGTAAAACTGCTTAATTTACTGGTTTTACACTGGGTCTGTTTGTTTTGGAGAGGAAGAGACCTCTGCCAAAGTTATAAGAAAAAAAAAAGGTCAGCACAGATTAGTTGGAGATAGGCTGGCGGCCCAACCCTGACATGCTGAACGGCATCAGAGAAACTGATTTGAAATGCGAAACTGCTGTAAGCACACATTAAGTTATAAGAGACAAAAGGTGAGCAGGCATTTGCAGGCACTGGACAAGCAGGCCAGCTATGACATGTCAAAAAGCTTTGGAAAAACACTGGTTTTAATCACCTGGTCCGTTTAGTTTAGAGAGGAAGAGACCTCTGCGGGCAGTTCAGCTCCCGGTGAAAACCTCCTGGACAGTTAACACTGAAGAAATTCTTACCAGGAAAAGTTGAAGTTGGTTGCAATTTGCAATCCTCACACTAGATGCAAATAAATCCCCCTTAATCTTACACACTGGACCTTTAAATATTACAGGACAAGATGGGCATTATAGCTCGGTGTCGTCACACACAGAGCTCATTTTCCTTGGTGTTTTGTTAGTGTTTTTTTTATGCCGCCCAATTATGAGCAAACCAGGATGATATACACGTGAAATTACAAGAAATGCTCTGTCAATTAATCTACTGAATGACAATTGATCATCATATATCTACCAAAGTTATCTAACATGCTGGTTACAGCTTCATAGACATGACACTATGCTGCTTTTCTGATTACATTTGACTTTTTGGACGACTGACTATAAACAGAATGAGAAAACTAAAGCTTTGTATTTGGCTCTGGTTAATGCTGACAGACATTTGACATTAGTTTTGTCATTTCAGTGACCAAACGATTAACTGTTCAATCAATGAATTGATGGATTAATCAAGAATATTCAATGTCTAACTTGTTCACTCAACAGTTTTGGTAACCTATCATACCACAAGTGTAAACATTTTGTCTGCAGGATGGAGCCAAATCGAATCTAATTCAAGCCTCTGTAACAGCGGAACATGATGGAGCTTTGGTGTTGAAACCAGATGGGAGCACATGACTGTGTGTTTAGTGTCAGTGTCAGTTGAGACTGTGGCTCATCTTGTCATGCGAGGCTGTAACAAACCTCAACAACAGATGAACAAAGTATCTTAAATACAGTTGCAGACAATGCTACGACAAAACCACAACTTTTTCCTTGTATTGACCTTTAAGGTATGACTGCTGAGAGGCATCCCAGACAGCAGCAGCTGGCTGCTTATTCATCCTGAGCAGAGCGAGAGGCAGCAGCTGGTCCAGGAAGCATCTTTGTCACCTCGCTTGTCTTCTCTATCAACAATTCTCCATTTCCTCCATGAAATTTCCAACAAACAGTGGCCTAATTAATGGCTTGTGCTGATTGAGTGCTTTTATGTATTGGTGTAAATGTTTCCCTGTTGCTAGGGCCTGGACTGAACACTAATAAGCTTACAGACAGAGCGAGTGGGGCCAGAGGGAGCAAGTCCGGAGCCAGGCCAAACCAGACTACCACAGGGACCAGACACAGGGCTGACAATGTCCTCTCCACGCTCATTAACTGCCTAAACTCACGCGGATGTGGTCGCTCACATATTGATCAACAGATACACCCACGAGAAAGACAGAGAGGGAAAGAGGAAGAGGCCGACTGTGTGTGAGAAGCCAACAAAGACAGCAATTATTTTGGGACATTTCTAAAAAAAACATGTTGAGCTCAATGGCATAAAAACTTCACACCAACACCCTGGAACAGTGTCGTCATCTGAGATCTGTCAGAAATGGTAACACTCTGAAGTGGAACAAAAACAATGGCCAGATGTTCTTGACTTTTTAGGAAGTATTTGAGGTTTGAGGTTGTTCAAGGCTCTGTGAAATTTCTTGAATTGCACAACCGATGTAGTCAGGGTTACTGATGGATTCTCAGCGATTGCACAGGCTTCAAACATGACGGACAAAGTTGAAGTATTTATGGATCATAATAATGCTCACATGGGCACACATACAGTCAGAATTGACATGTACCCATATCAAGATGGTGTGACCTCAGTTTCTTCTCAAAGGGAAACATGTTTCCTCATTAAACCTGCTGCTGTGGGAACATTCGCAAGAGACCGACAAAACATTTCACAATGTGACCTGATGCCACCTCTTTGTCAAACAATCAGTCTGTTTTTCTTCATCAATTGGGTGTTAAGTTCTAGGTAACTCTTTGCTATTTTAAGGCTAATGACGAGCACAACGCAGGAGGCAGTGGATACAAATATGTTTTAAAAACCTCAGAACCTAGAAGGTGCACTTAGTAGAGTGAAGATCTCCACCAGGCAGCCGTCCGGTCTGACCATGGCCACTTTGGATAATTGATTGTAGTTCCAGCAGATGTGCGCAGCATGTTTCAGAAGCTTCCCAGAAGCTAATAAAAATACTTTTTGACAGAGTCACAGCAAATTGCACAATGCAGAACAATTTCTCCTGCTACCAGTTACTGTAGTGAAATATAGATACAATATGAGGATGAATGTATTTCTAATGACTAAAACACAGGCAGTAATCTTTGATCCATGTCATTAATAACTGGACTTTTAACGGTATGAACTTTGTCTGCACAACATAGTAGGAAAAAACAACAATAAATGACTGAAATAGACAAATAAAAAAAGAAACAATTAGCCACACAGCCTGCTTAGTTACTTATAGTTGAAATACAAATATCGAGGAAAACAACAAAATCTGCTTCGCAAACGTTCCCAGTGTGCTATGATGCTGTACGGCAGACAGAGCAAAACCCTGTCGCAGCTGGGCCCCATAGAATTGTCCCTCCCGGCTCCCTTACAGTCAAGATGGCAGTGAAGATAACATAAACAGGGACTCATTCATCTCATACGGTGTTTTACTTAAGTAGATCATATCATATCAGGTGTGGAATTAATCTGCAGATGCTCCAGTGTCCAAAGTTTTCTGTGGCTTTCAGTTTTTGAGACAAGACAAAGGCCAAATTGTGGTCTGCAACCGACTACGTAAGGCTTGATGTGAGTGAGGAGTCAGCACTTCATGACAATATACAATGGTCAATAAAACAGGTTTATCAACATATGTGAATCACTGCAACCAAAAGAGATCCTTGAGCATACAGTCATACCTGTGCACACAAAATATAAGGCTGATTGGTCCAGTAGTTTGTGAGATTAGCTCAAACTGACTCACACTAACACACACACGACCAAACACATTTTGTAAAATATGTCCTTATTTGACCTTACTCTCTTTTACATCATCACACCGCCATTAACAGCCTTGTCTTGTGACCAAGAAATAGACATAATGCTGTCAACAATTTGTTGCTTGAATTAGTACTTTAAGTAAAAATGAATCTGAGGCCTACTGGCATAAAAGGCACTAACAAACACGAAGACGAATGTGTCTCACGCTCAACGTGCAGTTATCGTGCACTTCATTCATCATGCAGTGTTGCCAGAAACATTTCAAACAGACAAGCATCCTCATACAATCTGCCATCAACCTTGCCTTTGTTGTCTCGTTCCACATTACCACCCTCACCCTTTGCTTCTGTTGCTGCATGCCACCCTGCCTCTTATGGTGCTCTCGACAGACCTCAAGCCCCGCAGAGAGGGCCACAAATCATGCGCTGTCCTCTCCAAGCACTGCAGGCTGTGGGGCCAAAACCGATGAGATGTCATGCTCTCCTTAAACAGGAGCATATTAATGTATCAGTCTGTGGTTATGGAGGAGCACACAAGCAGTACACAGCAGCTGAAAATCAGGGTGATTATTTAGGGAGAACAGAGAGCTGTGCCGACACTGGAAGCTTTAAAGGATCATTCCTTGAGTGTGCTCATAGGCATAATAGATCCAGCAAAAGCAAATGTGTTCACACATGTCCTGTACGTGCAAACACATTAATATATCCCCATCCACTGACCTGCAACCTGTAACTTATATCCACTATGTCAAAGGGAACTGGAATCCTTTTTCAGTCATGAAGATATTGACTAAGTACTCGGATATCCTGATGCATGAAAATCTTCCAGTACCTGGACTCAGTTGGTGTAAATGGGTACATCCTGGCAGAAACAAAACAGATGCTGTTTGGGGCTGATGATTGCTGTGCCTTTCAGGAAACAGACCACGTAATGGATGTCTACACTCTACGAGCCATTATTTTCCATCTCGTGGTCCTGGAGGACTCTTCCCAGCTCCCTCTTCCTGATCCTGTTTCACTGCAGGATCATTATACAGGGATGAGAGGAGGCAGCGCAGAGATTACAGGCCTTTCAGAGACGACTGTTTACAGCGTCAAGCCAGCAGGGTGAGAGAGAGATGCTGCAGTGCTACACAAGTCTTTAAAGGAGTAGTTCAGCATTTTGGAAAATATGTATCATTGTTACGCTTCCGAGAGAAAGATAGATATAATGTAATATTTTTGTTAAACATGCATGAGTTTGAGTTTAGAGCTATAGTGCGTAACTTCTACATGTAAATGTCTGTTTCACCCAAGCCACTATTAGAGGAGATGATACAATGCTGATTAAGCCGATCGGCTTAATCAGGGAATCATATTGGGGAATCATATTGCCTTTTTTTTCCCTGGCTTCATTGTGTTCCCCCTTCCACTTCTGGAGTCAAAATCAACGCCCTTCAAAAACAAGACTGCAAAAGGCTGCATTCATTCACTGCAGCTGGCCGGGGGAAAGAGTCCTGTCCTAATACCAGAAAATGCCATTCTAACATTTCTGTTTTAAGTACACGTTGAACAAAACAAGGTGCAGCATGTTCATTACTAAGCTTGAAAATGTGTTGATAGGCTTGTTTTTCTGAGGCTCACATACCCTGACTACCTGTTCTCAAGGTAAAGGCCTGACGTTGATATCAATGTTGTCTCAGTCTTCAAAAAAAAAAAAAAAAAAAAAAAAAAAAAGCAAATAAGTATGACACAGCAGCACAGTTTACCAAAGGTGTGGAAATCTCACTCAACTCAGTAGCCTGACGAGTTACATGGGTGAGGTGACAGATGGAGTTCTCACTTCTCATTTAAACTTTAACCGTCAGTGAAGTTTACTCAGTAATTTCCACTTCATCTCTGCCTTATCTTTCACACCTAAGTCACTTTATGTCCTTCATGATGTGTAACGCCGCCTGAAGGTTCAGTCCAGACAAGTTCCAAAGAAACCCAAAAATCTTCATGTACACTGTGTGTGATGTCTGTCGGGCATGTTGTGTGGAAGCTGTCTAATAAAGTGCATTGATCCAGGACACACAAGAACACTGGAGTTCATTGGCTTTTCACCCAATGCTTTCAACCCTAACAGATGACTACAGTGTTCAATACCTGCTGTTTTCTACGTCAGACACCCCGAGGTCCTCCAGCCAGAGCAGCAAGAGGCTCCAAGTCAGTCAAAGAATCAAATATAGATGTTTGCCCCCAGGTTGTCTGACCATGCTGACCTCTAACCCTGATTTACTTCCTGATGATACACTAGTAGTGAGTCACACAGTGCAGACATGTCATGCAACACTTAGTGTTTCCACACTGAAGGGGGATTTCACAGCTCCACAATCTGCAGTTATGAAGTTAGTGAGGAGGAGTGAGGTTTGTATCATCTGAGATACAGAAAAAAAAAACAAAAAAGGGAAAGATATAAAGAGGAAAAAGGAGTGGGCGTGTGCTGCTGAGAACATTTACACTCATCTAGTGCATGTAATCAATTTGTGTGTTATGTCAATTTCTCTTCAGGCTTTGAATTTAACAACACAGACAACAAATCTCTGGCTTCCTGAACATAATACGTTTATCATTATTGAGCTGTTCACTTGGGAAGCATCACAGGAGTCATATAAATGTAAATGTGTTCTGCTTCAGGAGCAGGAAAACAAATGTTAATAATGAGCAGCAGCAACATGAGGCAGCAAAGTCAACCTGTGTTTGTCTTCAGACAAGTTTCATTAGGGGAATTATGCTGTCTGAACATCCATTAGTGACTTTCCTCTTTAAGAGCTGCCCGAGGCTGCAGTGAGGTACATGGAGCCATTGCACCATTTACCAGCTTTGTGAAAATTGGACAGAGAACAGGAGTGACTTTGACACTCAGTCCAGTCAACTATCGGGGAGATAAGTGAGCACAGTGCAAGATAACAAAACCTTTTACACGCACACATACAACTGTCCTCTGCTAACAAATCATGCATGTTTTTATGTATCGTTATCATCCTTAGTGAAAAAACAAGATGCAGCCTTTACATCTCCACAATCTATAATAATCATCTTTTTTTCTCCTGAGTAATACAAGGTGAAAAGGAAACTGCCATACATGTGTGGGGTGAGGAGCTGTAGAAGTTGCTGTGTCGCCTGACAACTGAAAAAACAGAAACTGCTGACAAAACAACAAGCACAGTGGCAACACCAAAGAGGAAGTGGCAGCAATTGTGAAAGGGTAAAAACCCAACTTGAAAATAGAGTGAAATATGGAAAAAAAAAAAAAAAGGGCTGATGATATCTGTCAATCTGCGATAATAGCTTGACGTGAATCATGATGCAAAACTTTGTCACTGTTGAAACAGATGAGACTCGACAGATCTCCACAATTCTTTCTAAACAGAGATAAAACTGCTTTTCATTAAATCAACTCCCTTTGCCTGTGTTTGTGTGCAGCAAGCAGGAGAGCAAACTGCTTTCTGGCCAAAGTAAAATGTTTGAAGCAAAATATTTCAGTAGATAAAACATGTAACATTTTGTCATTGATTAAATCTTTTTTGTAATACATTTTGACTTCTGGACAACTCTCTGGAGTTATTAGAAATATTAGGATCCCACTGGCTAGAAAAAATCCCACGAAGCTTCCACTGGAATCTAATTCTTCAAATAGAATATAAATAATATTAGTGTCGCCTTATCTGCAACTGTGCTTAAACCGAATAACTAAATATGCAACGCAAATGCTCGGCAGTATTACAATGTTGATTCTGAATTTCAAATGTCAACATTATGAATGATGCTTCAAAGCTTTCAACCATTCAGTGCAGCCCTAGTATAATTTCATGATTAGATCATGCACACCATTCATCACTTTATTTGCCAACTAAGCCTTATAAATCGTGTCTTATATTTTCATTGGCAATGAACAACATTCACTTGAAATGCTTTTGCTTTTAAGCCTAGGTTCCATTTTTGTAGCTGTATCTATCATTTAGATTGGCTCTGACAGCAACGTCCTTACTAAGTTCTGGGGATGTGATAACATCTGTGATAACATTATTAGTTAGCCAAGTGGATGAAGGGGTCAGACGACCAGGCGGGCTGTAAATTCCTGCTTTAACTATTTATTCCTTTAAACCCCATTGAAAGTGGAAACTTTGGAGACTGAACTTAATGTGTAGTTTTATAAATCTGGGTTCAGGAACAAAGACCATGCCTCAAACACATCCCATTTCTCACATCCCACCCTCCCAATCCCTTTTTTGCCTCTTACATCTTTTTCTGTGCTCCTCTCTGCGTACAGCCACTGAGGGCTTTATCTGAAGCCAAGTTTAAGAAGAGACAACTCCCCCCTCAGTCTCAACTCCCTGGATCCCTCCAGAGTTCCTGCCTTTGAGCAACACATCCGTATTCACACTCGCCCACGACCCAGACACTCAGCCTTCATTCCCTCATCCCTCGACCCTCTATCTTTCATCCCCTCATCCCTTCATTCCTCACTTTTCATCCCTTGACCCTCATTCTTTCATCTCTAACCCTTCAACCCACATCTCTTCATCCCCCAACCCTTCGACCCTCATCCCTTAACCCTTTGAGCCTAAACCCTTCATCCCTCAACCCTTTGAACCACATCCCTTCATCCCTCATCCCTTCAATCCCCATCCCTTCATCCCTCAACCCTTAGACCTTCATCCCTTTACCCCTCAACACTTTGACCCAGATCCCTGCATCCCTCAACCGTTGGACCCTCAACCCTTCAACCCTCATCCTCTCAACCCTTCATCCCTCAACCCTTCGATCCTCATCCCTTTATCCCTCATCCCTTTGCCCATCATCCCTTCATCCCTCATTCCTTCATCCCCCATCCCTTAACCCTTCATCCCTCTACTCTTTGACCCTTAACCCTTCATCCCTCAACCCTTCAACCCTCATCCCTCAACCCTCATTCCTTCTACCCAAATCCTGTCATTCTCTAATCCCCTGATCTTCATCCCTTCATGCTTTCCTCCAAACCCTTAATCCATTATATTTAATAAACCAGTCTAAATCTTTCTCTTCTCGGTGTGGTCTTTGTTAGTGAAATGTCCAGTACATTTGTCCACTGCTAAGAAAAACTGTGTTCAAGTATTTTGTTGGTCAAGAGTTATTTTATCATAACATAGTAATGATGGCCATAATCTTTATTACCGGGTGATCTCATGTGATTTAGAAATGACCCTCCCTCCCATGTCCGTGTTTCATGCGGCACATTTGCATGGAATAAACAAAGTATGCAATTTACTCACATTTAGTGACATAATATTCTGGATATGATGCGCACAGTCATTTCTAACTCCACTTTGTACAACACAAAAAACTCCACACTGCACCACTTACGGTGATGCACACCTCTTTTCTTGGACGTGGGTTAAACAACTACAACTCATTCTGCCACACGTTGTCACATCATCCATCTCATGTTTTTCAGGATTTCCCTCTTCTGATTGATTTGAGCTGAGGGTCTCTCTGACATGAGCCTGCTGCACCCAAAACCCAGTCCAAACATTCATTTTTAAAAGCCAACACAGCCTCCGTACTCCTCGCCAGGGAAAGAGGCAGAAAAAAGGCATGGAGAAAAAATAACTCCTAAATACGACTTCAAATCACTAAGATGTCGATTCGCATGAATGTTATTATATGACTTTTGTGCTTGTCGAAATATGGTAGGTACTTTGCTGTGGAATTTCTACTAATAAATTACAGACATGGCAGATTTGAATGAGATTAAGATCACAAACAACCTCCGCTATTATTAGAAATTACCAGATGTCCCTACGTAACATTAGTCCTGTGTGAATAGGGTTTTTTCCCCCTGTAATTGCCTTCCAGTCAGTATTCAGGGTATAACAATCCAAGATGTTAGATGTGCGCTTTGAGCACTTAAAGCCAAAGCATGTAGCTTTTGGGGTTTAAATACGGCAACTTCACATCATCTCAGTGGTGGATTATTGTTAGAAGTTAAGGTTCTTTTATTGTTGCTCTGCTTGGCATTTATGTGCTGCTATTCAGTGTTGCTGCTCTCGTAAGCAGCTCGTTACCTTTACAACAATGTCTGTTCAAATTACCCCTGCAGCTTTTAAATTGCAAGGTGTGCGTCACTCTGAGGTGCTTCAGTGTGTAATTTCACCTCTTAAGCAAATGATAAATGAGACATTATTTATAGACATTATGTGGTTAGTTAAGAATGTTTTGATTTATCTAGTGAACTAGTGCACACAAGAATGATGTGGGAAAGTAACACAATGGATACATGATGTTTATTGTAGTAAAACATTATTTAACTACTTTCACTGCCATGTGGGGAGTTAATGTGCAGAAGGTTACAGATTTCAGCT
This sequence comes from Epinephelus fuscoguttatus, assembly GCF_011397635.1. Classification (NCBI taxonomy): domain Eukaryota; kingdom Metazoa; phylum Chordata; class Actinopteri; order Perciformes; family Serranidae; genus Epinephelus; species Epinephelus fuscoguttatus. The sequence continues at coordinate 23,171,296 of NC_064756.1, forward strand.
TTTACCTAATAATCACAGCATTCAGATTTGTGGCATGCCAGTTAATTTTATTTGGCATTTAAGCAAAGTTAACTGGTTGCAGACTGAAACAGGACAAACAAACTTTACACTCTGAAAAGAATCTCAAGTCCTGACACGCACTGCCAGCCTGCAGTTTTACGACTTTCCCAAGACTGACTCTGACATCAAACCAGAGCCAGCTCAATCTGTCATGTGTCACACACAATGTGTAGGTGTTGTTTTGTTTTGGGACTTTAAAAAACAAACATGACACAGTAAGCTTCATTAAACTAATATGACATGACATGAAGGCAACATTACACCATTGTTTTTGGTTAAACACAGGACGATTGCATCCTAGACCACATGCTGACTTACATGTGTGCTGCAGTAATAAGCCAACGCTTTGGTAACACCACCCGCCACATACGGTGACTATGTACAACTAACAAAAATTGTTTGTTCTGCAGTTTCCTCTTTATGCTGATATGAATTAATGACGACCTCAGAGCTTCAGTTATGACAAATGTGTGTCAATGAACGCTGATAAGTGAGCGCACATGCGGACGTGCATGTATTATCCTGGGAAAGTTTGCAAGTTCGTTTTATTTGTTTTCTTTGGTTTGTTTTTTTGTCCTAAATAAGTTCTCTGTCAGTAGAGTCGGTATCCGGCATTCTTCCCCGTCAACATCCAACTGTGAGTTTTTCCCCTGTGGACTGCTGGGACCATAAATCTGTATGCTGGGTGGGTGGGTGTCAGCAGCAGAGGGCTAACACACAGTACATAGAAACAGAGATGGACACTTATTATGGTAATCATCAGTGGACATCAGACTCCCTATACAGACAGGTTGACACCTCAAATAGATTGTAAAGCCATCTGAAGAGAATTGGACTTTATAAATTAAGGACGAATTCATACTGGCGCTATTTGGTCTGCTTTAAACGAACCCTGGTCCGCTTCTAGTGATTGTTCAGTTCATTTGGAGTGGTGTGAACGCTCGTTCAAACTCTGGTGCAGACTAAACAAGTGAACCCTGGTCCGCTTGAAAACTGGAGGTCTCGGTTCACTTGCAAGTGAACCCTGGTGTGGTTCGCTTACAGTGGGAAATGCAAATGGTCTATCCAGCAGACCAAAGAGAAGAAGTGTTGTAGAGCGCAGTGCATTTTGGGTAGAAAAAAACACAAAGCCAACAGCACAAACCAGGAGAAGCAGAGGTAAAAAAAGAAAAAGTTGGAAAATGCCTCATGGGCAGACGTGGAGTAGTGAGGAGGTGCAGGTGCTTATTGATATATGGTCAGAGGACTATGTATCGCAGTTGCTTGTGGCTACCCACAATGGATTTCCATTTTCGGTCCTGGCCAATCGATGAGCCAGGTTTTCTTCTTCCTCATGCTTTATTCTTCCTGGTCAGTGGTCGTTTCGGGCAGTACCACCCCCAAACCAGCAGCTGTTGTAACTGCGTGACGTTGTCCAGGCAGTTCATCCCTCAACCCTTCGAATCACATCCCTTCATCCTTCAACCCTTAAAAAGTGCAGTGTGAAAGTAAATCAAACCAAATGAAGGTGTGAAATTTTTCGGCATTCTCAGCCCAATCGAACCGAGTCCCCCGGAATATCTTGGTGTGAATGCACCCTAAAAGTAGTTTATCTTATTTCCCTGCAGCTCCAAATATTTAACCCTTCCCACATCAGATTACCAAAATGCTGACCAATCATATGTAAACTGCGGAACGCATTGGCCATAATGCATCCTTGGACCCCATTGGCTATCGTCTCACGACAAAATAGCTTTCTATTAGCTTTTTTTAAAATGTATGCATTCATATGCAGATATCTATAGACGAGGAAGTCTCGGCGTGGATATCCGCTAGCTACACCATATTTGCCCAAAATATTGGCCCTCACCTTCAAGGCTTTATCATCATCAGATGACAGCAGATGGGTTCAGAGATTGTTATATTACTATACAAAAACTAGGCCTGCTGCCAGTAAAAATGACAATAGAAAACAAATGTATCCACTGATTCGGTCCAGTTTAACATTAAGTCCTTCAAATTACACAGTAAACAAGTGTTCTTTACATTCAGCAAACATTGTTTGTCTTTCTGAATACTGACCATTATTGACTATCAAAAACATACCTTACCAAGCCCTAAGTGGACACTTGTCTTCAAAACCAATTAGTTTGTTCATTCCAAACATACAATGCCAGTCATCAAGACTCTGAAGGTACTTTTGGACAGTGAAGGATTCTCTGGGAGCAGACATGAGGAGGGCTCACTTACTCCTACTTATCCCTTACTTGTAAACAACAGCTAGAGTTCAATCTTCACTTGGCCCTAAAATCCCAAACCACACAATTCTACACTGGATGCCTGGCTGCAATTATCTTATTGAAGTTGTTTAGTCCCAGTTGTCAAAGAGCTACGATGCTCTTTGAAGGCAGAACTCATTTTATACACAACAGAAAAACATTTTTGGAAAGACTGCAATGAAGAGTTAATGTCGTTTGTTCCCAAACTTGAAAAAAAATTAAAAACAAATAAAATTGAAACAGATTGATTATTTACAGAAGAAGGGAACACCCACCAGCGGCCACAGAACAGCATGACTGCTCCTCTCACGATGTTTTTAAAGGCAAATGCCATGAATCACAACCTATCTGATGCAAGCTGCAGTCAACTTCATGGAACAGGAAACATTTACGAATATTTATGACAGCCTTACTTACTTTCCACAGTGATTCTGTTATGCTAAAATTTAAGTTGTATGCATGAAATCCCAGACTGAATTCTTATTTTACTACTTTTTTCTCCTCATGAAGAAAGATTTGTGATCAACTGACATGAGTCTAAACAACCCGTAAATGAGTTAACATCTTAGCACTTGGGTTTGTCTTTTAGTTAGTAAATGTCTGTGGTTAACACGAGCTTAAGAGATGTTCACGTTTTGTTCTACAACACAAAATACTTCAGTAAATACACCCGATCGTAAATTAGTCAGTGGCTTAAAGAGACTACAGAACAGCATTGCGCCAAACACAGCTTCACAGGCTCGTTGTGAGATGTTAGGTCATGCAATTGAGCCTATTGTTAGCTTTTTACTTCTGATGACTGCATTTACAATTTAACAACAACAACAAAGTGGCGATGCTGGTCTGGTCTCTGTGTATCATATGATACTAGTCATGTGTTTCAATGGCCAGCACAGCAAGCACTAGATTCTCAAGTAGTAATACTAGGAACATATTTTGTAAAATATTTTGGGATTTTAATGAGATCATCATATTCAGCTTCATTAAGTCTGTGTTCACACTGCAAGCTTTAGTGCTCAATTTGGATTTATTGCTCAGGTCTGATATTTTTTTGGCTGTTCACCTTAGTTTTTAAATGGCCCAAATATCAGAGACCCGTGTGATGTGGTCACAGTCCTGAACTGACACACTTGGGCAAATGAACAATAACAAAGACATGACACGCAGCACGCTTTCATACAGAGGTAAACACGAGGGTCACTTAAGTCAGCTGTTATGGTTTCATTTTACGTTCATGTGCAGTGGAAGCCAGTGAATTTGTGAGCTGATAATGACCTAGGAGGAGGATGAGCAGAGAGAGATCTTTTTGTGGAGCAATGGGTGCTACATCTGCACGGAGGTGTGTGTGGATGTGGAGTTGGAGCCAGGAGTAATGGGATGGCTTCCATGAAACAGATTTCATTCATACATTTCAGGATGCCAAAAGCTACTTTTAACTACATCTGTCAGCACCTCTCCACAACACTCTCACGGCAAGACACGTCAGGTTTCCTATCTCCCTAAGACAGTGTGTAGGTGTTGGGTTGTATCAGCTGGAGAGGGGCAGGTTACTGCAGGTTTTCTAGAGTGATGTTAAGTCAAATGAATTCCAATATGGCTGTTCAGACTAAGGTTGCATTGCAAAAACTCAGACCTGTACTGACTGTGACATCACCCAAGAGGCTTCTGTTTTTTTTGGTAACCATATTTGGATGAGAGGTGCTGTAAAGTCTTAACATGGGTGTCCATGGAGATTGACTTGCTTTTGAACTGAGCCTCAAGTGGCCATTAGAGGAACTGCACTTTTTGGCACTTCATCATTGGTTTTATTTTTCAGCCCTGCAGGTTGATTCTTGAATTCATACTGTTTACACTGTTATGAAAAACATTTGATATGGCCAACTCTTGCCTGCAGTGTGAACGTGACCTCGGGGTTTGTTTGATATGAGGGTGTATTTCACCGCAGCTCAACCTAATTTTATTAGGCAATACATCTCCTGGGACTGTTGACAAGGTGGAGTATGAAACAAGACTATTGTTCTCTCTGTACCAGCATTTCCCGGAAGATGTAATCATTAAGAAGATGTAATTCAACACCAGGGGTGGTTTGGATGGCCGTTTCCATTTTGTATCTGGTTACCGGTTGGCAATTGAAAAGATACTGCAGGCTGAGATTGTTTGTGAGTGAAAAGACACATCACTCTATAACACAACTGTACAACCACGAGTGGACTTTTCTTTTGGAGTTTAACAGGGACCAACAGAGCAGTGACTCTCCTAGAGAAATCATCTAGCTGACCATCTCACGTCAACCTCAACCTCCCCTATGAAGTTATGGTGTTAAATTTTAGTATAGAATTCCTTTGTATTTTGTTTTCAAAAGCATGAATGGAGCACAAAACAGATTTTAAATCACATCAAATGACCCCACAAGGGGCTCCAACTCTAAGGCTAAGAAACTTTACACTTGGGTGTGGTGCACATTGCTCGCAATGCCGTGTGAACAAAGAAGGTGCTGATGGATGGACAAATAACTGTGGACACACATGGCAAGAACCCAAAAAGGCAAATATGGACAGCACACTGAACAATGTATCTGTACATACAGTAAATGGCTGCTTGTGAAAGATTGTTTGAACTCATATTTCCAGTATGTCTCTGCAACAACAGCCTGCCTCTCTGATTAAACCTATTCAGACAAATGCACACAACCTACTGATAAGTTTGCATACCAGTGCATCAAAGGTAAATCATCATTCTTGAAGGTTCTCTTGCACACACATCGATACAAATACAGATCAGTGGGAAAAGATTTCAGCTCAGTGTTCTTTCTCAGCCAAGTGAAGGATCCATAATCACTGAAAATACAAGATGGAAGAAGAAGAGGAGCTGATCTGGGACACTAATGAAAGGATCCAAGCTGCTGGTTTTAATGGTACACACACCAATCAACCAAAACATTAAACCACTGTGGGTTGAGTGAATAACATTGCTCATCTTGTTACAATGCAATGTTCTGTTGGGAAACCTTGAGTCCTGGCATTCATGAGCACTCCACCCACCGAAACACAGCTGCAGACCAAGTACAACCCCTCATGGCAATGGTACCCCCTGATGGCAGTGACCCCCCCAGCAGGACAACAAGCCATGCCACACTGCAAAAACTGCCTCCAAATTCCCCACATCTCAATCTGATCAAGCATCCACAGGACGTGCCAATACCCCACCCCTACGGTACAACCAACAGGACTCAAAGGATCCTCTGCCAACACCCTGGTGCCATACATCACAGGACACCCCAAGAGGTCCTGTGCCCATGCCTTGACAGGTCAGAGCCAAGTCCAATCTAAGGAGGCCCCACCATGGATTCAGGGCACCTCTGGGGTACCTGCATGTCCCATGCACCCTCAAGCAGATTGGGATCTAGGGAATTTGGTGTCCAGGTCAATGTTTTGAGCTCTCTGTCACATTCCTGAACAGTTTTGTGGTGTGGCATGGTGCATTTTCCTGCTGGGGTGGCAACTGTCATTGGGGAGTGCTGTGGTCATGAGGGGTGTACTTGGTCTGAGTGGGTGGAGTGTGATAGATGGCATATACATGAATTTCAGGATAGTGACAAGATGATCAATGTTATTTACTTCACCTGTCAGCTGTTTTAATGTTTTGGCTGATCGATGTATATTGTATATAAATGTGCACTTAATGATAAAATGAATGATGATGATGATGATGGCGATGAAGAAAAAGAAGACTAACAGACCATAAGTAAAATGTAACTGCAGAAAAATGATCAAGTTCCTCCAAAAAAATAAAAATCCATTCAGCTTCTCTGTGTTTGTCATCTTGATCACGTGTATGGCCCAAACTGATTCCTGGACTGCAATTAATGATTTTATTTCTAATATACTAATCAGTTTATTGATTGGTCATTTCATCTATAAAATGTCAATGTAAGGTCCTCTTCAGATGGTTTGTACAACAAGCACCTTAATAGATAATCAATTTGAAATGACGTCAAAGCAAAAGACGAAAAGAAGCAGTAAATTTTAAGAAGCTGAAATCACTTGTTACATTACTTTAAACAGCTATTACATTTTTGTGTTGAATCTGACAGTCAAACAATTAATTGACTGATTGGATTGAATGTTTATGCCCCAGAAAACAGCTAGCAAGAGAAAAATAATCTCCCAGGTTGTTTTCACACAAGTAATGACGGATCCACAGTGCTCATGTGCACGTTGTCTACAGTGTACATTCTCACTTTCTGCAAACAAGGCCCTTTCATCCATCTTCATGTTGTTTGTCTCACTGTTTCCTCACCATTTTTACTCAGTGATACTGGCAGCAATCATCAACCACGTCGCCCTACTGTTACAATTTCAGAAAATCAGGTCATGACATTGAAAACCAGAGAAAACACTCAGAGTGATAGGCACGTGTCATATCAGAGTGAAAACAGGCTGTCCTGAACGCAGCTGAAGTCACTGTACTCAAGACAGTTTGTTTTTTCTCTCAAGCTTACACACTGAGACAAATAAATACCAGCCTGAAATGTGGAACAAAAATAATCTTAGGTGATAAAAGAAAAGCTGAGACTGGGTCAAGCAAATGTTTGAAACAGCAGCATATAAACAAGAGCTGCTGACTTGAGTAACATGAGTAACTAAACAAATGAGTCTGGAGGCAGCTATCGATTGCAGAGGACAGATTTATTCTGGGCTCTCCACTCTAAATCTCCTGCAGAAGCAAAATAAGCCCACAACTAATAACATTTCCCAAGATCAATAAGATTTTATTATTTGGTCAATGTAACTCCAATTAGATGTGGGCCTTAAAACTGCTGGAGGAGTATAATAATGTGTGCATGTGTGCGTCATGCTCCAACAACAACTTTGATTACCTATTGCTCCGACCTGACATACAGGAACAAAAAGCTTCGAAAAACACCTCATGAAATTTACAGTAAACAAGAAAAACAATCAATGACACATGCCCAACGTCATTGGCCAACAGTCAAACTATATTGCACTGATGCACACTACTCAGTAAAACTGTTTTGCACTGCTTTGACAGAACACCACATGATCTTTCAGTATTAATTAACTGTAACTGTGTCCATATTGACACTGTGTCAGTGAAGCATAGGAATTTAAATTACAAGCCAAGCCGCTGGCTCCTGTTAAAAAAATACAAACATCGTTTGAGTGAAAGCCCACTGTTACAAAGTCCATTAATGATGCAGACATGACTGGTGAAAATGTTTTTTTTTTACTGATATACACTCTTAACCAGGACTTAATGTGTGCAGGATGCTGCTGAAACAGATCTGGGACCTCTCGGTTTTTCACTGCTTGTGTTCTGGTACCAAGTTGTTCCAATCTGGTACCTCTTTCATCACTATAAAAATCTCTAAATAAATGTTTTCTGTTTCATCTGATTTAATTTTAAATCTGATTTTCAAAAAGACAGATGGTCTTGCAGTGAAGTGTGAATGCCTGAAGTGTGTGACTTTTGTGCACATGAACGTTACTGCGATTTCAATTAGGACACCCTTAACAACAAATAAAACGTCTGAAAGAAAATCAGCGGATCAACAGGGTGGCGATAATGGTAGCAGCATTGCTAGTGGCAGCAATGCTAGCACAGTGAGCTCTCTGGATGTGTTGAGGTTCTGGCCGGTGGGCGATGCTTGGTGCTTAACTTGACTGTCTCCAACACAGTGGATGGGTCACGAACTTTCTCAATTCACAGCTAAACTTTCACTAAAATATTTCTGAAAACATACGAGGTGAGATGCAGTAACAGAATCTTGACTCATATTTGATTAGTGCTGCCTACTTTGACCGCAGTACTCGAGCAGTAACTGACATGATTGACAGCTGCATTAGGGACTCCTTGGCTCTGACAGGTTGTCTTTTGTTGCAACAGTGGATTCTGGCAAATGACATTAGAGGCTGTAGGAGTAAGGATGTGACTTTTTTTCACAGACTACCCATCTCATATAATACTGTGTGTATATCGTGACAGTCTCAGTAAATATGACAAAAAGTAGCTTTAAGCCAAAGGTCTGAACACCAGCACAAATGAAAAAAATGTTTCCACATCTCATCCGGTGCAAACTGCACATCTGTCGCCAACACTGCTGGGCTTTTGTTCAAAGATGATTGTCAAAGTGTGAAAGCACATTCAACAAATATTTGGACAAACTATGTGGGGCGGGGGTGTTTTTGTTTTTTAATCTGTTATTCATGAATTGCTCAAAAAATCCACCCACATGCAATACGTCCAATAATGAAAATGTAAATTACTCCTAAAAAACACATGGATCAATCAATGACACCTTTTAAAAGAATGTTAATAACAGCGTCTATTTCACAATCAATTATTTTCAGCAATTGTGTGCCTGCAATTTAAAGGGCTACTGAGAGTTCAGCAGTTTTGGGGGAAGAAATGCATCTGATGGTATTTCTCGCTCTAGTACCACCAAAGTAATGTTTTCAAGATGTCGCTGCAGAGGAACTATGTTGCAAGCAGTCTGACTGGAAGAAGACAGAGATTATTCAAAGGACAGAGGCTAAGAATGAATTATACATGAACACATGAAAACCCAAACAGGATATTGTTCATTGTTACAGTGTCAGTGTTCATTTACCATCATATTGATTTAAAGTGAAGCTGTGACGCATTATGACTAATCCATGAAATACACTGATTCACTGGTTTTGACTTCAGAAAAATATGGCAACTCAAGTAATAACAAAATGTAAGATGACTGGAGGCAAGTATTGACACTTTAGAGTGCTTATAATCAGTATTTTAGTGTATCATAAATCAAATGGCCATTTGTATGTGAAAGAGGTTACTCGTAGTGACAAACCCACAGATAAAGCTCACCCGACTCAGCTCATGGGTTTGCTGTATTCTCTTGTTCATTTGTTTGTGGCGGCTCACCATGATTAAAACATCTGCCGCCACAAATAGGTTTTCTATTTTTGGAGCTGGACCATCCATTAGGAGCACTTTGGAATATATATACATTTGACAGAGACAGAGCAGCAGAATGTCAGGTGCATTAAAAGTGAAACATAACTATTTATTCTCCTGGGTCTAAAAGTTTGCATTCACTTGCAGCAGCTGCTCCTCTCTGATCTGATCAGCTTTGAATGGCTTGAGCCTGCTAAAGAAAAAAAGGACTCATGGTGAGCTTCACCTGCTCTGCCTTCACAAACCTCCCATTTTAAAGAGGGGACACAGAATGATACAAAGAGACACAAAGACATTTAAAAGAAAAGAAGGAACTTTTAGTTTTTTTCAGCCCGCAATGTTGTTGTCAGCATTGTTTCCAGCTGAAAGTCAAAGTTAGCAACTAGCTCCTGAAGTAGAGCATTTAACTGCTAAAGAGACAGATATTTCCTTCAAGAGTCGGTGGAGACCAAAAACAGAGCAAAAATAGAGTGAATATTGTACTTACACTCATCAGCTGGCCACAAACACAACTACTTCCGAATGGAAATATTGTTCCATAACTGCTGAAAGTGTAAATACGCAACTGTTGTCAAACGAGTTTGCTATATTAACTTAAAAGTGCAGTATATGTCAGTACATAGAGCTTTGTTTCACTGCCTGGAAAGTGGTGAAAAAAATCCCTTAATATAGGTTTAATTTAAAATCTTCATTAAAGATACCAAAGTTAACTTGTGATAAGACAGCACATACCTGGGCCAGTGAATATTTTTTCAGTGGCATAACCAAACCACATCACAGAACAATGAGCTCTGCTGCTCCGTCTTCTATCTCTGATCTCATTCTGTGCCTCGGCCATTACAAATCTCCTCAGCACCTGCTGCTCACCTCTTATTGTCTGACTAAAGCCTTAGACCATATTCTCCAGCGACCACACACTTCAACAAGACATATTAAGAGGTACGATATCTACACCTCATTACTTTCATTTGTTGTCCACTTTCTCCTGTGTGGCTCAATCCGAGGTAAACGTGACAACAAACCAGGATACAACTAGTAATGATGGGCAGGATTAGCAAGCCTACTGTAATAGGAGTAAATGTGTGCATATATGAAGTGTGTGTTTGCTGTGTACATGTTGAACATAGGATTAAGCGTCCATCCACGAACAAAGGGAATCCTCATTGTTCAGTCCACAAAAGCCAGCTGCTGACTGCAGAGCATCGTCTTTCCTTATAAATCCCTGGATAAAGCTCACAATGATATTTATCTCCCAGCAGCACGTGGAGCACCTCGACTGCTGTACCAGTTTGGAAAACAAAGTATGTGTGTGGCTGTACCACTCCCATGTCACCAACTCAAGCAAAGGTCATGGTCTTAATCCATCATTTCCACATTTTGTGTTGTTGCTCAAGCAGACTCATCTGATACCACCTCTGGAAGGCATTAGAGTGATTTCAGGTTTGAGTCATCTTGGATGTGGCTGTATTTCGGGACTTCCCCTCTTTGTCCATGCTGATTTACCAAATCTAGATCCAGCTGGATGTGAGGAGTCAATATGCATACTTTAAGTAACATTAGAGTCTGAGCGTTGACTGGGCCTGTCGAGGGACTTTAGCTGTATGCTTTAGGTTAAAGGCCTGAGGGGAAATAAACTGTTACATTCTAGTTAATGTTTTAGTGGTTTTAAAGCTCTTATCTATTAGTCTTCATGTGTCAACAGAATCTTTCACCTCATACTGTTTCTTTCTTCTTCTTCTTCTTTTTTTTTTTTTTTTACTTTTCCTTCTGCCTTGTCTATCAGACAGATTTATGGGGTGCTGCACTGACTCCTGGAGGCATGATGCACTATGACTGTAAATGTGTCAGAGCTGTTGTTTATAGCCTTCCTGACAATCATCCCTCCTGCCCAGTTTGCTCAGAGCTATTGGAAGTGCTTTGGTGTTCCCATTTTTTCATTTTCTGAATCACAGAACGCACTGTGCTCTCGTGAACCTTCAAGACTCTGTTTCTTTTGCATTTCAAAAAAGCACTGGGAGGGACGACATGTGATAAAATCATCAGACTTGATGTCAAAGTCATTCATGCACTTGAAGTATTCCACTGCTGGAAAGATGGTCTTTTCATAAAAGAAGACCATCTATGCAGAACAAAGGCACAAATAATTTTGAAATTGGTGCTAAAAAAAATGGCTGTGGCATTCGCTTTTGCTCAAAAGGTAGAATAAAATATGTTTCTGAAGACATTTTAGCCGAGAAATAGGTGACACAGTAACAGAATCTTGGTTTGTATTTGATCAGCGCTGCCTAGTTTTACTTTTGATCTGAGTTTGGTTTGAGTTTGAGAGAGGGGGACAGGTCTCTCTCTTATTCTGCTTCTATTTTCATATAAAAATGTGGAAGTTACAATCTGCAGTTCGAGCAACAGCCCTAGAGGGGGGGGGTTACATAGATGTAACCAATGTGGGTTTTAAATTATTCCAAAAATAGATTCCTTAAATGTTTAAAGAGGAAGCAGACCTCAGTGACACACACCACTTGTTTTAGAAACACTGAATGTAGACAAAAACAGGGTATCCCTGATTCTTAATTTCAGTTCCATCTTCCTGACCTCTAGTCGACCATTTTGCATTTTTACGTTAATGATCACAAGACACTCAGTGTAAATCAGCCCAGTATAATGGCTGTTTTGATAAAACTTTTAACAAAAGCAACGAGGTATAATTTAGTTCAGGGATAATGGTGCTTTTTTGGATTAAAGTTCCTACACAGAAACAAAACGAGCCCTGGGGCTATTTAAAAATATATATCAGCCTGAACTGTTGAATACGATGATTAAGGCTGAAACACTTACAGTGGTCTGAATAGCTTGTAATATGAGTGTAGCACTTTATTGATCCAAGTATTGACCAGCAACATATGGACCCCAGGCATGCTCTGTGGTTCCCATGGGAACAGCAGGGAGGGGTGGTATTGCTGATAATCAAGCAAGCTATCAGTCCGTACCTGTCCCCCGCAGGAGGCAGCTTTGATCATTTATAAACTTAGGATGGCAGGACAAAGAGAAGGGAAGAAAGGTCTAATGGAGGAGAGATGATTTCCCTTTCAGAGGAAAACCTTGTGTCAAGACATGTGAATTACTGACTCTAAATACTCAATGAATCACATATATCAACAAAAGGCCCTATCTAGAGCCAGTGTTTGGTTTGTTTGTTCTGGGCAACTGTAGAACAACATGGTGGACTCTGCTACCTATGTAGACATAACCGCTCATTCTAAGGGAATGAAAACACAACAATTCTTATTTTCAGGTGATTATTCACTGATGAAAACATAGTTATGAATACTTTTTCTGCCATTAGATGCCCCTAAATAAAACAGTAAAAATCTTACATTCATACTAATTCTTACTGTAAGAATTGGAGACGGCCATTAAAGGGATAGTGCACCCAAAAATGAAAATTCAGCCAATATCTACTCACCCACATGCCCAGGGAGGCTCAGGTGAAGTTTTAGAGTCCTCACATCCCTTGCGGAGATCCAAGGGGAGAGGGGTAGGAGCACAACTCCATCTAATGCAGGCTGATGGCGCCCAGATTAAAACGTCCAAAAAAACACATAATTGAAACCACAAAATATCTCCATACTGCTCGTCTGTAGTGATCCGAGTGTCCTGAAGCCCCGACATAAAAAGTTGGAAAAATGTCATTTGAACTCTGTTTTTAGCCTCATTGTAGCCCGTAGCTCTAACTGCCTGTCTGTGGACCGCGGTCACGTGAGACATGGGCAAAAATGTCATTTGAACTCTGTTTTTAGCCTCATTGTAGCCCGTAGCTCTAACTGCCTGTCTGTGGACCGCGGTCACGTATGTGCTCTTGCGCGAGACCGTGAGACATGGGCACCGCCTTCATGTGTGTTCACGTACTTTCGCTGGTCTTGCGACCAATGTGTGAGTTTGGTGTACACAGAAGCAGTTAGAGCTACAGGCTACAATGAGGCTAAAAACAGAGTTCAAATGACGTTTTTCCAAACAACTTTTTATGTCGGGGCTTCAGGACACTTGGATCACTACGGACGAGCAGTATGGAGATATTTTGTGGTTTCAATTCTGTGTTTTTTGGACGTTTGAATCTGGGGCGCCCAGCCTGCATAAGGTGGAGTTTTGCTGCTACCCACTCTCTCCTTGGATCTCCGCAAGGGATGTGAGGACTCTAAAACTTCACCAGAGCCTCCCTCGGCATATGGATGAGTAGATAATGGCTGAATTTTCATTTTTGGGTGCACTATCCTTTTAAAATCTGGAATTTTTTTTGGCATTCCACCAGCCTACCAAAGAGGCAGCCCACTGGGATTTTTTCCAGTATGCCTGACAACCAGTACACCACTGGTTTAAACACTTTTTCTGATTATGTGGCCATTGTTTAAGTCTATATAATGTATGAAAATGGAGAAAAACTCCATCACAACCTCTCAGAGCCAGATGTGCCATCTCCAAATTGCTTGTTTTGTCCAACCAACAGTCCAAAACCGAAAGATATCTAATGCACAATAATGAGCAGCAGATTCTCACATTCGAGAAGCTGAAATCAGCAAATGTTTGGCATTTGTGTTTCTGATTTTAATGATTTTACTGTCTTTGAATTGACTTTCTCTCTCTTTTTTTGCGGATCCGTGAACACAGAACTGTTCATGAGCCTTTTCTCCTCTGCAGCAGTTTGTTAAGTTAAAGTAACAAAGTGGAGACTGATGAGGTTGTGGTCAATTAGTCAGAGCTGATCAGATGAGATCGACAGTTTACAGTAAGTAGGCCGGGAAAAAACAATGGCCAAAACCTAAATGAAAGCTCTGTTCTTAGAAATAAAGCGCTATATTTCTATATGAATTAATGAACACCGAAGTTTCACTTTCACTGTGTCTGGCACTCTGCTTATCTGTCAGCTTACGCTCTGTGCTCCAAGAGATTCGTCCTCTGAATAACTGAACGGTATATACTAGCCTATATATATTCTAACAGCACTCCAAATAAACTCTAAAAATAGAAAATCAATATGTGGCGGCAAATGCTGATATCGTGTTGGGCCACCACAAATAAATGAATGTGTGTGAAACCCTGCAAACTGTGTCATATTGTTGCTTTAATGTATTTTTAATGCACTTGTGTTTGACTGCAATCCCATCCTACAGCTGGGGATAGATCTCTGTAACCGTATTTTGTGTTTAACAAGCAGTGGCCATATATTCCATATGGCTCAACATGACATTAACAATGTGTCACGTGTCAACAATGTGCCTCAGGTTTTACGCTACATCAAACAAATTAAACGTTCTTTCACAGACCATCTGCGGTGATAACATTCATCACATCAGGTTCTGTTGGTTAATGGCACCTTATCTTCCTCAGCTACTGTAATTGCACAGTGTGTACTGTAGGTTTAAGGTGATGTATAACATACAGCTAGGCCAGGTCTCTTAGTGACAGGCCTGGGAAGCTGGTGTGGTCCAGGGAACAGTGAACATACTCTTTAAAAACTTACGTCAGCCCACCACACACCCACACAGCAGCTCCCTAAAAACAAAGCTCGTTCTGAGGAATTCCCACACATCTGATCATCTTACCACTTCCGTGATCACAACCACAACATATGAGCTTTCAGCTTCTGAATAATGAACATCAAAGATGGGTCTGAAGAAACAGTCACCTCAGACAGATGTACAGATCAAACACTGCCTCATCTGTTTTTGTTCAAAGTACACTCAGCAAACACAAGATCTCCCGATTTGATCTGTAAGTACAGAGTCTGCAACATCATTCATACCCGTGAGGCAAAGAACACTGAAAATAATAAATATTTTCTGACATTAGTAAGAGCAAGCATTCATTTTCCAGCACCTGTTTTCTATCTCACCCACATGTACCAGCGTGCAGTCCCTGCTGATGAGGGCAAGCTGCAGACAGAGCCCGATCTTCAGAGCTTGAAAGCATCATTCTCTGAGGTATATTCAGTTACATGAAAGTGCTTTCAGTAAATTAAGACTAACCGGAAACATAAGAAACACATGCCAGAGAAATGACTGATTGCAGCTCGAACACTTAAGGGAACACACTTCTGAAGTGTGCCAGCACTGCGAGCAAAGTCAAATAAATATGCGCTTAATTTTCATTTCAATAACAATAAAAATTTTCACCAATATCTGTTGTGCTTCAGGAAAACTGGTATTAATCATGAAGTTTTATCTGTCTGGGAACATGTTAAGTCTGCAGAGATGCGCCCGCACACTCCATCACCAATGTCTCAGCTGTCTTGGCTTCAACCACAGGGATAAAAATGCATATGAGCAAACGAGCACCAATAAACACCCGTACACAGGCCTGCTGAGGTGACACATGACTCGCTAATTACTTAATAACAGGGTTTTCAACTATTCAGAATGACAAGCTACTGACCGGGCCTGTAAGTCTAGGATGTTTGGTAGAGATGATACACTTATGAATATTGATGGGTAAAAATAAAACAGGGTTATAAAGTGATCAAATCTAGAGGACAAAGACTTATTCTAGAGGACAAAAGTGGAAGTTCCAAAACTAAAAATGGCCACTGAGGTAACACTAGTCTTGGTGAACCTGCAAGTTTTCTAAATTTATTCTGAATGTGAAGCATAAATAACTTACAGTACTGTACCGCTAGAACACAGATATAGCGGTGCGGTTGGGGTTTCTGTTTCCTGAAGTCTGACTCAGGCAGTAAAATGTTGACAAGCACATACCGTCATCACTGTTCCTACCCCAGGGTCCTCTCTGCCACAGCTCTGGGCGATACTGCTGCATGCACCGAACATTAGTCAAACCTTTCAGGTTGAGGTTACCAC
This sequence comes from Epinephelus fuscoguttatus, assembly GCF_011397635.1. Classification (NCBI taxonomy): domain Eukaryota; kingdom Metazoa; phylum Chordata; class Actinopteri; order Perciformes; family Serranidae; genus Epinephelus; species Epinephelus fuscoguttatus. The sequence goes on from NC_064756.1 coordinate 23,187,422, forward strand.
AAAGCCTACAGATGCAGACGGTGAGTAGTTCGTGAAGTGTAAGAACATGAGCAGCACTTTTTACTGCTTCCTGTAAACTACCTGATCATCAGACCACCGCTGTTTACAGTGCCAACATAAATATATGAAAGCAGGGATGTCTTTATAAAGCAACTCACATTAATCATATCCTTCAGCTGGTTTTTATTTCCTGAACTTCACTTTCGTCAGAACCTCTGGCTAATGTTTATGGACACAGATGGGAGTCTGGGTAACCTCGGACTCCTCCCAGAGGAGCTTTGCCCTCTGGGAAAGGCAGGGCTGGACCAGTCCTCCAGGGTTGTCAGGTTTGGCACACTCCTCTTAAACAGGGACAGATATGGAGCTGAGCAGACTCGCACACACGCACAGTGAGAGCATGCCTTGTGTGGCAAAGGCTGCACTCTCTGGCACACCTTTTATTAGTGGAGCCAGCCAGCAGAGCAAAGCACAAACGTTAGGGAGACTCCAGCAGGGCACACAAACACATACCACAGCAACAAAAACATCAACAACGGTCGCCCTGCCAGCGGAGTTTAATAAGTATGTAATGATTACAGAATGATGGGAAGGAATTCATTTAAAGAGGAGAAATTCTTTAACACCAAAATGAACCTACCCCATGCTGGAAATTACCCTCTGCTGCCATTGTGCAGACATACAACCAAAACCACTTTAAAAATCAAATTTTCTGTCCCCCTTTCAGTTCAAACTTTCTCTGACTTCTACTGATTTTGCTGTAATGTTTGGTTCATGTTATGACATATGAATAAATGACACATCAGGGTGTCAGCTTTTTCTTCCTTTTCCACTGTAAAATGTAATATTTGCTCAACATGCTGACACATCGTGATTCAGAGGTCTAATCTGCCAAAAATGCTAAGGTTGAACCATAAATTAAAAGTTACAGAGAGAGTGAGAGGGAGTGTAAAAATGACAAAAATGGATATTAAAGGTCAAATGTGAACTCACAGTGAGTGGCAGGGAGCAGACCACAAAGATGACAGTGATGAGCGCCAGCAGCACCAAGTGGTCCACCTCTTCTTCCCCCTGTGCGAACCAGGCCAGGCTCAGCCTCTTCCTTCTCCCCGTTGACCCGACAGAGCCGCGCCGCATCATCTGGCTCCGGTGCATCTGGCACAGGCTGACAATCACTGAACCGTTGCATACAAACACTGCAAAGATCAGCAGTGCCATGAGGGACGAGTAGGACAGGGAGAAGGCCAGTACCAAGCTGGCCTTCTCATCCCCTGTCGCATCCATGTCGATGAAGCACCACGTCCCGGGACAATACTGTCTGAATTTGCCATAGCCGCTGTATGGCAGGAGGCAGAAGGCCAAAGAGAAGATGTAAATAAATAAAAGAGTGAATTTGGCAAAGCTTCTGCGGATGTGTACAGAGTAAAAGTAAGGATGGCTGATGGCCAGGCATCTCTCCACAGCCATGGCGCACAGGATGAGCGTGGGTGCCAGGCCGAAGAAACTCATGGCAAAGCCAAAGAGGTTGCACAGGCCTGCACCTCCCAGACTTATCAGGGACATGTTGCGGGCGTAGCAGATGAACACAGGAGGGCTGAGGAGGCAGGTGCCCAGCAGGTCGGTGAGGGCCAGGCCGGTCACCAGGATGCAGAAGACAGAAGACCTGGAGCGATGCTCCTTCTGGTGCACCCCGAGGATGAAGAGAGCCAGGAGGTTCCCCACCACAGCAGCCATGAACATGATGATGCTTGTTGCTGGCTTGCCAGTCCCATTAACGATGAGAGTTTCATTACAGGTGGTGTGATGGCATGATTCATTTGACACCATGCTTTTGTTCATGTTCAACATACTGTAAAGAAATGTGCCTGCTCAGTGTGAAACTAGTAAGGAAATCCCACTGAACAAAAGGAGAACCTGACTTCTTGATACCATCATTTGGCAACTCAGGAGGCAGGGCTGTATGGGCAGACCCATAATGCTGCGCTGACTCAACGTGGTTCTCTGTTTGCCTCTCTCATGCACAGTTTTGAAATCTTCCTATGAGACAAATAACACAAGAAAAAACACAAAATAAAACCTTTAATCCAGCAGTGTGGCATCATGTTAAAGTTTTCTCCTCAGTACATTAATGTATTTATTCTCCAGCTGAATCACACATTCTTCTTAAAGTGACTAACAATCACTCACCTTTCACTTCACTGGATCTGTCGGAGAAAAGCGACTGAAACTATTTAAAAGTAACTCCTTCTTCTTCTGCTCGTCTTTGTTTTCCCGCAGATTCAGGCTCCGAGGTCGTTAAATAATAGTTTGAAACCGGTGCTGCCGGTAAGGTGTCGGCAGATAGACAGTGAACTCACGGGACTCTGAGAAAGACTGAACACGCTCCACTTTGCTCCGCTTACTTTCTCCGCCTGTCTCTGTGCGCCTCCCAGTTTCGGATTGATGTGTAGTCCCACCCACTGTACCGCTGCTCTGACAGACGCTGACAGATAACTGACTATTGAAAGGGTCATTTAAGCCAAATAACACATTAAAGAGAATCTACTTGTCTCTGCTTGTATGTGTCCAGAAATAGAAGCACTATGAGACCTGGTTATAAATGCCTCACCCCTCAATCAGATTTGTTCTCAAGTTGAGGTAAAAGCTGTAACTTATGGTGTGATCCTTCTTGTGTTGTACTATAGACTGTCAGAAACAACAAAACAAAGACAACAGGGTGAAATGATTAAGTTTCAGGGGCCCCAGCTACACACACACACGCACACACACACTTAGTATTGGCTTGTTCCCTGTGTGAGCTCAGAAAAAAATGTAATCCAATTAGTCTTTTGTGTAAGTATTTGGTTTGGCAGTGTCTCCTCTTGGTTTTTAAAAAGGTGTTTTGAATAGCCTTAATCTCGGCTAGTTTACATTTCACGCAGCCTTTGCCGCAACTCGACTGTGAACCAGTGCTTTGGCTGAATTCAAATGCCATGAAAGCAAGTTTCCCCCGCTTGTTTTTGCTGGTGCATTTTTCATTTCTGGATGCTTTACTTTGTGTTGTTTTTCTGCAGTCTACAGTAAAATACCTGTGTAGGGAGAGAGGTAAATCCCCTAGGAGTGTGTGTGTGTGTGTGTGCTCTTGAAGAGAGTGCATGCTTTGATCTAGCCCTCAGGGTTAAGATGAATATGCTGACAAATATTTGACAACTTGAAGAGAATGTGACAAAACAGGAGGAAAAACAGAAAAAAAGCTGTTCAGAAAACACAGTTTATGGGGCCAGGGTGCGTTTGGGAAAGATGTGAGTTCATTTAGTGATTTGACAGTACTATACAATAATTTAAAATTACAGATAAACCTTTAGCATATAAAATTATCACCAACTAAATATGCAGCTTGGAAAATGGGTGGGCGGTGCTGAGTTTTCGGCTTGACTGTTTCCAACACAGAGGCTGGATCACAAACTCTCCCCGCGCTCCAAATCCAAATCATACTTTCTCTTTTTACTTTTAGTAGGCACTGCAGCTGCCCTACAGAGTATGTACTGTTGCATGCAGTATGTAATCAATCTGGACACACTACTTCATTACATTGAGCCCTGAACTTTGACTCTTTAGCTAATCTATCCATTACTTTGGAGACAAAACAAAATATCATTCACCGAGCTTGCCAGAGGTCAAGCTCTGCTGTTGTTTACTTTGCAATGTATATAGTTTTTACTATTAAAGGATTAACAGAGAGTTACTGCCTCTAGCAAAGGAGTTCAAGTATCTTGCGGATTTGTTAACAAGTTAGGGTAAAATTGAGTGTGAGATGCAGTGATGCGGGTGCTTTCGATTTACTGGTCCATCTTCGTCCCAACCCTCACCTATGGTCATGAGCTCTGGGTAGTGACCGAAAGAATGAGATCGTGGATACTAGCCACTGAAATGACTTTTCATCCGGAGGGAGTTCGGAGTAGAGCCGCTGCTCCTTCACATCGAAAAGGGGTCAGTTGAGGTGCATCTGATCAGGATGCATCCTAGCGCATCCAGCTGGAGATGTTCCGGGGACGTCCCACTGGTCGGAGGCCCCGGGGCAGATCCAGAACACACTGGAGGGATTACATATCTCATCTGGCCTGGGAACATCTCGAGGTCCCCCAGGAGGAGCTGAAAAGTGTTGCTGGGGAGAGGGACGTCTGGGGTGCTTTGCTCAGCCTACTGCCCCCATGACCCGGCCCCGGATAAGCAGATGAAAATGGATGGATGTATGGACCAAAGGTAGTGTTTATTGGTCCAGTGCAGCAGAGTGCATTCTGGTTTTCTACCTATAAAGCAAAGAGAAACGAAAATGGATGGATGGATGTAATAACTGCATACACTGTAGTTTCGAACATATTGTATTCAGTACAGTAAATTACATCTACATTTCTCTGTCACTGTTATTTTCATTTTTTATTGTTGATTATCTTTATGATTATTTTGTTAGTATTCCTATTAGAACTATTCAAGTGGTGATCAGTCGCTTGAATGTGCTGTCATCCATCATCGCGACTTGTTACAGCTGTCAACCTTGTCAACCTCAACAAGCTGTCAAGCTGTCTGTGGCTTAGTTGACAAATCGTCTGCTTCACAGAGAATTGTGGGTCAGAGTAGTTAGAAAACATGCTGGCTTACATTCTGCGCAATCCAACTAGAATATCCTGGTATTTTTGGCACACTACATTTGACATACTATGTACTGGGACATACCAAATCTTTTTTTTTCTGGCTTACTAAATAATATGCTAGTACAGGTATTTTTTTTTAGTACAGTTTTTCATTTTACAGCTAAACAGTAAATTATATTTCTGAAAACATCTGAGGTGAGGAAAGGGCAATGCAGTTACAGAGCCTTGATTTATATTTGAACAGCACTGCCTAGTTCACAAGCAGTAATTGACATGATTGACAGATGCCTTAGAGGCTCCTCGGCTCTGATTGGTTGTTTTCATTCATGTATGGTAATGCCCTTAGCGGCACATAATATCTGTGCCACGTAGATAGTGACAGTTTCAGCACTTATGGCAAAACCTTTTAATCAAAGTAACCAATGACGTTCAGATCTGCTGTGATCCGAATCGCACTCCTTTTCTTTTTACTTCAAATTTAATGCTACAGACTGCAACAGATATATAAGTAAGAGAGTAACTTGTTAATGATCTGGGTAAAATGCTTCAGCCTACAGTTGCTTTGCAGTTTGGTCTTGATGTTGACTGTATTTGTTTCACATCATGCTCATTGCAATAAATCCTACCTGGAGGCAGTGGTGCATTCCACAGCCATGGTACACCTACACAGGTGTTTTCACTTCATGCGCCTGATTAGAGCTCTTCTCTGGACTGTGTTGCTGTGAGCAGGCTGTGGAGGATTTCTCTCACACTCTGTTTTATTTTGCCAGTTACAACGTTTCCCTTTCTAATTATTGTCATCCTTTGTTCACACTTTGATTATTGGTACATGTAGTTTAATGTTACACATGATTTCCAGCATATATTTTTCTCAGTTTTAACCTGAGCAGAGGCCTAGTCAGACAGAGTGAAGGGAAACACCAGTGTGTGTGTGTGTGTGTGTGTGTGTGTGTGTGTGAGTGTGTGCGAGGCCTTTAAAGAAAGCAAACTGAATCATCTGTAGGTAGAACTGTTAGAAAATACAGGAACAAATCAACAGCCGGAGCCAGCTGCTGTGATGATGTGTTGGCTGATGGATGTAAAATGACACATAATGAACACATCACCATTTCCGCAGACACAGGATGTAATAATGAAAGGCCTGAGGAGCCATTGCTGTTCTCCTTAATGGTTCCTTTCCATGACACCTAAAATTAGATGTAGCACCAGTAAAATCACCACAGCCAAGAAAATGGGCGTGAATACAAACTGCTTCATAGTAATTTCACTGCTCGCTCAGTTTTCACTGTCAGTAACTCTACTTGCTTAATGTTACTGTTTGTGTAATTTTCAGAACATAATGACAACAGTGTAGTGCCAATGTTCAGTTCTAGATGGAGTAATGGAGATCAAGTTTCTCTGTGTTTTACACTCTGTAAATGAAAGTGTTGATGCACAGTTACACAGCTGGTAGTGGGTGGTAGCCTGCTGGCACAGTCCACTGTGATATTGTTAAACAAAGACATGCAGATATTTGTTTTTAATCCTCCTCTCAGTTTCGGTTCATCTCCACAGCAACAAAGCTCTAATTTACTTTGAACTACCACGAGGCACCTTAAGGCGTGGATGGCACGCGGGGTGTTTACAGTTACGCTGCCGATAAAACAAACCAGGCTGCCACCCTTAAATAAACAGCAGACATACACACTTAAAACAGACAGACTTGCAAACTTTCCCCAAACCAGCAGGCCAGTTTGTGGACATACCGACTGAGACAGTGAGAACATAACACTTGGTAAATTTACACAAGTTCTTATTATGATAGCCTACATAAGCAGTTTACAATAAGCGCAGCGAAGCATCAGTTTGCAACAGAAGCTGCTGGTATTTGGTTGTGTGTTGTTAACTGAAGGGTAAATATGTGTGCTGACTCAAACCTGAAGTTTGGATGGATGGGAGGATGAATGGATGTATTAAAACTGGACATCGTAACTTCCTCTGTGTGCCAAGGGTGCCTGAGAACTATGGTGGCCGACACAAAAACACAAAGACCCCATCTAGAGCCGGTGTTTGGTTTTTCCCTTCTGGGCTACTGTAGCAACAACATGGCGGAATCCATGGAAGACGATCAGCTCTGTATGTAGATATAAATGGGTCATTCTGAGGGAAAGTAAAGACAACAATTTTTTATTTTCAGGTGAATATACAGAAGTGGAAGCATAGGGAAATATTATACTTATTATGAATGCTATATTTAATTTCTGCCAATCTATCTATCTAGTATGTAATTCCTACATACTAGCACTTTAAGTACTAAAAGTACTTAATGTCGAAAAAAATTAAACCAAATGATAATTAAAAAACAATTAAATATTTCAAAGGAAAGTTAATCATCACATTTGAGAAGCTGGATTTTTTTTAAATTTAATTTAATATATATTTAATTTAATTTAATCTTTCTTTCATTAAAAAACAACTTAAAGAATTATCAAAATGTTTCTGTAATCAAGCGAGTAATTGTTTCAGCTGCACTTATATATTTTCATATGGTTTGTGTGCAAAAATCTTAATTTGAAAAGTAACCAGTAACTAAAGTTATCAAATAATTGTAGTTTAGTAAAAAGCACAATATTTCCCTCTGAAGCGTTGTGGAATGGAAATAGAAAATGGCATGAGATTAAAATACTCACGTATAAGTGCCTGACATCTTTACTTAAGTACAGTGCAGTAATTAATGTACTGTAATGTTACATTTCACCGCTGCAAGTCTCTCAATGCAGTCTACAGAATGCCTTTATCAGACATTAACAACACATGTTATGACATGTTCTTTCATCTGAGTGAAAACACATTACATAACAGTGGAAACACTTCAGCCTGTCTTAGATCTGTCAGCATGCTGTCCTGGAAGACAGATTAGAAAATGCAAACTCCAGATGAATTCAGTTTGAATTAATTATATTTTCCGTTTTTTGCTTACGTGTGACAGTCAGAGATGTGGTTATCTTAGATCAGGGATACGCAACTGGCTTTGCCCAGGGGACCGTTCTTACAAAATAAAAGGTGGCAAGGGGCCAGTAGCAAAAGCCCCGCACAGGTGAGGTCTATGCAGGAGTGTTTCCCCGCTAGTTGTGAATCACTTAGTAGTAACAGTACAAACTCATGATGCAGCTGCTTTCAGGTACATTTAAGAACGGACTGAACATGAATAGAAAACAAAATGTAATTATTTGTGAAATTCATATATAGAAAGTGCAGAAGCATTACCAGTACCATGATGCACAGACTATTGAATGTGTGTGTGTTTTGTCTGAGGCCGAACCACCATAAAATGGATATGCTTGGTCTGGTAACCATATGATATTTACCAGACCGAGCTCATCCGTCCTCCTCCAATTGAATCCCAGACAAAACCGGGCTCCAATCCATGCGCTAATAAATGACTGAGGTGTCACATGTCAACCTCTGCCTTGTCTCCTGTTCTTTAAAGCACCGGCATCCGCTTGCTGGTGTGAACGTGGACAACGCATGTTACAATTTCCCAGAAGAGAAGCAGTGTTGGCAAAATGCATTTATGATACCTCGTAAATCACTGGAAAAGAGTGGGATTATCCCAGGAAACTGTTCTGACCAGAATTGCAAAACATATGGAGCCCAGAGAGATACGGGTTTGTCTGTTTTTATCTGACTCTTTCATCTGTAATTGCAAGCAGAATGTAAGTGGTGACAGAGACCTGAATTTAAAGTCAAAACTTAGATCTGTTGAGAATTGAAAATATGTCATGCAGCCCACACTGTCACAGGTCCAACTCCATGATGAAACTCAAAAAAGCAGGATGTGTGTAGAGAGAGAGAAAAAAGGTTTTCCTGTCTTTGCATATTTTTTCTACTTTTACGCAATCTGATTGCCATATTTGTCGAGCATTTCCTTTGTAATTACTACGGTGTGTTTTCATTGATTGATAAGCATCAAGTCTGTAGGTCATGGAAATTTGAATCACCTAATTCTTTGTTAACCAGCAGCAGATGTTTTCAGCTGTGTATGCCACGATGTCTGAGAGCCTTTGCCTTCCAGGACATCAATTCCTTCTTTGTGTTTGTTTTTACATTCAGAAAACCAGTGACACAAAACAGGTTTTAACATCTATAATTGTAAACACGTGAGCCGGAGCTGACGCTGAGTGTGAGGACTGGAGATGGTGATGGAGATGCCGCTGATGTCAACAGTGAGACCGCACACATGGTTGACATACTTCGGGTGTGTTTGAGTTGCTGATATGCACCAGATCATTACGTAATTGTGGCGTCACACATATTTACATGAAGATTAACAACTTAAAATGTCACACTATGGGTCTGTTTTTTATGAACATTTAATCCTTCAATAGATGTGTAATGTCCTACAGCTTAGTCACTCAAGTAAGACACCAACTGGTTGATGTTGTCAGCATATGTGCTTTTTAATAAAGCACTAATCAAGAGTTCATCAGTATTCAGGAGCTTGCTAGATTCACGATTCAAGGGTTTGTTTCATGCAACAGAAAAATACAATAGCACAAAGGAATTCTTGGCCTGCTGTGCTCTCTGATGCCCAGATGAATACTGAAAAGTTAAAAAAAATAAAGTTAAAACAGGAGAAGACAATCAGGAGGGAGGAAAGAAAAAGTGTACGTCTGTGTAGCAGTGGTGCAACAGTACTATGTTTAGATGTGAATGACAAACAGTGGTTGTGATGTAAAATGAGGTGAAGTTCTAGTCCTGTAGTCGAGGACTTTATGCAATGGCTCTCCCAACCTTTCAAAAGAAACTCCACTGTGATTTGTTTGCACCATTCTGTTATTGGTTTTGTCTACATTTGTGTCTTTGTCAGTAACATAATAAAATATACACATCTTAAAAAATATAAGACATTAAAGCAACACGATAAACTGTTTTTCTTCAGTTATTTGTCCCACAATACACATATCAAAGCTTTAAATTCTGTACACTGAATTCTGAGGTTTGATTGTAACAAACCAGCCAAGACTCATTTACAATATAATAATTTCAAATTATAGTACGACAGCTTCTCAGTTCATCTATTACTTGCATTTGTGTGCTGTCTGTGCTATTCAAAGGAGTACATTGCTTAGTAGTGAGCTATTTACTCAGAAATGGTAAAATATAGAGTGTTGAAAGACATCTGACAGGCTTTACAGTAAGTCACACGCCCACGGATATGGTACAGTGGAAATCTACACAGAGACAGACAGGGCTTTCCCAATCCTGCAGACAATGCACAGGCACCTATAATACAGAGCTAATGAGCCAGACCTGCGTTGCTTACCTTGTTTGTTGTAAGTGAAACCATAATGGAATTTGAAAATGTTTTCTCTGCTAACAGAGCTTGTTCTTTCAGGAGCTTCACTTGCTGTAGCCTCTGTTCAAACAGGTCTCAGCTGGCTACATCAGACTACGCTTTTCACATACCATATGAAAAGTATGAGGTCAAACTCAGAAACATACACAGTAATGTGAGACACACAGGGACCTTAAAGAGACACAAAACCAAAAATAAAAATGCACAACAACTAAAAAGACACACACAACAACCACAAAGTCTGTGTTTCTTGTTCCTGTGTAGGCAAAGTGGTAGAACTGTTTTTGTGTATCTGTGCCCAGGGGCCAATTTTCTTACAACCAACCCATGCATGGGCCCAAACACAACATGTATTTCAGGGATGTTCAAATAAAAACCTAATTTGCATCTAACCGTTTCTACAACACTCTGATACCTGACAAGCACATCCACTTGCAGCAATTGGTCAGGTGTGTAGAGATATGAAAGCAAGCAGAGTTTGATTCTCCTCTATTCTTCACACAACCACTTTCATCGCTTTTAATGTATACAAACAAACGCAACACAATGCATGCTTTGGGGGAGAGGGTGCTAAAGTGTTCACTGTTTCCCCTGTATCCCTGCAACATATCAAGACTACAAAGGTACACACACCAATTTTTTGGATAATGGAGGCAGTGGGATGCAGCCAGGAAGAGGCTGTGAGGCTGTGAGGGCAAGTTTCACACATTGATGCGTACTGAGGCCTTTACAAGTATGCTCATCTATGCATGGTGCACTCTAGACATACGAAAGTTTTTTCTCCATTCATTCTTCTCAATATCATCATTCAAAAAGTTTTCCCACCACTCGCTTGTCCTCCCAGGTCTTGTCCAACAGGCGCCTTTTGGCTTCCCCTCCCCCTGCCGCTGTCGTGTAAACGATCAGCCAAAACGCAACAAAAGTTGCCTGTTTTTGGTTGAAATCATTGACGTATAAACAGAGCTTGAGAGGTAAAACATGAAACACCAGACGTATTACAAAGAAAAATCCAAACTTCTGCTGAACTCTTACACAAATTTACATCATATTCCTAAAAGTGAAAGAGAGAACACTCAACCAAAGTGAAATATCACTTAAGCCCTCGTCTTCTCTGCAAGACAGGAAGAAGAAATGACACACTGTGGTTCCCCTTTCTGGGAGTGTTGAAAGTTTTCACTTCTCTTTCCATTCTCTTTCGCTGCATCTTACAGTAACAGACAGCTTTTGAAGTTCAGGAGCTTAGCAGGAGGCCCCAGTCATACTCCCTGTATGATAGACTGATTTTTTTCAACAGTGGGCAGTAAAGTGGGATGTCAGAAGTACCGATCATCATCATTCCTGGTGTAAAGTTCATTTTCACATCAATAAAAGGTGACGTATTGTTAGCAGAAAACTGTACATGCAATGGACATTACTTTTTTTTATTGTGTTGTGGATTGTTTGAGGGCACTGTATAATGGATACATTTACACACTCAGAATTCTAACACTCAAACAAAATAGCAGACAGTAAATGTATTGTTCTGTAAAGTAAACTGGGATTTCCGATTCAGAAATTGTGCCATTCTGTTATGTCTCGCTCAGGTCTTGTGATTAACACAAAAATATGGACTACAAAAAGGTTTCCATCAGATATTGTCTTTTAACACCAACATTTTGCCTATGTATTTTAAATCCAAATTTTTACAAGACTAACCTGTGGCAAAACTTCCTACAGGCGACACATGCAGTCACCAAGGGCGCCACCTTAAGGGGAACCTTGCTTAGGCTGGCACTGAGATTACCTTTAAATTATGTGATATTACACACATATTTAGGACTCACTGTCAAAAAACTGTTGGTTTTATTCAACTTCAGTTCAATCTGGACCACAGAAACAGCTGCTGACAAAACAATCTCAACTCAAGATCAATGTACTTGCCTCTTTTGGAGTGTTATGCTGGAGAGCTTTTGGAAGTCCTTGTCCATGTTGGCTTAACAGTCGAGCTTGATGTCTCTTAATGCTGACAAGACAGAGATATTGGTCATAGGACATGGAAGTGAAAACATTCAAATATCAAACAGTCTTGGTTCTCTGTCCCACTCAGTAACTCCACACTGCAGAAATCTTGGTGTCATTTTTGATCAAACCTTCAGTTTAGACAAACACGTAAATTCAGTAGTCCAATCCGACTTCCACCATCTCAGAAATATCTCCAGGATCATATCATTCCTTTCTAACAAACATCTGCAAACTGTTATTTATGCATTCATAACCAGTCGATTGGATTATTGCAATTCCTTGCTCTTACAGGCATCAGTAAAAAATCTCTGTCCCACCTCCAGCTCATCCAAAACTCTGCCAGAGAAAACATGACCACATCACACCAATCCTGCAACCCCTACACTGGTCACCTGTTGCTTTTAGAATTGATTCTAAGGTATATTGATTACTTACAAAGCCTTGAGAGGCCTTGCTCCAAGTTATATAACAGATCTTTTCTTGCCCTGTGTTTGTCCTCACACCCTGAGATCCTCAGATGCATCTTTTCTTGTTGTACCGAGGTCTAGATTCATTCACAAAGGTGACGGAGCCTTTGCAGTCAGAGCTCCACGACTTTGGAGTGACCTGTCTGAGGAGATCAGGGCTGCAAACTCTGTCTCATCTTTTAAATCATTTTGAAAACCTACTTGTTTTGAACTGCTTTATTACTATTATTACTATTATTATTATCATTGTTATTGTTGTTATTATTATTATCAAGGGCTAAACCTCACCTACTGATAAAGACTGTTGTTGTTGATAGTCTTCTGCCTTTTGTTTCCTTCTGCTTTGGTGCTGAACACAAAAGAAACTAATAAAAGAAAACTACAGTTTAGCAGTTGTTAGCATGTGTTTAGTTTCTCAAAATATTCATGAGTCATTACAGTAATTTGGACTGGGTTTGAAGGTTACTGGACTCTCATCGCAGCTCAATATAGTCAGCCAGAAGACAAAACGAATTAGAAAGCCATTGTGGTCTGTAATAAGAAAAGGGTCATGGTGGGAACTTCCTATTTAAAACCACTTCGCTGATGTATTGATGAGTAATAACATTCTGAGAACCAACCATTTAAGGCCACAGGAGGATTTTCTCAAACCTAATAGTTTTTTTCTTTGAGCGTCTCACATCAATTTCTTTTATTGATTCTTTTCCAGTGATGACTCACTCGTAATCTCATTTGAAATGCCATCATTCTCTAAACAGTGGCTATCATCCCATTGTGTTTTGTTAACGTTGGGTTTTAATAAACCAAAGCAATTTTAAATTTTGAAGACTGATAGAGTAACATGTTTATCAGATTAATGTTCATTATAATGTTCTTTACGCATTTGTCTGTGCCACAGTGAACTACAGTCATCATGCAGCATAATCAGGCAGTGATAGCACACAATGACTGAAATGTTGTACTAGAGACAGTCTAGACATTATATAAGCATGTACATGTATGGTGAATCTTGTCTTCAATTGTTACTGGAATTCTGTAATCGTCATGTCTTTCTCAAGAATCAACATTTCTTATTGCATGTTCTGCAGAGGGTTTTTACGTGATGCCCTTTGGTATGAAAATGGCTACACCTCACACATTTTAGCTGGAAGTTCTTATTTTCTGTGAAACTGGAAAGGTAGAATTTGCTTGAACCATGAAGTGGAAAAATGCATAACAACACAAGTTCATATGCTTTTGAGATTTTGCACATACATTTTAGAGAATACAACCGAACGTGTTTTAAATATCAACAACAGTCGAAGCTCTACTATGGAGCTTATTGGGGTGTGAAAACTGTACAATAGGCACAAAAGGAAGTGTGATCACAGCTTTTTTCCCCCTGACTGCTGAGGCAATATCTTTGAAACTATAAGCTATTTTTGCACACTAACCACAAAACCTTACACCAAACCAGCAAAACATCATACACCTCTTGCAAAAGCAATTCATTTTTGCAAAACTAGTTTTTGCAAAAACAACAATGCACAAAAACGGTCACTTGAATAAGCACACAGGGCACCAACAACGCACTAAGAGTATACATGAAACTTGTGGCTTTTGCTTTTTCTGAGTTCAGATCAGGGCAAGTTGCCATACATGTAGTAAACACACACACAGGTGTTTTTTGTTTTTTTTTTAATTTCTTAAAATGTTCTAACACTTCTCAAACAACAAGAGGACAGCAGAAAAAAAATGGCTAAATGTTGTCTTCTTAGGAGAAGAGGCCCCAGGTGGCTATTGATGCATTTTGCAATGACAGCTACAACCCCCCTAAACCTACCACATGGCCCTATACAGTGCACAACTGCTGCCCCAAAAACATGCTAACTGAGGCTCCTTCTAGCTACCATATGACAGTTGGTTGTTCAGATACTCAGATGTAGGTTGGGGTTGGGCCCTCTGGAGCAGTGGTTCCCACCTGGTGGGCTGTGGTCAAAAACTGGGTTGCAGGTTCATTCTGAATGGACAGAATGTGTCAAGTTTGTAAACCACTTTTTATTTAGAAGTACAGTGAATTTCCAGCACAGGGCCTTTATTCTGAAGAGCTGTTTCCTGCTGTAGAGTGAGTGAATCACAAACAGCTTTTTAACAGAGACAGCAAACTAGCTCAACGCCATGGCCAAACGAAAGTATGATGCAGAATGTGTTAAACTGTGTGGACATTGAACTGATGACTAAGGAGAAATCTTGACCTCATGGCTGGGCCAGTTGGGAACCACTGTCCTAGAGTGTAGGGTCGCTACTGGCTAAGCAGCAGGTGTGTCAGTGTAAAAAGGCAAATTGGCAAAATAGACACTGCAGACACTGGTGTTTACAGTGTTGCTGGAAGTTTGTTATGAAATTGCCATCTGAGTGTACAGCAGAGAATAGTTTGGAGCACTTGGTAAATGCATTGGCTGCAAGCGATAATGGTTTCAGAGATAGTGCTTCAAGAATCACCGTATTCAGAAAGAAAAGTACAATTTAATACACGTGGCTTTAAAAGAAAAACAGACAAGTGCATCTTATTTGAGAGTTGTCTCCAAAATCGAGGCAGATATTTGGAGGACTATCCCATAATCCATTACTTTATCTGCTAATGGATCAATCACATATTTGTATTTAGCAAATGTCTCTGGTAAATGTATTGCATGAACATCTGGTTTCCATGTTGTGGATATGATGTATTAATGTTGATGCATGTGTTCTTTTTTATGAAATTTCTAGAAAATACTACAAAATGGGCGTCCCGGTGGGTGAGTGGTGAAGTTTGATACCACATAACCGCAGCTATGTTGCATGTCATACCCCTGTCTCTCTCCACCCTATCAGCTGTCCAACACAGATGGGAATAGGAAAAATCCCAACACTTTAAAAATCATGAAATTTCCAGAAAATACTAAAAAAGGAGCGTCCCAGTGGGTGAGCAGTGAAGTTGGATACCACATAACTGCAGCTATGTTGAATGTCATACCCCTGTCTCTCTCCAACCTATCAGCTGTCTAATACAGATGAGAATGGCAAGAAAAGAAGATAAGATTAGGTTCCCACAATGTAATAATAATGGATATGTTGGTTTTCACCTCTGACACATTCATTAAACATGAATGAACAAACTGTATCTTTAAAGCAAAACACTGTACACATAGGAAAGATTATTTATCAGCTAATTAGCCTCCTACTCCCAGCAGTGTTAGTCAGCAGAGTCAATAACACAACTGAAGTAGTTGGCAGTCTGGACAAAAGGTCTTGTAGAGCTTTGGTTCCTGAACCAGAGGTCAGTAGCCTATAACTGGATGAACTGTGAGATGAATGAAGTAGTAGTCCACTGTTAGAAAGATGGTCTTTTCATAAAACTGGACTGTCTATACAGTATAAAGATGCAAATACTTTTTAAATTGGTGCTATATGATTAGAGAAAACAGAGAAAAAGTGCTGAAAACCAGAATGTACTGTGCTACACTGGACTAATAAAAACTACCGTTGGTCCATCCATCCTTCCATTTTCATCAACTTATCCGGGGCCGAGTCGTGGGGGCAGCAGGCCAAGCAAAGCACCCCAGATGCCCCTCTCCCCAGCAACACTTTCCAGCTCCTCTTGGGGGACCCTGAGGCGTTCCCAGGCCAATTGAGATATGAAATCCCTCCAGAGTGTTCTGGGTCTGCCCGGGGACTTCCTGCCAGTTGGACATGTGCAGAACACCTCCAACAGGAGGCGCCCAGGATGCATCCTGATCAGATGCCTGAACCACCTCAACTGACCCCTTTCGAGGTGAAGGAGCAGCGGCTCTACTCCGAGCTCCCTCCGGATGTCTGAGCTCCTTTCCTGTATCTCTAAGACTGAGCCCAGCCACCCTACGGAGAAAACTCATTTTGGCTACTTGTATCTGCGATCTCAACCTTTCGGTCACTACCCAGAGCTCATGACCATAGGTGAGGGTTGGGACGTTTACCACAACAGTCCGGCACAGTGCCCGCATCAGTGCAGAGGCCACACCAAACCACTGATCCATCTCACGCTCCATTCTATCCTCACTCATGAACAAGACCCAGAGATACTTGAACTCCCTCACTTTAGGCAGTAACTCTCCCAACCTGGAGGGGGAAATCCACCAGTTTCTGACAGAGAACCATGGCCTCAGATTTGGAGGTGCTGACTCACATCCTCACCACTTGACACTCAGCTGCAAAATGCTGGAGGTCACGGTGTAATGATGCCAACAGAACCACATCATCTGCAAAAAGCAGAGATGCAATTCTGAGGTCTCCAAACCGGATCCCTTCCTCCCCCCAACTGTGCCTCGAGATCCTGTCCTATAATATCATAAACAGGATTGGTGACAAGGGACAACCCTGCCAGAGGCCACTTGACTACCACTGGTGTGTGATGTAATCAGAGTGGTCCATTTTGACAGAGGAAACAATATGTGGGCTGGCTGGTAACAAACAATCTTGAAAAACAGTTAAAGGTGAGCTTAAATGTGTTTCAGAAAATATTTTAGCCAAGAAATAGGCTATACAGTGATAGAGTTTTGGTTTATATGTGATCAACACTGCTTAGTTTTACGGTTTGATTGGAGTTGGGTCTGAATTTGAGAGAGAGTTAGATAGGTACTCCTTGTGTCCGTGGTGGTGGCCATATGAAAATGCAGAAGTACAATCTGTAGTTAGAGCAAGAGCCCTAGAGCCAGGGAAAAATGACCAAGCTTTACGTCATCTGGCAAATTTTAGCTGGGAGATGATCAGGGAGATCTGGGGGCTGGCAAGATAGAGGGAAGTTTACCATAGTTCATTTACACATACTAACACACTGTTATGCTACAAAGCTGCTTGAAAATCAGAAAAGTTTCCCTTTAAGAGGATAGGAAGGCAGAAAAAAAAATTCTGCTGGACAGCTTTGTTTTAAGAAGTCACAGCCAAAACAAGATGTGAACCACCGTTGCAGAGGACATCATTTTCAACAACAGCTCAGTTTTGGTTAAGTTGTATGTAGCATGCTGCATGGGCAGATAACCCAGCTGGAGATGTGAGAGGGGATCAAGTATAACCAGAGACACTGCATCTGTGACCAAGAACCAGCACTGAAATCAGGCATCCCCACACCCTATAAACTACTCATCTGCGTTTGTTTTAGTAGAGGCTGATGATTAATTCACTTGATGAGCCAACAATGGTACCAAGGTATTTGTGGGATGTCATGTGTGTTTGACAAGACGAGAAGGAAGTTAACACTGTGTGCATCAGAAAGCAAACGTGTTAACAATATTGGTTTGGCCTGACACAAAGTGAGAGACAGTGGCAATGACAGTGAATCATGTAGAACAGCAGATGTAGGACGACGACAAACAGGGAGATTCTATATGTACTTGGAAGGGGAGGGATTGTGCGTTTACATTAAATGAGCCGTACAAACATATTATTCCAAAAATAGTTATATTGTTCAGGAGTCTGCATGTAAAGAGGAGTTTACATAATACACCACACCCCCTCCCCCAGGGATAACAAGAATGAAAAGGATCGTATTTCTCAAGCTAAGAGGTGGTAAGGTTACATTGCAAAGTGTACATAATTATGGGTAGTGGGTGTGGTGCACTCAAGTAAACACAATACAGTTCACACACACACACACACACACACACACACACACACACACACACCTTATATCTACATTTTAAGAAGAACCGGCTGGCTCAAAACAAGTTGCATTCAATTCATCGAAAACTGAACTGGTTTCAAAGTTATTTGTACATCCAACTGTTTTCAGATATAGTGGCGTTTTCTTCCTGTCTCAGCCTCACTGTGTGTGTGGCACTTGTCCCAAATCAGCCACTGGCACTTGAATAAGAGGATGTTTAAACAACACCATCTAGTGTTGAAGTTATGATCACATCCTTTGCTACCACAGTGGACCATGTTCGAAGACCTAGCTCACATTTTGACCTGTCATTGTAGGAAAAGCATAGGTCACAGTTAATGAGACCGGCGATGGCTCTGTTCTGTAACAGTCCCACTGAGAGTGACAGTGAGCACGCATGCACAATACCAGGACCCTGGAATCAAAGCAGCTAAATGGAATTGAGCCATCGTTAATTTCATTATTCACACCTTTGCTTTCCCTACTGTGACATGTCAAAATGTCTTCAGTGAAAAAGGCCTGTTCAATTTTTATGGGCCACAGTGTGTCTGGTGTCTGGAGCTTGACTAATTCGACCATTAATCATGAAATATGTCAAAGATATTTGATTAAAGGTAAGAGTGTAGGTCAGAGCAGAGGCTTGGTCAAAAAAATTGAAAAAAGTGAAAGTCACGCAAAGGTTTTTGGCTGCAGGTTTGACATTTGAAGATAGGAGGCCAAGATGGTTTTGTAGAATAGTGATGGATTTTGGAGGACTGAAGAGGATCATTTCTGATTTACTGTCATTTAACTGGTTTTGGGACATCCAGCACTCTATGTCAGACAGACAGGATAAAAGATGATTAAAATTGCCTTCTTCACTGGATTTTAACGGAACATGTATTGAGTTGTTGTCTGCATAACAATGGTACTGGATATTGTATTTGTTTATGATGTGACCAAGCGGAAGCATGTATATGCAGAACAACAAGGGGCTAAGGATGGCACCGTGGGGAATGCCACAGGTTTGAAGTATCAAAGTAGAAGTTTTTAATTAGACAGAATGCTGCCTTTTATTATAATATAACTAGATCATTATGACTGCTACATTAACATTTAAGTGGTACATTAATTGGTTGGAGGTGGAGCTAATTTAAACAGCCATGTATGTTAGGAAGTTTAATTTACAATACTGTATCCAATTTTATAAAGCCATCTTATATTTTGTATGTACGTTTGTATAACTACAGCTATCAAATAGTAGGGGAGTTTAAATAAAAATATGTCCCTCTGAAACGGTATAAAATAGCTCAAAATTTAAATACCGTAAAACTTCAATTAAAAGCCTAGTACCAATAAGTTGCCCAGTCCCATTTACTAGCCTGGTGTGGCTACACATTTTGACAAATAAACTCGTGTCTAAACTAGACACCTGGTCTGGTTGCCAAGCAATTAATCCATTACCTCCGCTACCCTGCAAATTATTCATATTGCAGGGTAGCGGAGGTAATGGATTAATTGCGCTACCCTGCAAATTATTCATATTGCTTCAGTCCATAAAGGTCCTCAGATCAAAAGAATCAAAACGGATTTTAATAAAAATTAATCCAAGTTGTGAGTATTGTTTTAACAGGATAAAGTGGTGTTGTGTCAGTATGTCAGGTGCCATAATCCTCGAGTGCCGTAACTCTCTATCTCTGATAGGCTGTCTGTCGGAGACAGATCAAATGAATGATTCATAACTGATATATCATCTGAAGTAATATTCAGACTGGTTTCAATAAACAGTTTGATTGTATTTCCCACCGTTGCTGAGCAACCTTTTTGTGCGAAAGGAATTAAAGGCCTGTCCCATATAGACGCCTATTTTAAATATAGGCCTGTTGAGGTGACTTTAAGCAAATAATGGCCAGGCTATTAATTTAAGTTTTACGGTACTCAAAGTACAAATACCTAAAACATGTACCTCGTTGCTCTCCACCACTGGAGATAACGTTGTAGATTTGAGGCTTTCTGTGTGAAAAAAAAGAACCTAACACCTGAAAACTGGACACTCCCTACATTTGATTTAAACTCAAAGTGAATCTGATAAAACCAGCATGACATTTAAAAACATATCTGTAATTATCTCTGTGAGAAATACATTACTGCAGTACAGAGTGGGAGCCACACTACGGAGCACCTCCAGCCTGCCATTATACAACCAGAGAGGGATAATCACACCTGCCTGTGCCTGTGATGCTGCAGCTCTTATTGTCCTGCTGAGTTGTTTCCTAATTCATTTTCCTTATCTACTTAACCAAACGATTAGCATGCAGGCGCGCGTCCAATCACATCTACCTGCCCCAGATAACACCTCGTCCCATTGGCTGTTGATGTTGCCTGTCAGCAAGAGGGCGACTGCTCCTTATTTGAATTTAGTGTGTGCGGGTGAGGGGTCATGACCCCAAGTGACCTGGATTACCACAGGCTCCTGTAGCAATCTCATGAGCCACTAAATATAGCCTGTGCCTGGGATAGTGTCTCCAGTGAAGGGCTAGTGTGACTCGCCCTGACCCAATCGCAGACTGTCTGGATGGGATTAGTGCTCCTTTCTGGTACAGGACAGCAGTGCAGGACATAGTGCAGTATTGAAGAGTGCCGTTTGCAGGTTCCCACACATTTTTACCACAGAAATTTCAAGACTTTTCCATCTTTGACCCCATTTCCACGAGTTTTTTTTAAGTAATTTAAAATGGGAGGGCCTATATAAATAGCCATACATTACTACAAATGTGTTTCTCAGGCATTGGTGGAGAAGAAAACTGCTAGGGCTTCTTAACTCTACTCACTTGTTAGACATTCCCACTGGCAACTAGCTACAAACACCAACAGACCAGACTGGGACACATGGGCACTTCAAAGAAAGGTGAAGGTCAGGCGCTTTTTTGGGGGAGAGAAAACCAAAGTTCCCATAGACGTCAATGCAATTTGACTTGCATTTGGACTGTAATTTTGACAAGTTTGCAGGCATTTATTTCTTGTTACACAAATATTTCTTATGTAGACATGTCTAATGGTTGCTTTGTGTCCTTGCCTGAACCTGAGTGTTGGTGATACCTTAATAAATTAAGGTTTATCGCAGCAATGGGCCATCGGTCATCCTGGTCCAAGTGGATCAGGAACCCAATGGGGGCACGGTCTTGGTGTTAATGCTGACATGATGCGGGTCTGGTATATGTGTCACATGATGCTAGTGGCATTTCAACTGCTTCAACAGTCACACAGCTCAGCAAGCACTAGATTTTAAATTAGAAATAATACAAAGGCATTTTGTGTGATGTTTGGGGATTTTTATGAACATACTTTAAATAATAGCCACAACAATGTATACTCAAAACTTTCCCAAATCATTCTGTTAATTCCAAACCACTTCTAGGTCTGGAACAGAGTTTTCATAATTTCAAAACTTGTCCAGGAATTCCATGACCGTGGGACCACACTGGCTTCAAACCAACAGAGACAGGTTGCATGTAAAATAGAGATGTGTTAGATTAAACATGACAGTGAGATGCAGGTGAAGTAAAGCTCAGTCAATTTATTGATTTATGGAAAATATATCACATCTTTACATTTTTGAGATACCTCCAGAAATTAACAGTCCATTTACCATTTACTTCCCAACATCCGAATCAAAGGTAACCAATTAAAACGCCTCAAGCAGAGCAGTATTGAAGTTTCATGCTTTGAGGAAATCATAAGATACCTCAGCTAACTCACTTCTTAAATTTAGCCAATTGTTCGAAAACCTAAACAATCTAAAGCTGAATTCTTTGCTACAACCTCATTTCATCCCTATCTGAAAGTCCCATTCGAATTTCCCACACTAAACACATCGACCTCTCCACCAGTAGTTTTTGTGAATATACAGTATATGTATTCTGTTCAGTAAAACAGCAAGCAGATTGAAGATTGAATCACCGGACTACAAATCGAAGATCAGACACCAACAAGGACGAGAAATGAGTGTAACATATGAGTTGTTATAGCAGCAGCAACAGTGACATTTGGTTTTTCTTCTTTTACACAAAACCTTTTTAATATCCACATGATTTATACCAAAGTGCAAATATGTTCAACTGCATGTATTTTTATACGTTATTATATTAAGTAGAGTTATTATATTCTAATGAACTACGAGTCTTGCAAGAAGGTTGAGGCGTTTTAGAGTATTATGGCACATTTCAAAACCAAAGAGAAAACATGTCACAGGTCATTTACTACAACAATAGGCAATGCAAACTTTACGATACACTAATATATATAGATATATTTGGTGACCAAAGTTTGTCATCAATACATTAATATTTGAGAACACAATTATAAAGCATTACATCAATATTGTATCATCAGGATATCTGATTGCAGAACAAATATATTAACTGCAGTCCTCAAGTGTTGTTTTCACAATAATCCTCCCGAAGCATTACACCATACTACCGTCTCCAATCAGTGCTGCAGGCAATGTAAAGCCCACGACTCAAAACAAGACAACATAACATCCCCGAGAGGAAGAAAAAACGTCAGCACTTTTCAGTCTCTCGTTCTTGTCCGAACTCTTCAAGGTATAAGGATGCTCTTCTGCAACCGAGCACCAATGAACACCCTACATCGCAACTATTTGCTCTTGCAATAATCAAAAGTGACACAAATTTTACAGATATATAGCTATATAGTAATGTATATACCTCCAGTGTGTACACAGTCTGACCACTACCTCTGATGGGATCAGAGCCTCCTTGTTGTGACAAGAGACCGCCACAGAAAGGGTGCATGCAAGAAGAGTACTCAATTCAGTATTTAGAGTTCTTTGTTGAATATGGGAAAGAATTTAATAGCCAACTTCTCTATTCCAACTGTGGCATGGGTTCCTATCCCTCTGCCTTTTCAGTGTTGCTCTTCCCTCTAAATTAATCAGGAGCTGGGTGACTCAGCAGAATCTTGGTCTGAAGTCGGGGCTTCGCCCTCTTAAAGCTTGGTCCATTAACTTCTCTAGGGTTTATTCTGTTGGTGTTCGCTAAACAGATACCTTAGAAGTATTTGGATGTACTGAAGCACAAATTGTTAAATTCTACATATAAGTGAATTTGGGGGGCAGGTTTGTTTATCATTTGTAATTGTTCCTTTTTTTGGTTCTTAAAGACAGTGATCAAGCAACGCTGAGAGAAATGTCAGTGTTCTCTTCACTTGGCAGTCATCATCTGGACAAACTCTGTGGAGAGAAGAGGAAACAAAAATGCTTAAATGTCAGACGCAAAAAGTGAAATTTTGGCAGTTGTTAATACAAGAAATTGTCAAAATTATGTGACAGCCTTTTACAGAGGTGATGTTGAAACTGAATTTTTTCCTGATTTCTCTCTTCAGGCCCAGATACAACCAGCATCAAAAAACTAGTGGCGACAAAGGCAGACTGCAGCATTACCTCACGTTTCCTGCCTCTGCCAAAAAGTATGCACATTCAGTGTATGCTCAAGAGGATGAAACTGTCCATACCTGCAGACAGTGATTGTCTGTAAACATTATTCAAAAAGGGAAACCGGAAGACTAACAGGACAGATTTAAGAAGCTAGCTTGCCAGTTAGCACATTAACAACACAACCCAATGTCTAAAGAAAAAATGGTATTTATTGTGCGCTAGCAAACGATAACAGAGCTTAATGGTTAAAGAAACAACCGGACCTAATCTAACAAGTTTGTTTTGATTTCTTGCCCTCTTGAGCTTAGTCATTTGTTTGCTTTCCTCACTTACATTTCTCATTTCTCTAGAATGATTTCAGTGACAGACTCCCCTGTCTTTGACCCCGATTCAACATGCTGAATCAGCCGAAATAAAGCTAACAAGTGCTGTCAAGGGCTGACTACTGCCAAAGGTGTGGACCCCCCCCCCCAAAAAAAAAGAGGGGTGACAGATGCTCACCAACAGCCCAACACTGACCGCTAGCCGACCACTGGCTTGGTGAGTCTGGGCCCTTGGTAACATAACTTCATGTGTGTTGATTGTTCTAATAAGACTGTAGTAAAAACTAGAAGGGGCACACCAGAGGCTTCATGATACGATAATATCACGATATTTAAAGGGATAGTGCACCCAAAAATGAAAATTCAGCCATTATCTACTTACCCATATGCCGAGCAAGGCTCTGGTGAAGTTTTAGAATCCTCGTATCACTTGCGGAGATCCGAGGGGGAAGTGGGTAGCAGCACACCTAATGGCCGACGGCAACCCAGATTAAAACGTCCAAGCGCCGACATAAAAAGTTGTTTGGAAAAATGTCATTTATTTAAATTTAGTATGGAGATATTTTGTGGTTTTAATTCTGTGTTCTTGGACATTTTAATCTGGGTCGACGTCAGCCATTAGGTGTGCAGTTGTGCTGCTACCCACTTCCTCCTTGGATCTCCGTAAGTGTTGTGAGGACTCTAAAACTTCACCAGAGCCTTCCTCGGCATATGGGTGAGTAGATAATGGCTGAATTTTCATTTTTGGGTGCATTATCCCTTTAAGTCACTATACAATATTTGTGCGACTTCAAACATTTTTCAATATGCTGAGGATAGCGATAACATATACTGTGATATTTTGTGATTCATAACTTTTTATCAACTGCAAATTATGTCTCAAAGCAAAACTTTGTTAACATCTGTTTTATCAATATGATGAAGGTTTCAGTCTGTTTATCTCACTACAGTCTTTTTGATTGCAGCAAAATTCCTCTGGTGGACTAAAAAAGCAACTTTAATCATTCTAGGAGGCTACCAAAAGCAAGTCAAGTGGCACAGAGAAGAAACACACAAGTAGCTGCAGGGCTGTAATTAGTGTTAATATTATAATATGCACACTTTAAAAAAAAAAAAAGGTATAAGAAAACACATAAAAAGAACACCTCACCCTCATAGTTGACCTGACCGTCACCATCAATGTCAGCCTCGCGGATCATTTCGTCCACCTCTTCATCAGTGAGCTTCTCCCCTAAGTTGGTCATGACGTGCCGTAGCTCTGCTGCACTGATGTAGCCATTACCATCCTGCAGATGGCCAACAGAGGAACTATTGTTACTGCGTACCATTTACCATCTTACATAGAAGGGCTGAATGCCACTGATGTAAGTTTCAGTGTCCCTAATATGATGTTTTATAATAGCTGGGTCAGTGTTACCTAATTGTTTCTATGGTCTTCAAAACACAAGGGTTTAATATTCTTTTCAACTCTGAAGCCAGCTTATGTGAACTGTCTTTAGCCTCACCTGTACTAAAGGCTTAATGCTAAACACCAGAATATTAGGATGCTAAAGGTTACCGTTCAACTATCAGAGACGACAACGAACAGCTTCTTAACAGACAAAGTAGACTGCCATGACAAGGACACAATGAAAAACAAATCTGTGGCAAAAACAGGGCTACTAATAATTTCAGTGGTGCTTGTTAATATTCTCGGTCTACTTGGTTCTAATGTACCTTGTCAAAGACTCTGAAGGCTTCTCTGATCTCCTCCTCACTGTCTGTGTCTTTCATCTTCCGGGCCATCATGGTCAGAAACTCAGGAAAGTCAATTGTACCATTACCTACGCAGTCATAGAAACAGAGAGAGGTTAGGGTAATTGTGTTACTTAGGTCAACATTTAATTACACTCAATAATACACTCAAAAATAAATGTCATGATTCTAATTTAAAGCCAAGTGCTTTTGCTAATGCCTTAAATATTTTCACATGGCATATACTAGTGAAAATTCCCAGTAGTATTATATACAGCAAGAGGAACATCTGACATGAAGATCCCCCCTAAAATTGTGGTAATTATAACTTTCGAAAAAAGTTTCATTTTCATTGTGCGTTTGTGCTTTTTCTCCTCACCATCAGCATCCACCTCATTGATCATGTCCTGCAGCTCAGCCTCAGTGGGGTTCTGTCCCAGAGAGCGCATCACAGTCCCGAGCTCCTTGGTAGTGATAGTGCCATCGCCATCTTTGTCAAACAGCGAGAACGCCTCCTTGAACTCTGTGCATTTACAGAAATAAGACTATTAGCATTGCAACGAGTATTCACGTCGATACAGACAATTCAGTTTCAACCTTTAGGCAGTCTGAATAGAAAAAAAACAAGCTGAGCAATAGCAGAGTCTTTGCACAACTCATTCAATGCTTGGAAAGAACAAAACGTGGGGTGCGGGACTGATGACCCCTGAATAAAAGCACTGGTGCATCTTTTGCAAGTTTCCTAACATGAATACGCATATGTGAGCTTTTCATAGTGAGGTTTCATCCTGAAACTCAAAACCCTGCAGATTTTTATTATGGCCACATCAACCACTAGCTTATATCCTCACACACTTCTTGCTACTTAAGGCTAAATCTCTCAGACATTGTAGTTTCTCAGCTTTGGTGGAGAATTAAGGAGCTGCTAAACCTTAAACAACCCAAACATGGTTAAGGTATGCACTCACCAGCAATCTGCTCCTCAGTCAGCTGATCAGCCTGTTAAGAGAGAAGAAGACATTGATCAAACACTGATAGTCCAGCCTGAAAATAACAGTTGGACAGCCCTGTTAAGGACAGTTATTTTACAGAATAACGTATTTAGTTCTGTAGACCTTACAAAGCAAGTGAATATTAAAAAAAGTTAAGTGGAAAATTTAGGGGATCTTAGACTACTAAATATCTAGAAAAAAACAGATCTTAGTGTCTTTGCTGATGGTGTCTATGGTTGGAGTTGCTGGAGACCCTTAAGTCTGACTGTTGGTTACCTCCACTGACAAAGCATTACAAAGCATTTAGCTATGATTTCAACATGTTTTCTCTCTAGTGTTCTGTCATGATTAGTGTCCTAAATAACAACCTCATTAACAACATAAATGTTGGTATCATAGGTTACTGCAAACTGTATGTTACATTAGCGCGTTATGATTTAGCGGATACGTTGAAATTTTTCATTTTGATAATACTGTGAGTGATGTGTGGTCATGTTTAATCACAAAAACTGCTGATTATGGTGAGGAAAAAAATCATGTTTTGGGGGCACAATTCCTGCAGGAAAAGCAGCAATGTCTTGGTAAAAAACAAATGCTTTTTTTTTGCCACTCTTCCCACCGACAGATCGCTACAAAACACCCACGTTTAGAGCCTACAAACACTGAAAACACAGCAATGACTTGCTAAAACATTTTTGTGGTTTGTTGGTCTCTAACAGTGGTCTGCAGTTTGGCAACTGCCTCATTTAGGTGAGGTGCCATCCACCATCTCCTCCAAACCCAAAGGAGTCAGCTCATTTATTAGGTCACTTTAGAAATGTTGACATATGTATAAAATATTCAAACGTTACGTATTTACACAGAAATTTGCAATGCCAACATTTTCTTCTAAAGACTGGAGTGTAAATAAATAACTCAACTTGTTCCAAAAGATAAAGATAAAGCTACAGGACTAAATTAAGTATCTGTGAGTGATTTCTTTTTTTTTTGTTACGATTGCAAACTCACATCAACATAACACTGCTGCCACAGCTACTGTTCTTTGTGAAGAAGAAAACTACAGACTTTTAAGAGTCACCTTTCCAACCTTCAGTGGGTGAGTGTGTGATACTCAAAGATTCATTTTGGGTGGATGGGACTTTAAAATCTTCGGTACAATGATTGTGGAGATGAAAGCCTTGGGTAGGCCTAATGAGGAGCACCTGCAGCAGACTCCACTGTGTAATCAACATACACAGATCTATGCCAATGCAAATGCACTCTAAACAAACTAATTCAAAACAGGCTGTGATATCATCTGACAGCTGGGCCCAGTTTATGACCTAGCTAAAGACTATCCTTACAGACGCAAGGCGATAAAAACAGCTAAGATATTGTTTAACCTCACTGTCCTTTTTTAGGAAATTAAATGCTGGGCCTTATACTCATATAAAGATGGTATTTTATACAATAGAAGATTTGGCCACTTGTTTTCTATTTAATCTGAAATCTAAGCGATAGAAAAGCTTGCTGACTTTATACATTTTAGTTTATCAGTCTATTTTTATTAAGAGAGACACACATAACCATTTGACACAAACCCACAATCCTAAGATCACCGTGCCAATGTTATCCAAACTTGGTGCTCCTTAGATGGGTTTTACTTTTATACTTTTCCACTCTTACACCCAATTGATTTTTCAACTTTAACTGATACGTCATTCTGCCATGAGGTCTTACCAGGCCTGTCTAAGTCAGTCAACATGCCCACTTCAGGCTGAGAAAGTGTGATGAGGGACGGGTATAAATACTCCAAAGCCCGAAATACACACGCCTGCTATAATTAGTGAGACACGAACAGGGTCGCCAATGTAGCACACGGAATATCGCCGCAACGAACCACCTCTTTGTGTCTTTTTTACTGAACAGATGTGAGGCTCTGTTTATCATCATAGACTCACCCCTGTGCCAACTGTTGCTTGACAGTGCTTGGCACTTTCTGTCTGTGTGTGGCCCTTCATATTGTCAGGAAATTATTTTCACATGACTGGGAAACAACTGGCATGAGCGGGCACAACGGGAACTGCTGCATGGAATAAAACCTACAAGCCTACAATAATGACTAAAGACTCATTTATTTGAGAACATTCAACAGTTATAATTAGGCAATTAAATGAATTAAACTATAGTTACACAAAGAATCATGTTTCCATTGTGTTCATGTGCTCTTATGCCACAGACTCGAGCAGAAAACAGTTTCCAACATCCCCTCTCCTTTTCAAAAATAGAGATTAAAGCTAACATTTCTGTAGCTGGAGGTGGTGGTAACGCCATGTGTTCTTCGAGTCAATTTCAATGAGTCACCGTGTTGGTTGGGAGGGGGGGGTAAAAAAGAAGGGAGCAAGACAGACTGCAGAATATTCACCCTGTCCACTGCCAACCGATTCGGTGGTGCTGAAGCAAGCAGTGTCTGGATCAGAGCATGGCACAGTTGAGTGTTAGAGGATTTATACAGCTGCTGTGAGAAGTGCTCGGCAGAACAGTATTACTGCTTTTTTAAATCATCAGTAAACAAGGCATCATATCACATTTTCTCATGTCAAGTGCAGGAAGCTGCAGGTGATTTTTTTGCAGTCAATTCTGTGCAGCATGTGATTGAATAGGACATCGTGGTTTCCTTAACATCTATCACACACCATGTGTCTGTTCTTGCACAATACAGAGAACAACTGTAGTGAGGGATTGAAGATGAAACACAAAGACAGGGAGTCGTTTATAGTGCCACAACAGGGCTTTATAGGTGTGTATATGAGGTCGCAATTTGGAGGGTGCACTGCGGGTCCTGAAAGCCTACTGCACCAAGCATGCGGGGGGAAGGGAGGCGCGGAAGGAGGGGTGGCAAAGAGGATCGTTCAGCAGGAGCAGAATGCGGTTTTAACGTTATGGCGCAATACGTAACGGAGGAGATGCTGTCATGATGGTGTTGCAAGAAGACACAGCTCCAAGATGTTGCAACATAACCCGCATTGTCACCGTGTGATATCACACACAATTGTTGCTAACATCTGCACACTACTACCTGTGAGCTGTGCTCTTATGTAATCGCAATTGGTGGCGATTACAACCTTTTCCTCGCTTGTTGCGCATGTCACACCAACGTTACATTCACAGCACCCTGCTGCTGATGTGCACTGCGAGGAGCAACCCGCTGCCCGTGTTGCAGCAACTTGTTATGTGCAGTGTCAAAATGGTAGTTAGCACGGCACTTAGCCACAGTTTTTGATATCTGTCTTGCAAGATTAACGAGATGGGGTCCAAGATCACGTTAACGGGCTATTTTTACACAGCACCTCCTTCGGCAGCACCACGCCCACTCTCGAGTCAAAGCTAACGATGAAAAAACAAACCTTGATGCGAGCGTGGAGGTTAAACCACAGTATTTATACATAGATAATGAAAACGTTACATGATTGATATAACGTTAACAGCACGACGTGTACTCTACGCTGCGCAGATGACATAGTAACAGACATTTGTTTCTTTCATCGCCTGCTGATTAGCAATACTAACACACATAAACCACTGACCAACACCGTGCTAAATTAACAATGTGATTATTAGTAACGTTAAGTGCCCATCCACCGCGTTGTTTACAGCAATTTTCTAGCTTATAAATACCATTAAAGAGATGTAGTTAGCTCAGGTGGAGGTTACAGTTGGATTACTGTATGGCTAGTAGAGGATATCCTTTAATGCAATAACGATTACTCGGCTGTCATTTCCCAACCGTCGCAAATGGATGTTAACGATCTAGCTAACGAAGCTAGCATGTACTCACCATTGCCCCGTTGACGTTTAAAGCTCCGTGAAGATGACAAAACGCAATGTAAGGTTTTCTAACGACCTTACTCAGAAGTCAGATGCTCCAACGAAGAACTTAAACGATATCAAACTGTGTTATGATATATGTTTGGAGGAAAATCTGTGGAGACTGTATCCTTGTGTTGCACCAGAGTATCCCTATCTAACGGGTGTGCCTTAGTTTGAGTGATGTATCCCTCCGCCGGTACATCTGTAGTCCCTCTCCCACTCAGCGCGTTGCCAAAATGCCGAATACTGCACGTGTGAAAGTGTTTTAATTGCAATACGCATTCACTATTCACTATCGTATGTCAATTTGTCACGTAATAAAGCGCAAAACCAAAATTCCTGTTGCTCTATATAAACGGAGCGCGCAAAGATACCACCCCCGCCACCTTGTACCAAGAAGGGACACTGTATGGAGGATTAACAGTGTCTAACACAGTTGGTTCCGGAAGTGTTCTCCTGTTTGTATTGCCATTTCCATTTTTCATGTTGTGCTTTTTGTCATGTTTCAGTGTTACTAATGTAGTGAAGTATTTTTTCCCTGTCTGAAATCCAGGTGCATTGCTGTTTCTCAAAGTCAAGGATCCTGCCTTGGTGGGATAGGTCCCAAGACTAAGGGGGTTTCAGGTTACTGTGATAATTTTGGCACTCTCTAATGTTACTGTACAATTAAACAGCACAGTGTTGTAGTGGTTAGCACTGTTGCCTCACAGTAAGAGGGTTCCTGGTTTGAGCCCTTCTGTGTGGCATGTTCTCCCTGTGTCAGCATCGGTTTTCTCCGGGTACTCCAGCTTCCTCCCACAGTCCAAAGACATGCAGGTTAATTAGTGACTCTACATTGGCCGTAGGTGTGAATGTGAGTGTGAATGGTTGTCTGTCTCTATGTGGCAGTGCTGTAATAGTCTGGCGATCTGTCCAGGGTGTAGGCTACCCTGCCTCTCGCCCAGTGTCGGCTGTGATAGACTCCAGCCTATGCTAAAAACTCCTGGAGATATAACTAAATGATATACGTATACCTTATACCCGATACACACATGCATCCTTGAAATATTTCTGAAAGAAGGACTCAGTCCTTGGTAGAATTTGAAGGATCCTTGACATTGGAACAGTCCTTAGGTGGGATTTGATGACGTAGCATCCTTCAAATTCAGCCATTTAAGGATGCTTCCTTGATTTTGAGAAACACCTCCCATGTTGGGCTGTGGAAGTCTGCACACCATCTGAAGCTGGACAAGAGGAGCTGCTCTTCCTTACTGACAGGTCATTCCTGGCCATTCCTCAGTCAAACCTTAAAACTTAAAACAAAAAAACAAAAAAACTTTTAAAAACTCATTATTTATCACTTGCTTTTAATCGACTTATTGTTGTCTTATTATCATTTGTTGTATTTATCATAATATTTTATAAACTACTGGTTTCTTGTCTTTTTAGTTATATGTAAAGCACTTTGAAACCTGTTTTGAAAGGCATTTTATGAATAAAGGAATTATTATTATTATCATCATTATCCCATTCATGTAGCCTACTGTAATCTCCATCACCGTTGACAACTATCTGTGGTGTCCCCAGCTTGGACTGGGTGTGACACAGGACAACCAGCTGTGAGAACCCGCTCCAGATTCATTTTCCACAACATCCGGAGGATACATCCATTCTGTAGCCAGGCAGCAGCACATGCTGTGCTCCAGGCTCTTGTCATCTTGCCTAGACTACTGCAACTAGTATGTGGATGATGTGCCTGCATGTGCCATCCAACCTCTGCAACCTGCACTGGCTGGGCTGTTTAAATTCGATTTAAGAAATAGACACTTGCCTACCATGCTGTGAATGGCTCAGGCCCACCCTACATGCAGGTTCAGCTACAATCAGCTTTCTACTTCCTCACCTCAAGGAGAGGGTGCAGCTACTGCTCTACAAAATCACCACTGTTTGCTGTCCTGGCTCCATGTCTTTAATAGTTCATAAATGAAGCACTTGAAGCAGTTCTGTATATTTGATGAAAATGATGTACTTGCATGATTTTTGCAGTATCTGGGTTGTGTATCCACCTGTTTGAACACACTTATTGTTAGTGTAAGTGTAAGCTAAATACATGTAATATAATGTAAATATAATATAATGTAAAAAGCATATAAGTTCATATCATGGCTGCCTTTGCTGTGGAGAAGAAGCCAGTCAGATACTGTACACAAATCAGAACGGAAGCAAATTCAAAACACCTCGTTGTTGCAGTTCATGAATTGCAGGCCATGGCTGCTGAATTCAACCACAGGTGACCCAGATATCAAACCCATTTAAGATGCAGATTGTCTTTTTTTTTTTTAGAGCGCTGAAATCTTAAGCTCTTGCAGACATTTTTATGAGCACAACTTATACCGTTGACCTTATATTTTTTTCAACAAAAGGTACATTTTAATGCATTTGCTTGATAATAGATTCAGAAAGAGCGGATATTTTTTTAGAGTTGTTAGCAAAATAATTGAGCTTTTTATGGAAAAACCATATCAGACTGAATATTTTTATGTTTGTAAAAACATGTCTGGAGAGAGTCTTTGAGATTATGTGAAATTTAACCTCATTTACAGCTGAGGTCTCAGCATGGTTAGATTATGGGACAATGTGCCACTGGGCACAGATGTACAACCCCCATATTTTGAGTGAGTCCTTTCATGTTGAATGTAACTGTTGGGCCCAATTTCCGTATAAAAATAGTGATTAACTGAGATTTATGGCACTGTTACATTGCACATCATAGTGTTTTTGTCTCAATTCAAAGTTTCTTATCACAAAAAAAATCCATTTGGAGTACCAAGTGGCTCTGTTCTGGGGCCACTACTTTTCAGCCTTCATTTGTTGACCTCTAGTGGTCAGCACAGTATCACACTTCCATTTGTCACTCACTAGCTGTTGATCTCACATCTCACTCAACATCACAGCCTGAAAACTTCATTTTTGACAATTTATGGAAATCCAAATATTTCCCAAATCCAGTTCATCTTGACAGAAGCTATATCCTAGTTGACAGTACAAAAAAGCAAAGACAAAAACAGTGCCCACCATTAATAATAATTAGGATGCTGTCATTGACTCTGATCTAACTTTCCCACTGCATATGAGCAACATAACAGGGTTCTATCATTTAAAGAGTATCGCCAAAGCTAGGCCTTTTCTTTGTCCCAGAGATACAGAGAAGCTTGTGCATCCTTCAGTTGGAAAGTTCAATTCGAAAGTACACTCAAGTGTCACAGGTCAGTTGCAGCTCATGCAGAATGCCACTGCCAGTAAATAACTGGAAGACAGAATGTTAACATTGTAGTTCTTACCTATAATGGTATTGATGAGCTTGTCCCTGATTATTTAATTTAAAAAATATAATTTATTTTGCAAACGTTGCTGGTTGATTCCTCAGATCCACAGATTCTCTACTGCTAACTGTAACGAAAACTTAGACAAAGACCTTTGGCGAAGCTGATATCTGCAGTTAGTTCATTTATTAGTCCCTAACCCAAACTGTGGCATTCATGCCTCTGGATCTAAGGGCAGCAATGTCAATTATCACTTTAATGTACCTACTGAAAATGTACTGTTTTCCCATTATAATTGCATCATAATCTGCTTTTACTACTCCGTTGACCCTGTTAAATGATATTTGTCTCTGTACAGCTTTTCAGCATTACAATGATGATGATGATGATGATGATGATAATTATTTTATTGTCTTCACTCAATCTGCACTGGCAACCAGCAATGCAGCATCTTGTAATACCATGCTTTTAAATTAAGGTCATACTAAGATCTGATAATCTGTTGGACCAGCATAAATCTTCTTTAAAAACATGCATGTATTGCCATGATGACAGTCTGATGAGTTGATAAGCAAAGGCTCATGCATTCATGCAACACGATATTTATTTGTGCAGATACACTGTACTTCACTTCAGTGACTTGTTTCCTCATGCAAGTTACAAAGTACCCCAGCAGAGGGAGACATTGCTCCAGTATTGCTTATCTAACAGCCCAAGCCAGTCAGCCAGAGTGTTACACAGTTTCACAAGATTGCATCAGAAAGGTGAGAGACTGTCGAGGGACAGGAACAAATAGATGAGTGAATGAATGCAGTGTGTAGAATCCCACTCATGACAGACGACAAACAACGCTCAGCTTTTTGTGTACATCTCCAGCCCAGGGTTAATTTTTAGATAGACAGGATTTCCACAGTTACATCCACAGAGGATAAGCATAAACATTTTAGTGGCAGCTCTACAGACATCAGTCCACAGCAGAGATGGAGGACTGACTCAAATCAGACACAAGTGGCAAATTTGAGGACTTGAGACTTGCTTGACTAACATTAATGAAAGACTCGACTTAACTATGAGTTGGCATTTAGGACTTGAGAGTTAGACTTAAAAAAGATGACTCAAAAGGACTGAACCTTTTAATTAAACATTGCATTCCTCAGATATTGAGAAGCTACGTTTGTTTTTGAAATATGATTGGGTGATTTCTAGTGCGATTTTAGCCAACCTGCTGACCTACTAGGACACAGCAAACCAGCAGAGGCCAATGCATGAAGCAGCTACGGAGGGGACTTGTCTAAAAATAATAAAATTTGGATTCAAGGATGGTGTTGCTGATGGAGGAAACAGTTGCATGCAAGGTCTGCAGCTCAAAAGTCAGTAATATGGCAACATATTAATTAATTGCACTTTGAATTACTTTGTGTACGAATTGTGCTCTACAAATAAACTTGCTTTGCCTTGCCTTGCCTATTACCTCATTCATCGTTACAAAACCTACAAAGAAGCCACGTAAATGTGTTATTTTAGTTGATTTACTTGCATATTTGCTCATGGGTGTAGTTTGTATGTCCATACCACTTTTCCGATACCTAAAATTGTCCTCACCACTACCTTAATATCAAGCACTGATGCGTTTACATAAAATGTGATTTCTATCGGCTCTACAAAAAATTAAAGGCAGCTTTATTATGTCTGGGGACTGTGTCCAAACTCCAGGACACTTCCCATGGATAAACAGAGCGAAACGTCTGGGAGCTGTACTTGCAGAGACAGAGAAGGTAACCACAGTAACTCTGTTTTCACTTTAGAGTCTTTTAAAGCCACAGGGGTTTGTTATTATTTTAGAGCCCCACTCTCCATTGCTGTTCATTTACGTAGGAGGCTTGTAAGTGATTGCCGGAAAATGTCAAATATTAGTCAGATTTTTTTTAGGTGTAAGCAGGCTTCAAAATGTTGCAAATAAAACTCAACTTTTCATGACTATGGTCTGTTTAAATGACTGAAATGTGGAAACTGGGGCAGATCATCAGAACTTCATATGACTTGGCTTGTGACTTGCTTGACCCGAGCAATTGACTTGTCTTGCTTGACTTATAGCAGGGACTTGACTCAACTTGCTTGCAGGAGTTTACTTGTGTGATTGTCACCACAGTAACTTGGGACTTGCTTGAGACTTAAGGTTAAGACTTGAAACTTGCTTGTTATGTGCACATGTTTGAATTACTCCCACCTTCAGTGTACAGTTGAGATATTTTTAGGGCTTGTTATTTTTTCCACATAATTGCAGACTGTGGAGATCTTGCCTTACCCATGCAGATTACAATGATAAGAATCCCAAGCAGGATGTATTTGTACAATGTTATCTTAGCAATACACAAGATTTTACATCATTCACTTTCAAATGTTTGTTTATCATAAAACTTCCAATGGACCACGGGATCAGGAATGCAATGACGTTTTTACTATAGTCAGCTGTTTCAGCAAAGCGCTGCTTGATCAGACAACAGCTCTTAAGGTCTCAATATCTAGTGCGGGGGTATTCGTTGGAAATAAACAAAGGAATTACAACACACTTCTAACACTAACCTTATATAGCATCATATCAAGCACAGGAATTACTGAACATGGCAAATATGTGGCTCGTCATATTCGGCGCAGCAGAGTGGAATAAGTGAACAAGCCAAAAAACCCCTGTGGGGGTTTGTTGTTAACTGGTGTGATCCGATGAGATGTTTATTGATGTTTTGAGGAGGCCCTGCCCTTCTGCTCCTTGTGTGGTCAAGGGGGAGCCGGTGGCAGCAGTGCAAATATTTGGGCACTGTCTTAGATGACAAGTTGAATTTAGATGTGAACACTGACAACATCTGTAAGAAGGCAAACCAACTCCTACTCTTTTTAAGGAAGCCGAAGAGCTTTGATGTAGATAGGACAATCATGAAAATGTTCTATTCTGCTTTTTTCAAGTCCGTTCTTTCTTTTAACATTGTCTGATGGTTTGGCAATCTGAGCCTTAAAAACAAGAACAAGTTGGTAAATGTGGTGACGCTGTGCTGTAAGATCAGTGGTGTTACCTTTAATAACCTACAGCATCTGTAAGAAGAGAAGGTCACCACTATTGTCTCAGACTCTCAACACCCCCATGATGAGTTTCAGATGCTTCCATCAGTGCGGAGGTTTTGCTTCTCTAAATGTAGCACTAAGCATTACTGATCGTTCTTTTTCCCATCTGCTATCATTTATCTTAACCAGCGGTAACCACTACTTGTCCATGACTAATCCTGACAGTGTGTAATACTGGATTCTGTGTGTTATGTACTGTCTGTTTTGTTGTACTCATGACTACTGTCTGTATCTCAAATTGCCTCTCAGGAACATTAAAGTATACCTTATCTTACCACATTTATGCCGGCAGTGGAGGTAGGAACAACACTAAAATCAATGTCTGTGCAAAAGGAACAGCCGGCAGGATGGGTGTGACATATGGACGATGCCAGGAGATTTAAAAAGCAGCTAGCATTAGTTAGCATATTAACTCAAAGAACAGAAAATGTCAGCAGATTGAGAAAACAGTGAAATGAAATCTAATTTTAATGTATATTAAAATGTCATGGGTTGGATTGTAAATTCCTTGACAGTTTCCCATTTTGACAGCATTATCCTTGGTGTATCTTCCACATTACACCACCACATTCCCCAGAGTTGTGTCATTGCTAATCTTTGTATCTTCCAGCCCACGTAAATAATTGAGATTACAAAAACGGCATGTTTTTGAAATATGCTGATGACTCATGTTGGCCAGTTGTTGGTATTTTTGTGTCTTGTGATTATTTTATTTTATCAGTGTTTCATTGAATCTGCCCTGTCTGGTCTGGGAAAGAGAAACAGGCTGGCTGAGCTAGTCAAGGTCTCCTTAAAGGTGTGGTGCAGGGGTTATCGTTAAGGCTGAATTGATTCTTAACTGTCCTGATCACTGAGTTTGGTCTCTTTCCTTCAGGACGCTGCAATAAGGGAGGCTCAAAACAAAGACACAGCAAAGGCTGAATCTCTTTTTTTATTACCCTTACTTGTATGTCTTTGACAGAAGCCTGCAGGTCATTGTCATCACTCTGTCCATGTTATCTGTGTTTTTATTGTCTGTCTCCTGCAGGATGATAGTTAAAGTTGCAGTTGAAGTTGTCATATTCGTACGATCGTGATAAATGTCCCCTTGGCACCTTGAAATGAAATAAACCTATACACTTAAATGGTGAAGAAAAGCAAAGTGCACAAACATATTAACAGAACAAAAGTATTTACAAAACAAAAAAAAGAGACATTATGACACAAACAACACAAAACAAACTTAAGCTGTCATATTGGTACTGGGAGCATGAAGTGAGCAAGTTCAGGTTAGCTTTTACGGTTGCTATCCAGTCCATCAACTGATTTAGCCATTGGTTTACTGATAATTTGTTTTTGTCTGTCTAGTCGAATCACCCACTCAATTCTGAGTATAGGCTCCTTCCATCCGGCCTTCGCTTGTGTGTCCCACAGGCCACTAAAGACAGGTACAAATACTCCTGTATTCCTGTCTCATTCCGAGCATTGAATGCTGCTGAGGGAAGGAAGTAATGCCGCTCATAGCTGTGGCTGCCTGTTGTCTTAAATAACTCATTGTTGTTTGTTGTTGTTATCATTATAATGTATTTACTGGCACTTTTTCTTGATTGCTCCTTTGAGAGATTGCACTTTATCAGACACTGTGTGTCATATTGGTACTCTGTGCACTTTCCTGGCCACTGCCCAGAACTTGTATCATATTTACTATTTTTTAGCTTATTCTAGCTTATTTAGTATAATTATTAATGGGAGTCAGCTGGCAGTCTTGTTGACTTGGTGTGTGCTAGCATACTGCTCGGTAGCTGCTGCATGTTACTTGTATTGTCTCCATGTTATGCACTGTCTTACCATGTTTTTATGTGTGTGTTTTTGTGCCTCTATGCCGCTGCAACCTAATTTGCCCTTTGGGACATTAACAATAAAACTGAACTGAACTGAACTGAACTGAATATGGTAGTCTTAAAATGTTGTGGAATTGCGAGTGAGGAGAGATCACCTAGATGGAGGGGGAGAGAGGGATGCTAAGGTTGCAAAGTGCATCTTGTATCCCAATCATCTGAGAACATTCACAACGTATTAACCTTTTGAAAACTAAAGAAAACTACGACTACACTACTATTGCTGTGTTTACTGGCAATATTTTCAGGAATATTTTAATTCAGCCCAGCCGCAAGAAATAAATGTTAGCACTGTATTTTTCTGAAGTGATGTAGTATGTGAGCTGACTTTGTCATCTTGAGGTGGAGGGCATGGTGGATGATGTGACTCCTGCCGAGCTGCAGACTCCTGTTTGAGACCAGCAAAAAACAAAATCGTGATTTCACCAGTCACTGCTATGTTCCCAGCAGTTTTTTTAGGCATCATCCATTTAGTGACTTGTCACTGTTTTTCCAGCAACTTCTTAAGTACCAAATTTGGCTATTTTATAGAAACTCATTGCTGCTTTTCCAGGAGTTTTTTAGGCATGAAAGGCAAAAATGATCATTTCCTCACCATAACCAAGTGGTTTTTGTGCCTAAACCTAACCTAATGTTAACCACAGCATTGTTGAATCGTAAGTGTCAACGCATTACGTCCACTATCTAATAATACGCAAATGTAATGTATCTGTGTTTTTTTAATTTTTTTGTTGTGATTGGGTTGTTTAATTCAGTCAAGTAGGCAGTGGTCTAGCATAGATTATACTACTTTCATATAAACAATTATCCTGTTCTTGTTTTGCAGAAATTCCTCTGTCTATCTCTCTGCAGCACACTGTTTCCACTTGAGCCTCACCACAAAGGCATTTAGCATTGGGAACACAGCTGTGCCACAGCATGCCGTGGCCTAAACTTGAAGCTGCTTGCGCCTGCTGTCTATGCAGAGTGTCATCCTCATAACAACATATAGGTGGCTCAGAGTCAGAAAAACAGAGTTTGAACAGTGGTCTGAACTGCAGCCTATAGTGGCAGATACTGCTATACATCCAGGCCAGTGTCGTAAGCATCCAGTTCAGTCCCTGTTTGATGATAACAGAGATGGTGTTGAAGAGGGAATAAGTGCAGCACACCCCCAAGAGCATCAAGAGACAGTTTGCAACCTGGTACGCCCAGGTGTCCTCATGGTGCTCTCTCTGTCCACTAACAAAGTCCCCAAAGCCCACTGTGCTGAACGCCACGAAGCAGAAGTAGAGGGACTCCATGTAAGTCCAGCCCTCCATGACTGAATAGAGAAAGGCAGCCCCGCATGCAACCAACAGGACGGCAAAAAAGAGGATGAGTGTGACTTGATACACAGATAGTTTCCACTCTTCATTCCTGTTTTCTTCACCGGTTCGGCCCTCCAATCCGCTGTGTCCAGGTCTCCCTCTGTGGCACCAGAATATCAGGAAGCTCAGTAATGTTATGACTCTCTCCAGAAAGAGGTTAAAGAAGAGTATGGTCGCAGAGCAGCCCAGCAACCCATAGAAAACAAGCAAGACCTTCCCAGTCACAGTGGATGGGGCCGTCACTCCAAACCCTAGGAGAAACACACAAGGTTAAAGGTCACATCTTTGATTACAGACACTATCATAACATTAGTTGCACAGAGAATTGTATTGCTACCACTGTAAAAATTTGCTGTGTTACAGAATGGCTTAGAGATTATGTCAAGTGAACATAATTTTTGTATGCTTTTTAAAGGAGCAGTGTATGATTTAGGGAGATTTAGTGGCGTCCAGTGGAAAGGACTGCAGATTTTGACCAGCTAAAACTTCTCCCAGTTAGAATTCCTTTAGTATTCATTGTTTAGGAGGTTTTTACAGGAAGGCAAATCATCTTCAGGGCCATCTTTGTCTCCAAAACAAAAAGACCAAATGATTAAGACAGGGGAAAATACTTTATAAAGCAGTTTTGTGTCGTGCTTCTCTAACATTGGCATTTTGAAGACAGGCCTTAGGGTGTTAAAGCAACTCTTACCTTTTGTTGCATTTCACATAGCACTTAGAAAAAAATTTAACATCCACAACTCCTGCCTCCCTCCAAAGTCCCCCTCCTCCTGCAACTCCATCTCCCTCCAAAGGCCTATCCCCCCCCCCCCCTCCATTACGTGCTCATTACGTCTATGATAGACGTAAGCGTTGGCAAGGTAACGTTAGATACACGGAAGAGGAGAGCGAGTGTAACGATACAACCAAGACAGTCAAAAACAACCCCAGATTTTGAAAACTCAACTGGAGTCAGTGATGACT
Organism: Epinephelus fuscoguttatus; assembly: GCF_011397635.1. Lineage (NCBI taxonomy): Eukaryota > Metazoa > Chordata > Actinopteri > Perciformes > Serranidae > Epinephelus > Epinephelus fuscoguttatus. The sequence goes on from NC_064756.1 coordinate 23,228,452, forward strand.
GATGAGTTTTAGAATAAGGTTTACAGTGCTAACGTTAGATAGTAGCGTTAATGTTACTAGTAAGTGGAAACGCACAAGGAAGACAATGTTAATGTTTCAGAGGCTACGCTACATTAGGCTAATGTTAGCCATTAGCAACTGGATGCTGTGTTGTCGTATATCATGTTATAGCCTATGTTACATTAGAGGCAAACTAAAAATACCTGGCCAGCAGAAACTCTGCGACCATCTCCTCCCATTTTAGCTCAGGGTGAAGCTTCATCAGTCTTCCAAAGCAGAGCCGATGTTGACACGAGTTTTGGCTCTTGCAGCATCCAGTTCTCTCGTAGTGTTAGCTTTTTCTGCAGTATTCTTTCTTTTGCCAACTGATTTCCCCGTTGGGACGGCTGGAAGTGGAAGCGGTGTTCCGCATTTGTCTGCCATTGTTATGGAGAAAAGTTTATATCCACAAGCATCCCTGTTACTAGCCTATTTGTGGTCTCACAGACTTCCAGAAAATTAAGTGTTGCTTTAATGTGTGCTCAGCTTTTTCCCCTGATGTCTTAAGATCCGGATTATTCTGCCAAGTAACGGAGGTTGTGCCGGAGGTAGTGGCGGAGGTTGTGGCTTCCCTCCTTCCCTTGGTTTGCTTTTGACCATGGTAATGATCGGATTACATTTTCCCAGAAGATGGAAATGTATTAGTATTGGTGACGCTGTGACCTTTATCCCAATAAAATCCTCAGCAGCTGCAACATCTACCACCTACACAATCTATTTAAAAAATGTTGTCTGTTAAAGTATTTTTGAGCCTTGACCTTGTACCTCTTGTTCAGTCTTGTTCAGCGCCATTTCCTCACATTTATCATTCACAGTTACTGGACATTAATTCACACACTAAAAACTAATCTAACATCCTCCTCGTGAATAAAAGAATCACCAGTGTTACTCATTTCCTTGATCAAGTGCATTTTTTCCTGTCCTGTGTTGCATGAACATGCATCCTCCGTCATCTTCCTGTGGTTACAGCATCCTCTCTCAAAACTTGTGAGAGCATGTCTGGCAGTTGTGCGGGATATTCCCAGATGAGACAAATGAGGCTTTATTGTCATGAGGCTCACGAGGTCCACTTGATGTCATTGTTTACATATTGGTGGTGTAGCAGCAATCTATCCATCCACCCATCCCAGTAGGCCTGCTCCACATTACCACCACTATTAAGCAGTGTGTTGGCAATAAGCTTGACACAAAATGAATCTTCCAAGGCAGTAACTCCGTTCGAAAACTTTAATTAAAAAATCAAAAAACAAAGTTACAAGATTCACTCTTAATTGGCTCAACTAGGCAACACCGTCAAAAAACTGTCTTGCTCCTTCGGCTGCTTAACCGTCTCTGAGGGCTGTTTGACTGTACATCATCAACAGCATGACTTAAAGGAACATTTCCACATCTTTAGAGTAAAACTACCATACTATTCTTAGTAATATCAATATGGCTCTTACATTTCCAGCCCCTTATTGCTTATGCTAGATGCAGAACAATTATCAAAAATTATCAAACATGAGAGCCATGTAACATTCAACAAAATATCTACAATATTGCTACATGTACATCATAATACACAAAGATAAAACTTTATACATGAACTCTTAATGATGTTCTCAGATTGCTCACATTGCATGTTTCAGCAGGCACAGTTTATTTCTAGGTCTGTCCAGTATGTTAGTCTTAGTCTGCACGCTGACTCGCCTCACTGTACCACTGGAGTCTGGTAATGTCTTTATTACTCTGCCCATATTCCAGGAGTTGCGAGGGACAGATTCATCCATTATCAGTACAGTATCTCCTGGTGAGAAGTTTCTCTGTGGTGTGAGCCACCTTTGTCTCTCCTGAAGGAGTGGCAAATACTCTCTTGTCCATCTAGTCCAAAACAGATTGGCTATGTACTGTATTTGTTTCCATTGTCGTGCATACTTATCGTTTTTTTTTTCTTTTAATGCACACTTGTAATGAAGTGTGTACTGTTAGCAACAGCACCGTGTACTATAATGGTACAGGTAATTGATTCCACGACAAATTTCCACTACGGGGACAATAAAGTATATGAAATTAAATTAAAGGAAATGAAAAAGTTTTGCTCAAAGATTCCTGGTGGAATGTTGGGTTGTGTTTTCATAAGCGACAGGTGATTAGGCGTCAAGGCCTCAACGTCATTAGGATCATCTGATGCATGTGTTATCGGTCTGTTACTGATGATGGCCTCGACTTCACACATGACAGTTTGGAGTCCTTCATCATCTAGTGACTGTTGCTGTAACACAGAGTTCAGGACTTTTCTTACAGTACGGATTTGACTTTCCCATATGCCACCTTGGTGCGAGGCTGCTGGGGTGTTGAAAATCCACTTTATGCCTTTTCCTGTCATGGTGTTCTGTATCTTGGTGTGATTCAGGTTTTCCAATGCTTTGCGCAGTTGTTTTTCTGCTGCAACAAAATCAGTTCCATTGTCTGAGCGTAAAATTTTGAATGAATGAATGAAGTTTGACACTGAATATATTAAGCTGTGTGGACCTTGAAGTAATGACTAAGGAGAAATCTGAACCATGTGGCTGGACCAGCTTGGAGCCACTGCATTAAACTAAGAAAGAGAACATGATAAACGTTATACTTGCTAAACATGTTAGCATCCTTATTGTGAGCTGGTATTTAGCTTAATAGCTGCTGTCCCTCAGTATAACCTCACACACAGAGACACTTTTTTAGTTTTTTTTTCTGTACTTTTGCCTTAAGCAGTTAAGACTAAGTTAAATGGCATCTGTTGTAACTGCTTGTCTCCAGCTGTAGACTCTTGGTCTTGTTTTAACACAGCTTTATTCAGTACCAGACGAGGACAGTGTTGAAATAAAAAAAACATCCATATGTAAGTGACTATCACAGAGTTTTAGACAAATGTTTCAGAGACAAATGACTGATGAGATAAATCAGTGTTATGGCTCCATTTCTTTAATCAAGGATGGCAGAAATTATCACCCCTTTAGACCAATACTTGAATGAAGTGAACATCACCTAAAAAGGACATCAGTGTCAGCCAACTGCCTGCTGACATCAGCCAGGACAGCCTCATATATCTTTGCTCCATGCCAGCCCCAAGTCAGGATATAAATAAATATGTTTATTGCGACCCTCAAGAGGATGAAGCAGTTAGAAGATAAATGAATGAATGAATGTTTTTGGAGAGTGTGCTGAAAGGAAGGAAGGAAGGAAAGGCAACATATTAGTGAATGAAAATAGACGTGGGACCATAGCCATGAATAATATGAAATGTCAAATGTTTGGCCTGTCGGAAAGTCTCTTCCAGCTTCACAAATGATGTGTATCCACATCATGAACTGATTGCAGTCAGTAAATAAGGAAGCTGTTGCAAAAAGGAAATTGATTAGGGCTCAGTGCCATCTGTCCCTCAGTTTCCACAGTGACAGAGAGTGCCTGAAGATACTGTATAACTGGAAGGCTGTAAATTGATTCTCAGAGACGAGGCTGGTTTTATTTTTATCTTGGAGACACATTTGTCCTCTTAAGATCCAGGTAAAAAATGGATTTTGATGGACTGTAGTTGAGTTTGTAACAACTCACATCTGTGGGCCTCCCCAAATAAATATGGTTTCATATGGCCTGTCTAATTTGGTTCATAGGATTAGTTAAATTGTGTGTAATGGTTATAGATTTGTGCGATTTTGTGACATGGACATAGTATTGGTCGTCAAGGGATCCTCTTCATCAGCACAAGTTGAACAATTGACCCTCATTTGTGTTACATAACATTTTGGCTGCAGTAGTCAGAATGATAAAGCCTTCGCTGGGTAATTGACTGCTGGGAAGTAACTTGTTACATGTAATAAAGTTACTAGCCAGTGTGTAATATTTGGCATGGTTTATTGTCAAATCTGAATCTGAATCTGAATATTCTACCCATTAATATGTTTATATAAGTGTATAATCGCTATAAAATAAAATTCGTTTGGTTTTCGTAGCCTTATAATTGTGCTTATATATATATATATATATATATATATATATATATATATATATAGGAAACAGCAGAGAGTGTTAGTAGTTCGTCGATAGAGAGTAGTGAAAAGTTTTTTTAGTTATAAAGTTTGCGAATGGACCACACTTACAACGCAACAGGAGAGAATGAACCCGAACCGTCATCTGCAAGGAAAAGAAGACGCAACTTCACTCCTTGTGATGCACTCTCTGCAGCGCTTTTCCTCCTGATGATATATCTCCCCAACGATGGTAGCACCGAATCCCATTCTGTGCAGCCAAATGGGAGCGGAGGATTCAGCCTCTCGTCTCGCCCACTCAGCATCCAACACATAGAGTTCCTCATCTGTATGCTCCGGCTCAAACAGGTATGGCTCTGGGTCTGTGTCCGCTACAAGAAACTCTTCAAAATCGCGTTCAAAGTCGTCCATTGCAGCGACTATAGTCCGGAGATATTTGCAGTTACTCTTATTCCTCTTATTACAAAGAGGTTGAATAAAAAAAAATGTTTTTCTGCAAAAACCTTAAATGTAGAATGTAACATTCCCTCTGTTGCTCTGCATCTCTTCACCATGCAGGAATGTCTCCTTTTGACGTATTTCAGACAACGTGGATCAGCAAAACCGTCTATGTTGAAATAAAAACCAAATTGGTTGAAATGGTTAAAAGATGTGGCTAGGGACTGTCACAGTCTTCATGGACACATTACATCAGTGGTTCCCAACTGGTGGGTCGCGGGCAACTCTGACCTAACTGCAAGTGACTCATGAACGTGTCACGTTTGTAAAAAAAAACCAAAAACAAACCAAACCAAAAAAAAAACAAAAAAACCCCACTTTATTTTGAAGTAGCCTACAGTGAATTTCTGGCACAGAGCTTTTATTTTGAAGTGTCGTTATCTGCTGTAGAGTGAGTGACTAACAGACAGCTACTTGACAGAGACAACAAACTAGCTAGCCAACATGGTCAGAGTTTGACGCTGAATGTATTAAACTGTGTGCAACTGTGTGGACCTTGAACTAATGACTGAGGAGAAATCTGGACCCAATGGCTGGACCAGTTGGGAACCACTGCATTACGTTGTATGGTCACATCTTAGGTTAGCTTAATGTTAGAAAATGCTAGCTAACGGATCTTCATCAAGAGGAGTCAGCCTGATGAAGCTCTAGCAAAATTCAGTCAAGAAGACAATAGGCTACTTTTAATGCTTAGGCTGTAATTTTTCTATCTTACTCGGCCATTCACTCCTTGCATGCACTCTCTGTCTCTGTCATCAGCTGTTCTTCAGCTGATTCACAATCAACCTATAACACAGTGACACACGTTCTCTATTAGCATTATCATTATTTTAGCCATTAGCCATTATCTCCATTATGATCCTCATCTGCCTCATCAGCCATCAGCATCAGAGTCATCAGCCACCACCACTTCCGCCAGTGTCTGGACTCCCTTGATCCCAAAAAATCTCCCTCTGGTGTCCAAGCACCAAAGACTTCTGTTAAATCTTAAACAGCACAAATTATCTGCTAATCTATACACATATTCTGTACTGAAATTGATCTTCACTTCAATCCATCTGTCTCTCCTGATTGAAATGTCAGATGACATGTCAGGCTTACCTCCTTATTTCTGTGGTAGCGTTCAAGAGATTTGGAAAAAGACAGATAGGTTGGTTGCTGACATAGCATAGCCTGTTTTTCTGGACACTTTCTTTGGTATATTGGTTGTGTTGCCTTAATACATGCACACAAAAGGTAGTTCGGTTGGCACCTTTTGGACCAATCATTCAAGAGAAATCCTGAAAAAAATATCAAGATACACGGTGTCCAGACTACAGTGAATGCTTGCCATATTCTGGACATGTGCTGTTTTCATCTCACGGTATCGTACGACAGGAATTTCCAATGCTCTAAAAGCATTAGCAGAGTGACATTTGTAGCAAACCCATTTTGTTTTTGTGCTTGCTGTTTCTCGTTTTGTCCACCAGAGGGCAGCTTGCATTGTTTGCAGGTCAATTTTGAAAAAACAAATATCTGCTTTAGATGCATTTTTTGACATGATTTCTTTTAAATGTAAACATGATATACACATATACACATGATTTGTGTTGCTATTAAGAAGATGTAATTTCATTCATTTGAAGACCATTACTTCCTACTTCCTTCCTGTGTTGTACTGCCGAACAAAACAAAGTCACTTGACTACGGAATGAATGGTAAAAACGGTAAAAGTTCAAGGTAAACAAAGGAAAACAAAATAAGGAGGCATAAGGTTGGTGTGTGTTGTGCCTGTGGTGATTATTTGCTTACTTGATGATTTGTGTCAAAAGGTATGCTAACTCTTTTGCCCACCTCTTTGGTGAATTGGCGGTGTATTGCTTGGTATAATGTTAAGTTGTCTGAGAAAGTACTGTGATCATTTACCATTTATTATGGACAGAAGTGGAAACAGAAATGTGATTGCTCTCTTTTCTTTGTTTTGTCAGTTCTCACGTTGGTTTATGGAGCTGGTTTTGTGGAACAGCAATAAATGTTAAAACCATCAGTCGAGTCTCTTACCATCTTTCGAAGGGTATGCTACAATATTCCTCTAAACTTTTTTTTCCCAAACTTTTTTTTTGTATTTAATGAGCTTCATCACGATTAAAATCAACCTGAAAATAATATTTTGCTGACACAGGCTGGAGCTTTCGGTCACAAAGTCCTCCTCTCAGCCATGTTCGCGCAGTCATGGGTTCACTTTGGAAACTCAGCCTGATTTCTCTCAAATGAATGAAGTACATGTTTCTTGGACGGTCAAAAGATAAAAAGGAGGAAAAAATGATGGCATATACATATTTGATTCATGGCCTGAGATTATTTATTAAAATAATGTATGTCAAAAGACAAAGCATCTGAAATACCATGATGTTTGGGTAGTATAAGAGACCAAAGTTAGGTCAGCACCATGGTTTGTATTTAGTAATAAATACGTAGAGTACTTTACTGATCCCCAGAAGGGGAAAAGGGGGCACATACCCGGCCACGCAGGAGCAAAGTAGACTGATACCCTTGTCATCCTCTGTCTCTACTTCTCCCTTCATTGTTAAGACCGGAAGCCTCATTTTGTGTTATTTTGACTTGTTCATAACAATTAACGCAGTGAATATATCCTTTCATCACCTTTCAACTATCTAATAAACACTGTGGCACTCAGTCTTGCCATGTTTCTTTTTGTCAAGCTTGTCTGACTTGACAACAGTTATTAAGGAGGGGATTTAAGATTCGTCAAACTGACCGATCGACAAATTGACAGGCTGATCAGACATTTAAAAAAAGGAATCTGCTATGCTATATATGACTGTAGCATGATTTGAAGAAAACAACCCAAAAATAACAATGCTGTGCTGAGCAATATGGACACTGAAAGTGTACTCGGTCTTAGATTTTGTAGCTGTTGGTGTCTGTGGATTGTAGGAAAATCAGAGGATGTTACAATTTTTAATATAGCCTACTATTCCCAGTATCACATTCTTCTTAACTCACCAATGGTGGAGACTACAGTTCCCACGAAGTAAAATGCTCCTGGGATGTCCCATAGGGCTCTGCCTCGATCTGCCCGGATACCTGCAGTCCTAGCTTCCTCATAGTAGCGCAACAGAGATTTCAGGTCTTCACAACTTACGTTATGCTCATGACTGAAGTCTCTTAGCCTCCTTTCCCAGAGCTGGTGGGCCTTTAGCTCCGCTGGTCTCTCCAAGGAAGAAAATATGGCAGCGCCAGCCAGCATGTAAAGAGCAATGAGTAAACAGAGCAGGTAGAAACGAGCAGTTTCCCTGCTAGGGATCAGGGATGAGCAGCAGTGGGAGAACTCGTTCTTCATTGTGACTTGTATAGACCGCAGACAGATTTTCGTCTTTGTGTGCTGTAAAGTCATGTGCTGCACAATAGCTTCAAGAAGAATGATATTTGCTCAGCTGCTTGAAACCGTCAATATACAGGTGCTACAGGAGAGAACATTGTTAGTCCAGTTTGCTCTTCTCTCTGTCTGTCTACTTCACCCATGCAATTCTGTCTTATTCAATGCAATTAAGACTACTTACACAACTACAGTTTCCCCAGCCAAAAGTGCGTTAGTACCAGTTGCTTCTGGGTCTGCAGGTGGCTTTAACAGTGACTTTAATGATCTGTGTATGGCTACTGCTTATCACCAGCTCAATAATCCATCTTTACTTTCCTTTTATGAGCCTCAAACATATGCACTCCTGCTCTCCCTTAGACTTAACATAAAACAGACAATATGCGTGTCTGCTGCCTGAGATTTTTTCCCAAGATCCTTATGCTTTCAGTCCCACACTCCCTCTATCCTCCCTCTTATCTAAGAACAAAAAGACTTAACATATTTTCCAGCTGTCCATTAGTTGGAAATGTGCAATAATTTTTTGGGGAAAATTTGTCTGCTCAAAGCTTGTAAATATCACAACAGGAAGGCTTGTTAACTCATATGGAATTCATTTGGCAGCAACAACAACAAAATATGTAGGACACTTCAGTTATTGTGATTACTTTTACCTCAACTATGCTGTAATGGCATGCGAGGTATTTCAGTGTGTCCCATATGGTTGCCAAGTTGTTGTTGTAAGTATGCCTCCGTTGTGAGCCAAGTATGTCTGTGTTTTTTTCCTCTTGTATTGAAACATCTCATCCATTTAGACATTCCTGTCTGAGACATAAAAATGTGTCTGATGAGGGCTGTGTCTCATGGGAATGGAACAAAAAGAAACACTGCATTCCAAATAGAACAAAGGTCAGTGTGTGTTTGTTTTTGCAATCCAGCATTGATTGCTGTGCCCCCCCCGGACCAGTTTTCTGCCTGGTGTTCTGTTTGGATTTTGGATTTGAGTTCATCGTATTATCCAGGCTGGTTTTCAGTTTAGTTTCGGTTCTGCCTGCATTTGGACTTTTAGTTAGTTACCTGCTGGTACAGGCTGCATTAAAGCTTGCTTTAATGATAACAGTTCAACCTGCCTGTTGGTCTGCATTTAGGTCCTCCTTGAACTGATACGTAACAGACCCCTGCAAGGTCAGGCCAAAGCTCCACCCAGTTCGGTCACTTACCAACTGGTTTGGCTGGGTCCCCCTACTTCTGTGCTGCAGCAGCCTAGGTTATAAAGAAGTCAGCGGGCTATGGCGACTAACCTTTAGCCGGCCAGGATCAGGCTGGCTGGGTCAGTGAAATGTCGAAACAGGGCGTTGATTCATTGGGCTCAATCCACTGTGCCCAAAGAGTCCAGTAGAGGGTGGAGCCTGTGTGCGATAGAATAAAGGTTACAATATTGTAACCCTAATTCTACTAACACAGTTGGAGCCCCCTACCTAGAGATGCTGTCACTCCTAACCCGCTTGCTGAAGAGGGTGTAAGGTGTCTGACAGCGAGAATCCACCTCCTTATATACTGTGAAGTCCACACATATTCGGGAAAGCACATCCTGATTGGCCAGCTACGGCTATGCTTTTCTCAGTGTAGACAATAGACACCCTGCACACCACATTTCCTGGGTGTGCTCGTGATTAGAGGAGTATTACCCATACTGTCCCCTAGAGGGCTTCACCTGTGCTAATAGGTCAAGGGTTACAATATCTTCGTGTGTGCTGTTTCTGTGTCTACCAATGTTGTCTTAACGGTTCCAGAGGAGCTGCTTGCAGTGTGTAGCCAGATTTGGAGCATCAAGGCCCATTACTACGCAAAACATAAAAGCCCCAGCTTTAAGCGTGACCAGCATGCGTTATTTAATGGTTAATAATGGTTCTAAATGCATCCACCCCTTTAATTCCTTTTCAGCCACTTTTGGATCAAACACTTTGCTGATATTTTGAGTCTTTTGACTGGATAGTGTGAATTTCATACATGTAACACTCATCTTGGCTGACATAACAGGTGGATTCAGGCACACATTCAGTGCTGCTGAATAATGAATTCACCTCTGAAGTCCCTTTTCAGACACTCTTGGATCAAACAGTGTTACCAGCTCATATCTTGGGCTGTTTTGACCGGACAGTCTGAATTTCATCCAACATTCATTATGGCTGAAATGCAGGGACATGCAAATCTCCTCAGGCAGAACATCAGTATTGCCAAATTATACAGTTCAGTATAACCTTCTAAAATGAACACAAACACAAGAAAGAAGTTTTTTATAATTCATTATAACACACATCTATAGCCTAGATGTTTTATGCATCCGTAAGCATTATGTGTGTTTATGAGTGTAGTTGTAGAGCTTTATAAATGCATTATAATTCACTGTGAATGGCTTTTTGGCTGCCTTTACACGGGTCCATGTTATTGGTTCGACAGCCCGTTGGTTCGACATCCCATTAGTCCGACTGTCCGCGGTGCTGAACGGCTCAAGCCGGTCGCGGATGGAGGTATGCTGCTAGACGGAGTAGGCTCACGGCTTATGTGTTTGTCACTTTCTTTTTCATTTTAACCCACACCATGATCTTTTCCTGACCCTAACCAAGTGGTTTTTGTGCCTGAACCTAACAAGACCTTAACCACAGGGCATGATGATGATTTCGGAATGGACTTCGGAACAATGAGTTTAATATGGTCGGAACAATGGGATGTCGAACCAATGGGCTGTCGAACTAATGGGCAGTTCCCCCTTTACACTACCATGTCTTGATGCCCAACTGCCTATATCCGATTTTTCCTGACTGCTGTTTACATGTTCTATTCACCTTCTTTTTCACGAAGACACGGAGGCAAAACAGAACACAGCCAGCTTCTGTTTTTTTGTGCGACACTTCCGGTCCAGCACTCTTGACCACTCTGTAAATGTCCCACGGTATTTGCTACAGTGACATTACTGCACGCATGGAATAAAAATAAAACTATTTGTCAAGAGGGAGCAGAAAATAACTTGTAGTACCACTAAAAACTAGGGAAACCACCCCCATCCCCTTTTTTAATGTGACCCAATACAAACAGACTATGTATAATTTTTTCAGTGCTCAAAGTAATACTTCATCCCCCAAATGAACCATTACTCACCCCATGTTGCAATGAATTAGTGAGGACAACATGGATTTTTCCACATGCCTCCGGTGAACAACAAACTGCCATACATCTGCCACACATAATGGAAATACCCAAAGAACAAGTACATCAAATTTGTGGTGAGCATGGACTTTTGGCTTTTATTTTATGAACATTTCCGGAGTCTACTTCCTGTGTGGGTTGTGTGCTGCTGTGTTTACCTGTCTCCAGAGGCTTCTCCCCTCCCCTGCCCTGCACTGAGGCTGAGTGTGCACACCTGAGAGTCATCTGCAATCAACGGGCTTTAAGACTGCCACCGACTCTAGCCTCAGCGCCAGAGTATTTGCAACTGCACGCAGTGGTATCTCGGGTCCTCTGTTCCTCCAGTGATTTGAGTAATCTTGCAAGTTTGATTGTGTTTTTGCTCTTCGAGTGTTTTACCCTTGTTCTCCTACCTCTTTTTTCCAGTGTCTCCCTCCGTGCCTCACAGCAGCCCACAGCCCAGCACTCTCACCTGGTTATCTCACTCTGCACCTGGACTCCGGATCGCCTTTGTTCTCTGCATCATTCTGGCACAATAAAACTGTTAAACCTGGCCAAACATGGACCCAGCAGACTCAGACCCCGTCAGGAGAGGTCTCGCCAAACAAGGAATTCGGCTCGGACAGCATGAGGACATATTGCAAAGTCTCATGGACTCTCTACAGGACCTCAGCGCTCAAGTCTCCCACCTCTCAGAGCAACTCGTCTCCCGCTTACCTCCCCAGCCATCCGGCTCCACTCCCACTGTGAGTTCGGCTCCCCCTCCTAACACCTCAGCCACCTCTCCCTCTCCCTCTTCCCCCAAGGAGCCCTATGTTCCCCCTCCTGAGCCTTACACTGGGGAGATTGGTAGCTGCAGGGTTTTTTTGTTACGTTGCTCCTTAGTTTTTGACCAGCAGCCTTTTAGTTATCCTACCGATAGAACCAGGATAGCTTATGTCATTAATTTGTTACGGGGTAAGGCCGCTAAATGGGCCACAGCCATCTGGGACCAGCAGTCACCTGTTTTAAGTTCTTTTTCTAGTTTTTCTGAGGAGCTTCGCAGAGTTTTTGATCACCCTATTCAGGGCCAGGAGGCAGCTAAGCGCCTATTTTCCCTTTCTCAAGGGTCTCAGTCAGTGGCGGAATTTTCCATTGATTTCCGTATTGCAGCTTCAGAGAGCGGGTGGGGGGAGCAAGAATTAAAGGGGGTATTTTTGAGAAGCTTGTCCGACGAGCTTAAGGATGAGCTAGCCTCCAGAGATGAGCCAGGCTCACCCGAGGAGTTAATTTCTCTAGTGATTCGCATAGATAATCGCTTGAGGGAGAGACGCAGGGAGAGAACTCAGCATCGATTATCCAGACCTTGTAGCATGGCTCCCTCTACCGGCCTGACAAGACCTTCTGCTTCGCCACCCTCTCCTGCCAGCTCCAGTCTGCCCCCGGAGGAGCCCATGCAGTTGGGGCAGGCGAAGTTGCACCCTAATGAGCGGCAGAGACGCATCACTCAGAGACTCTGCATCTACTGCGGCCAAGCTGGCCATTTCCTCGCCACCTGCCCTCATAAGTTAAACGACAAGGCTCATCAGTAAGTGAGAGCGCACTGGTGAGCCACACCTCTTCCCCTTTCAGCTCTCCTAAACGGATCTCTGTGCCCTCCTGCCTCCTCTGGGAGAGAGACTCTCTACCCCTGCAGACCCTCATCAATTCTGGTGCCGATGACAACTTCATTCACAGTGAGTTAGTTGAACAACTCAATCTCCCGTTGGAGCCCCTTCCCACTCCCAAGAAAGTCACCGCCTTAGACCACCATAACCAACTGGAGCGTCCATTGTCATTCCCACTGCCTCAGATCCGCCAATCCCTTCTCCCGCCGACAGATGGCAACCCCAGCTCAACCTGTTCTCACCAATATTCCCTCAGAGTATCATGACCTCGCTACTGTATTCAGCAAGGAACTGGCCTTATCCCTACCCCCTCACCGCCCCTATGATTGTGCCATCGACCTCCTTCCTGGTGCCACCCTTCCCAGTAGCCGTCTCTACAATCTGTCCTGTCCTGAGAGGGAGGCCATGGAGTCCTACATTCAGGACTCCTTAGCTTCAGGACTCATTCGGCCATCCTCTTCCCCACTAGGAGCTGGTTTCTTTTTTGTTAAAAAAAAAAAAGATTCCTCCCTTCACCCCTGTATAGATTTCCGAGGCCTGAATGAGATCACAGTTAAAAATAAGTATCCTCTTCCCCTCATTGATCCCTCCTTCGAACCCCTGTGTAGCGCCAGAATCTTCACAAAGCTCGACCTACGGAATGCTTACCACCTCATCAGAATCAAGGAGGGAGATGAGTGGAAGACGGCATTCAACACCCCGCTTGGTCACTTCGAGTATTTAGTGATGCCATTCGGACTCACCAACGCCCCAGCTGTCTTCCAGGCCCTGATCAACGACGTGCTCTGGGACATGCTGAACCGGTTCATGTTCATCTACTTGGATGACATCCTCATCTTCTCCCAGGATGAGGAGGAGCACCGGCAGCACGTCCGTCTGGTTCTTCAGAGGCTGTTAGAGAACCGCCTTTATGTGAAACCCGAGAAATGTGAGTTTCACACCTCGTCGGTTGGTTTCCTGGGTTATGTGATAGCCCAGGGACAGCTGCAGCCAGATCCGGCGAAGATCCAGGCGGTGAAGGACTGGCCCACTCCTACCATCCGCAAGGAGTTGCAGCATTTCCTCGGCTTTGCAAACTTCTACCGGAGATTCATACAGGACTACAGCAAGGTGGCTGCTCCTCTCTCTCGCCTCACATCCCCCAACACTCCCTTCCTCTGGTCTCCGGAGGCAGCCTCTGCATTCTCTAAATTGAAAGCTCTGTTCACCTCCGCTCCTGTTTTAAAACATCCTCACACATCGCTGCAATTCGTGGTGGAAGTGGACGCCTCCGACTCCGGTGCTGGAGCGGTGCTGTCTCAATGGGACCCCAAGACGCAGAGGTTGCATCCCTGTGCGTTTTTCTCTCGCCGCCTGTCTCCTGTGGAGAGAAATTATGATGTGGGAAACCGAGAGTTGCTGGCTGTGGTGTGGGCCCTGCAGGAGTGGAGGCACTGGCTGGAGGGTTCACACCTTCCTTTCATCATCTGGATGGACCACAAGAACCTTGCCTATCTGCGCTCTGCTCGGCGCCTCAACTCCCGCCAAGCCCGCTGGGCACTTTTTCTGAGCAGATTCAACTTTAGTATGTCCTACAGACCTGGATCCTGCAACGCCAAGCCTGATGCCCTCTCCCGAATCTTCAGCTCTCCTTCAGACACCAGTGAATCTGCAATCCGCCCGTTCTCAGGTTCTTCAGTGGGGACATTCGTCGAAACTCACCTGCCATCCTGGGATCCAGAGAACGCTTCACTTCCTCCGCCAAAGTTTCTGGTGGCCGGGGATGGCCCGGGATGTCTGGGACTTTGTGGCGGCCTGTTCAGTTTGCGCCCGGGGCAAAGCCTCTCATCTGCCTCCTGCTGGTCTGTTGCGCCCTCTACCCATACCATCCCGTCCCTGGTCTCACATACCTCTGGATTTCGTCACTGGACTGCCGCCATCTGAAGGTAACACAGTTATCCTTACCATCATTGACAGATTTTCTAAGTGTGTGCATTACGTGCCTTTACCCAAGCTTCCCTCAGCCCGTGAGACCTCTGATCTCCTGATTACCCATGTCTTCAGACTTCAGTGGATACCCAGTGACATTGTGTCGGACCGAGGTCCACAGTTTTCCTCCCAGGTTTGGAGGGATTTCTGTAAGTCTCTGGGTGCAACAGCTAGCTTGTCCTCTGGCTACCACCCTCAGACCAACGGCCAGACAGAGCGGGCCAACCAAAGTTTGGAGACTGCGCTGCGCTGTGTTGCGGCTCACCATCTGGTCACCTGGAGCTCCCACCTCCTGTGGATCGAGCACACACACAACTCCTTCACCAGCGCGGCCACAGGTATGTCGCCCTTCATGTGTTGCTATGGTTTTCAACCCTCCTAACATAACGTTATATCTCACAGATAACCTATATCTCACTGGTAAGCTATAACATATTGTAGCGTCCGCCAGGACGTGTGGAAAGGATGATGCAGTTATTAGGCAAACCACCGTTTATTACTGAACAGTACAGGTTACTGTTGGCCGTAACTGCGCCAAAACAACCAACAAACAAGAACTTAGCTGTAACTCCAACTGTGCGCTCCTGCTCTCTCCTCCACCTCGCTCATACACACACCAGCAAGCGCACTCACACAGCCCTCATCTCCGTCACACTCGCACCCCGCCCCCCTACCGATAGCGTACTCATTCAATCCCAAATATGCCATTAACTCGCAGAACATTGACATTATAACAGAACATTTACTGCAGGGTCGCTACAATATCCTAACATGGTTTAGATTCCTAAATAAATATTCACCTCATTGCTAGATAGGCCTACTCCTGAAAAACTTGAAAAACTCATGGATGATGCCATCTCCGTCTGCGCAAGGCTTTCTGTCCTACGAGGCCACCGTCACTTACCTGACGGGAGGGGTGAGCAAGTGAGCGTGAGTGAGCCCTGCAATGTAGAATTTCTGCTGATGTCACTGTTACTCACCATTTTTACACACTGAGGCTTTAAAATCATTACTGAATGGTAAAAACACATAAATAAGCAAAAGAATACATACAAAGAACAACAATTACATTAACAATGTTACAACATTTAATAATATAATAATATATCTTATATACTGAGACTGAATATTGCCCATTAGATATACCCCAAACAAATTACATTTCGTATTTAACCACTACAGAGATATCAGCTACGAATTTCAAAAGGACTACCCAAGAGAGGCTGCTCTCGGTGGGGCAGCCTGAGCGCTCATACACACGTTTATTATCTATGAGCACTAACACCACTGTCATCTAGCGGGACCTCACATTCAAGTGGGCTCTATATTAATACATCGACCATGGGTTTGAAGTTTAAACTACGCATGAAAACCCTACGTTCCGTGACAAAACAACAGTATCATATTGTTACGGCCGCCGCTCTTTCAACCTTCATTGTGTGTGTGTGTATGCAACACTAATTTTTCCCTCTGTTTGCAGAGCTGCCTGCACCTCCACTGGACTCAGAAGCTCCACCTCCTCTGTTCTGATTGGTGCGGCCTCTGCTGCTTCTGACCGACCAATCCACAGCTCACCTGGGTCCCTGATTGGTGCGACACAGGTGCAGTGGACCAATCCCAGCCATTCAATCAAGACTCTCATCTATAAGTGCCCTGCCAGTCTGTCAGTCAGGGTGGCTGAGTGTTGGTGGCAGCTGGCTTTGTTGCCTGACAACTTTGTGTTGTGTTGGTTAGCCCACTGATAGCATTTATAGCTTGTCATAAGCTTTTGTAGATTTTTGTGAACTTTTGAAGTGTAGCCAGGTTGTTAGAAATTGCTACCCTTTTGACTGATTCCAAACATTTCCATCCACACTTAGACAATTATCTGTATAGAGACGCTAGGTGCAGGGGTGCTGTTTTGTTGTTGTTTGTTTTAAAAGCTGCATTAGACAGTCAGAGTTTGTTTTCCTTTTTATTTTTGATTAGACAGATTGTAGATTAAACTCTGAGTGAGTCCTCCTTTTGTTATATTTGTTTTTTGAGTTAAACAGCACCCACCGGCCCTCTTCCTTGGTTTGTTCTCAGTTCTTTGTTAACCAGACTTCCTTCATTTGAGTTGCAATAAATTGCCTTACCTTTTAACATCTGGGTTTTTGTGTTGCCTCCCTTTCCCCTGCGAGCTGGGTTGTAACACATATCGGTAATTACAACTTACAATTGTGCGCCTTTCCCTCAATTTCCATTTCCGATGATTGTTGTGAAATGCGTGCTGGGATACCTGGCTGTCTTAAGTCCACACAAGTCTGCTCCGATGCATGCCCGATAAAAGGGGCATGGCAAGAACACATCTGGGCATTTGGACTGAACTTGGCTAGATGTGAACTTTGAAGTGGAAAAGTACCTGGGCTGTGACTGATAACGTGTCACAAGTCCACAAGAACACAAGTTCTTGAAATGGCTATACGCTTTCAGTTAAC
This sequence comes from Epinephelus fuscoguttatus, assembly GCF_011397635.1. Classification (NCBI taxonomy): domain Eukaryota; kingdom Metazoa; phylum Chordata; class Actinopteri; order Perciformes; family Serranidae; genus Epinephelus; species Epinephelus fuscoguttatus. The sequence continues at coordinate 23,245,613 of NC_064756.1, forward strand.
CCAGTAAATTTAAACACTCACGCCGCCTATCACCTGTCCACACATCTCCCTTGCTCACCTCCAAATGGAATCCCAGGAGAAAGCTAAGGCCCGACAGGCTGAGTTGCAGTATCACCTGGAAATTAAAAGAATGGAGATTGAAGCTGAGAAAGCTATTCGACTGCGTCAGCTGGAGCTTGAGTCTCAGAGGTTGACTCATGTGCCAGATGGTGCATCTGCTGGTCCAGTAAGTAAGTCTTCTTCTTCCACCACTTCCCTACCAAGTGCATTTGATGTGGGTAAGAATGTTGTTTTGGTGCCCACGTTCCGTGAGACTGAGGTTGATTCCTATTTTGGTGCATTTGAGCGCATTGCAAAAGCTTTGCAGTGGCCACCTGAAGTTTGGGCTCTTTTGCTTCAGTGCAAAATTTATGGGAAAGCTCAAGAAGCTGTTGCTGCGCTCCCTGTGGAGGACAGCCTGAGATATGACTTAGTAAAAGCTGCAATTCTGCATGTTTATGAACTGGTTCCTGAAGCTTACAGGCAAAAATTTAGGAATCACAAAAAAGCCCCAACCCAGTCTTATGTTGAATTCGCCATGGAAAAGGGAATTCTTTTTGATAAATGGAGTACTGCTTGTAAGGCTAATGATTTTGATTCTTTGAGGGAGTTGGTCTTAATGGAGGACTTTAAAAAGTGCCTCCCAGAACGTATAGTGGTGTATATTAATGAACAAAAAGTGGCAAATCTCTCCTCTCCTGCTCTGTTGGCTGATGAATTTGTCTTAACTCATAGAACAGTTTTTTCATCGGGTTCTGATGAAAAGCCTCGTCAGCCTCCAGCTCGACAAAACCCTCCCCAGACAGTCAGTCCTAAGAAAGAGGATAAGGAGTGTTTTTACTGTCATAAGCCTGGACATCTCATCTCCAACTGTCTGACCCTAAAACGCAAACAGCAGTTTTCCCCAAGCGCGTCACAGCCAAAAGGTGTAGGGTTAATTAAAGCTGAGCCACGCATCAGTGCTGATTCTGATAGTGAAACTCCTGATGCCTGTTTCAAACCCTTCATCTTTGACGGATTAGTTTCACTGACAGGTGAGCCTGATGATCAGTGCCCTGTGCGCATTTTGCGTGATACTGGTGGATCTCAGTCTGTAGTCCTCGCTGAAGCGTTGCCTTTTTCTGAGAAGTCTGCTTGTGGTTATGGTACTGTTTTGCGCGGCATTGAGATGGGTTATGTTCCTCGTCCTGTACACCGCATACATGTTCAGTCCAAATTGATAACTGGATTCTTTCCCGTTGCTGTCTGTTCCGCGTTACCAATTAGAGGTATTACATTTCTAATGGGTAATGACATAGCCCGTGGCAAAGTCACTCCTGCGCTGAAGTAGTGGACACCCCGCAGTGCACACAAACAGAAGAAGTTCAACCGCCTCTTGATCTGTTTCCTGCTTGTGTGATCTCTCGTGCACAGGCTCGAGAAACTGATGATGTTTCTTTTTCTGACAGTGTGCTGATGCCTGCCTTTTCAGGAGAGGTTGGGTCCGAGAACGAGGCAGAAAGCGCTGCCGAATCTCCTTGTGTAAGTGCTGCTGAGCAGGTGTGTCCTGTCAGCCTTGAAACAACCTCTCCTGATGGCTCGTCTCTCCCGGTGTCTCACGATCGCCTGTGCGCTGCACAGAGGACTGATCCAACGCTACAGAAATGCTTCTCAAGTGTGGTGAGTGCCGACAAAGCCAAGGGTGAGAAGGTGGCTTATTTACTAGACAGTGGCATTTTGGTGCGTAAATGGTCCCCTCCCCTCTCTGATTCTGATTGGAGTGCTGTGTTTCAGATAGTTGTGCCCTCCGTGTATCGATCGCATGTGTTATCTGTAGCACATGAAAGTCAGTGGTCTGGACATTTAGGCATTACAAAAACATATCAGCTCATCCTCAAACATTTCTTCTGGCCTGGGTTAAAATCTGATCAGGCCAAGCACTGCCAAATTGCCACTGCCATCTGCCAAATTGCCAGAAAACCAAACCAAGCCATTCCTCCCGCTCCTTTGCATCCCATACCTGCCATAGGAGAACCGTTTGAACGTATTATTATAGACTGTGTTGGACCCCTACCCAGAACCAAGAGTGAAAATCAGTATCTACTCACCGTCATGTGCGCCGCCACTCGTTTTCCTGAAGCCATTCCACTGCGTAAAATCAATGCCAGTTCTGTTGTTAAAGCCTTAACCAGATTTTTTTCCACATTCGGTCTCCCTCGTGTAATCCAGACAGACCAGGGCACAAATTTCAAATCCAACTTGTTCATACAGGTGTTAGCAACTTTGAATGTGCAGCATGCCGTCTCCAGTCCCTACCATCCAGAGTCTCAGGGTGCGTTAGAGCGCTGGCATCAGACATTGAAGTCGATGCTCCGTAAGTATTGTCTGGAAACTGCTAAGAGTTGGGATGAAGGAATTCCTTTTGTTGTGTTTGTGGCTCGTGAAGTCGTGCAGGAATCCCTCGGCTTCAGTCCTGCTGCACTAGTCTTCGGTCACACGCCCCGCTGTCCGTTGAAATCAATGCACGAAAAGTTTCTGTCATCTGCCTCCTCTCCCAAGAAAAATGTATTGGACTTTGTCAGTAAGTTCCGTGAGCGTTTGCACCATGCTCACGCGTTGGCAAAAGAGTCTTTGTCTTCCTCACAAACTGTGATGAAGCGTTGTTTTGACCGCTCTGCTGTTCCCTGACTGTTTCAGGTTGGTGACAAAGTTACTGCCTGTTCCCGGCTCCGCACTCTCGGCCAAGTTCTCTGGTCCATATGACATTTGTGAGCATCTCAGCGACACAGATTATGTTATTTCTACTCCCGAGAGGAAACGCAAAACCCGTGTGTGTCACATAAGTTGAAGCAGTACCACTCCAGAGAGACTCCCGAAAACAGTTCAAAAGCGTCCGAACCTGCACTGCTGTCTGTGATTCTTTGCAGCAGTGCGCTTATTGTGTCAGAGTCCCAGGACCAGCCCGATGATGTGACAACGCAATCCTCACATCAAAGTGCTCGCTTGTCAAACTCTGAAATGTTGAAAGTGTTACCATCTCAGTTATCCCACCTGTCACCTAAGCAGCAATCTGACATAGCTACATTAACTGATTGTTTTCCTTGTCTTGTCAGTGATGTTCCCTCCCAAACCACAGTCACTCAGCACGACATTGATGTTCATGATGCTTGGCCCATCAAACAACATGCATATCGTGTCAACCCTGCTAAACGTGAGTTAATGAAAAACATTACAACACTTCAACATGGTTTAGCCATACACAGCTCCAGCCCCTGGAGTTCCCTGTGCCTTCTTGAAGAGAAGTCTGATGGTTCACCCCGCTTTATCACAGACTTCCGAAAAGTAAATGCAGTTACTGTCCCTGACTCCTATCCCCTGCCAAGGATTGAGGACTGTGTAGATGATTTGGGTACGGCCAAATTTGTGAGCAAGTTAGATCTGCTCAAGGGCTATTGGCAGGTGCCGCTAACCGAGCGCGCGTCTATAATTTGTTGTGTATACCACCACTTGGGAGGAGCACATTCAGATTTTGGAGCAGGTGTTTGCTCGCCTCTCAAGTGCGTCACTCACCATCAATTTGGCCAAATGTGAATTCGGAAAAGCTACCGTCACATACTTAGGGAGGCAGGTGGGACAGGGTCAGGTGCGTCCTGTGGAAGCCAAGGTTTCCGCCATTTCAGAGTTCCCCGTGCCCTCCACAAGGAGAGTCCTGCGTCGGTTTCTAGGTATGGCTGGTTATTATCTGTGCTTTTGTCGCAACTTCTCGACCGTGGTCCGTCTGTTGACAAACCTGCTCAGCCCAAAAGTCAACTTTGTGTGGTCGACAGAGTGCCAACATGCCTTTGAAAGTGTAAAATCACTCCTCTGCCATTCCCCTGTGCTCGCCGCGCCCAACCTCTCTCGTCCTTTCAAATTAGAGGTTGATGCCAGCGCGGTTGGGGCCGGCGCTGTGCTGCCCCAAGAAGATGCGGATGGGGTAGACCATCCCGTATCTTACTTCTCTCGTAAGTTCAACAAGCACCAGGTTAACTACTCCACCATTGAACAAGAAACCCTTGCTTTGTTGTGGGCACTCCAGCATTTTGAAGTTTATCTCAGGTCCAGTTCTTTGCCAGTGTCAGTGTTTACTGATCATAACCCTCTCACTTTTCTATCCCGTATGTACAACCACAACCAGCGGCTCATGCGGTGGGCCCTGATCATGCAGGACTACAACTTACAGATCCACCACAGAAAGGGGTCCGAGAATGTGTTGGCTGATGCGTTGTCCAGACTGTAATTATAGTGACCCATGTAGTTGTTGATGTTGATGTTGATGCCAAATTGTGCAATGTAAGTGTAGTGAAAGTTAAACTTTAGGATTTGACTTTAAACCTGCGGGTTTAGTCTTAAGGGGGGGAGTGTTACAGCCACCACTCTTTCCACCTTCATTGTGTATGTGTGTATGCAACACTAATTTTTCCCTCTGTTTGCAGAGCTGCCTGCACCTCCACTGGACTCAGAAGCTCCACCTCCTCTGTTCTGATTGGTGCGGCCTCTGCTGCTTCTGACTGACCAATCCACAGCTCACCTGGGTCCCTGATTGGTGCGGCACAGGTGCAGTGGACCAATCCCAGCCATTCAATCAAGACTCTCATCTGTAAGTGCCCTGCCAGTCTGTCAGTCAGGGTGGCTGAGTGTTGGTGGCAGCTGGCTTCGTTGCATGACAACTTTGTGTTGTGTTGGTTAGCCCACTGATAGCATTTATAGCTTGTCATAAGCTTTTGTAGATTTTTGTGAACTTTTGAAGTGTAGCCAGGTTGTTAGAAATTGCTACCCTTTTGACTGATTCCAAACATTTCCATCCACACTTAGACAATTATCTGTGTAGAGACGCTAGGTGCAGGGGTGCTGTTTTGTTGTTGTTTGTTTTAAAAGCTGCATTAGACAGTCAGAGTTTGTTTTCCTTTTTATTTTTGATTAGACAGATTGTAGATTAAACTCTGAGTGAGTCCTCCTTTTGTTATATTTGTTTTTTGAGTTAAACAGCACCCACCGGCCCTCTTCCTTGGTTTGTTCTCAGTTCTTTGTTAACCAGACTTCCTTCATTTGAGTTGCAATAAATTGCCTTACCTTTTAACATCTGGGTTTTTGTGTTGCCTCCCTTTCCCCTGCGAGCTGGGTTGTAACACATATCGGTAATTATGATTTACAATTGCGTGCCTTTCCCTCACTTTCCATTTCCGATGATTGTTGTGAAATGCATGCTGGAATACCTGGCTGTCTTAAGTCCACACAAGTCTGCTCCGATACATGCCCGATAAAAGGGGCATGGCAAGAACACATCTGGGCATTTGGACTGAACTTGGCTAGATGTGAACTTTGAAGTGGAAAAGTACCTGGGCTGTGACTGATGACGTGTCACAAGTCCACAAGAACACAAGTTCTTGAAACGGCTATACTCTTTCAGTTAACCCAGTAAATTTAAACACTCATGCCGCCTATCACCTGTCCACACATCTCCCACTCCTGCTGGTCCACCACACCCACCTCATCAAGCCAACTGCTCACAACTGTGCCTCATTACTCCCTGCCACTATAAATACTCCAGCTTCACAGCCTCTTGTTGCCAGATTGTTATTTGTCATACCCATGCAAGGCTTTCCTGCTTTTATGCAACAATATTATTATTATTGTTGCTGACCTCACCTGCCTCTGAATCTCATGCTTCGCCTGCTCCCCTTTAAACCACTCAGCCTTCGGTCCCCAACCAAGAGCTCTGTCTCTATGTTCCTGGTTTCTGTTTGCCTGTTGGCTGTGTGAAGAACTGCCAGTCAGCTCTCTGTTGTAAGTTTACTTGCTCTACTGCCCCTGATTCCCTGTGCTGTGGATTACCTCACCACGTGGCTGCGTATTCTGCCTCACTGCTGGTTCCTCGACTCCTTCCCTGTTTCATTTTACCTACAGCAAGCTTCTCACTTGGCTTCCCTTGTGTGTTCACCTGGCATCGGACTGTCTGCGTCTTGGAGGGTTCCAAGCCAACAAATTGACTCCCACTGTTTTTTCACCTGCCTGCTCTCTCTGTGTTTGACAAGTGGTTTCATTTCAGACTATTTTAAACTGTCTGTGGTACTACTATTGAGTTCGGACCACACCCATGACACCTTGTAAGCCAAGACTTAGTTGACAAAAACCTCGCTGAACACAGGACCTGCTGATCTACTGCATCCTTGATCCATTAGTTTGTGTTGTTGTGTGACTTTGGCATTTAAAAGGGTAAGTTCAAATTCAGTTCAGTTCCCAGTTGGAAAGGGCTGTCTGGGAAGTACAGTGCACTTGGCAAATAGTTTTGCTGTTTGAAAAGACAAACCCTTCTGACTTAAATTCATTAACTTTTCTTTTATTTGGATTCTTTATACATCAGCACAGGCATGGAAAAATGCTAGATTTTTAATATTTGTAAATTACATGCCATCTCTGCTTTATGTATCTTATTTCTTTGTGTTTACAAGTAAAGGATGGATGAAAACTCTAAAATATCTGATGTTCTGAAAAACATGTCTAATGGGAAGGCCAGGGACATTGTGAATTAAGAGCAATTTATCATCTGCATACAGAGAAATCTAGTGTGTGGTGTTACAGGGTCGTGGCTAAATTATTGTTGAATGTAAGTGTTGTTGAGAGCTACATGAGAGATATTTTGAGCTGATGTTCTTTGTCAACAACATAGCAACGGGGCAAAGTAATCAATGCTACCCATGCAGCATATGAGTAACATTGCCCCTCAAAGAAATTAAATGGTTTGTTTGCATCAAGAGACAGAATGATTTCTATCTAGGCAAGAGCCTACCTGAAGTAGGGGAACAGCTCAATGGATGAGGAAGTCTGCTCTTAATTATTTTGTTTTAATTTATTTTCTTTTGCAGATTTTCTGTCCAACATAAAACAACAGGCTACTGTGTAGAATAAAATATGCATCCTGCAATTTCACCATAAGCCTCCACTAATGGCAACATGACACAACAGCATTCAGTATATATATTTTTTTTATTTATATAAATGTATAAAGCATAATGCACTCCTGTTACAAAAAAACATGCAATACATTTCCGTTGCTTAAAATACAAAAACTAATAGAAAATATATTGAAATAGAAAATGTGCCAGAAAAAGGAAAATAGGCTTTCTAGCTTCAATTTGGCTTATATTAGGTATTTTATCTTAAATAAATGTGCAGTACAACAAAAAATTCTATGCAAGTAAGGACAAAAGAATTAGCCATTGAGAAACATAAATTCGATGCATGACAGCTTAATCCTTTGATGATTTGGGTTTTGGTTCTTTGTAGCATATTTTTACACCTGATATTGCTGCTTATCAATTACTAGCTTTATAGATAATGACATGATAAATCCTGCCATTTCAATGTAAACATACAACTGTATGTGTGAAGGACGTGTGCAAATGGCTGCAATTTGTCATGTAATTGGCACAAAAATAACAATAATTAAGTCGTAATGACAAAGATTAGCATAATATTTCAAAACCTAAATCACAAAGCTGATAGCTGTTTAGCTTATGTTAACAGTCAAGATACATATTAGCATTCTTACATGAGACCAGTTACTGGACAGCAAAGAAGAAGGTAGTGATTCAAAGTTACATATTACTGTAATCACATTACATTTGTCTGTAATGCAGTAATGTGACGTGTTACTGTTAATACATTCAGTAATTACATTACAGTTACTAATAAAACAATCACATCGGTCAAGGACGTGTAGGTAGATATGTTTAAACTTTGAGGGGTGACGTGGGGACACACAGGAAACAGGGGCTTTTGGGTCAAAGAATCTCAAAGAAAATTGTGGCACGTCTCTGTCTCTGTCTCTGCTACATTCATGTTTTCGGGCAAATACACATGTTCTCAGTTTTGAGGGGGATGTGTTCCCTGCATCAAAGCAGTCTTCTGCAGTCTTGTATTGAGTCTGTGGAAGAGCCAGCTGTCTTAAACAATTTGAGTTACTTCTTCTCATGAGGTATAACCACTGCTTTGGTAATTAAGATGTCAAATAAACTGGATTAGTCTATTATAAAGCTGTGGTTTGGTGAGTCAGTGACTCCAGCAAGTGCGGTTTCCCCATCAAATGGAGCTCATGGGCCATTTAAAAATGTGTCTTTCCTCTAATAGAGCTAGGAAGTCTCTTTTAATTATTTTTTTTTTAGGCCAATGGATATATTATTTAAGGCAATTATCATTTGTAGTATGTAGTGTTATAAAGGCCAACCTCTTTTAGATTGTTTTATAAATTGATGTAGTTTCATAAAGTTTCAATCAGTTTCAGGGAGTTATTAAGTAAAGGAGTGCATTACTTTAAGAGAGTAATGAATAAAGTGCAACTTATTTTTCAAATAACAACCCCATCACTAACAGTTAGCTACTTTTCCTGCAGAGCTTTTACTTAAAATGTAAATCTTGAATCATTACAGTATATTTCAGAGTGTACAGATGAATGTCACTGAGCACCATGTTGAGCAGTGTTACAGTAATGATTACCATCTTTCGTGATGATTACAGGTTGAAACCCAGCAAAGCATTGTAGTTAATTCTTCTAATGCTCCACTAATAGGACATTTTGAAGGGTTAACTACTTGACGTCTGTCAGTCAACAGAAGGTTTCAGATGTGTTAACTTATAGAAGAGGCTAGAGGTGGGACATAAGGGCTCACCAACCACCATAGGAGAGGGAATATGCCTTGATTGAAATACACACAATGCACAGAGAAACATTCAGTAGGGGCAAATAATGGTCAGCGAATACCTCCAAAGTTGCAGGTTGTCATGTTAAACCCTGGTGTCACGTGCTACAGAAGATGCTGATTAGTTATTAGTAATCTAATTACTTTTTCAGTTACTAATAAATGATGACCGACTGAAAACATTTTCAAGTAATATGATGATGTATACAGGAACTGATTAACTGGTGTTGGTTAGAGCTAAAAGTGGTGACTTAAGGACGGTAGCACCTGGATAAAATGAAATGAAGTGACTGGAGAGTAGAGTAATGGTTGAAATCAGCGAAGACATTAACGCCATCAAAGAAGTAGCTCCGCCAAGCAGTCAGTTTAGGGAAGGTGCAGTGATCATGTTTTTTAAGGATGTAAGGTGAGGCCAGAGATGTCACGGTGGCGTTTCTTCCATGGATCATCAGCACACTGCTGAATACAACGCTGTGCGAAGACACACTCTCCACAATCCCAATATGCACTAAACAGGAACATAAACACAATAAATTTACAGACCCATACATTTTCAGAAATGGTATTCATTGCCAAAGGAAAAAAAAAAAAATCCAAATTGTAAGTTGATATCTTACTTTTGTTGCAAAGATCTGCATCCTTCACATTGTCCACTGACAAAAGTCTGGATTCTGAAAAAGGAGAGTATCCACACATATTATTGCTAAGATGCAATATATATGAAGTGAGAAAATGACAATAATCAAACACTAACCTTTACTCATTGTGCCTGGAGGGCGCACTGGACTCAGTTTCCCTGCACAGCATGACCACAGAGAGAGGTTGTAGTAGCGGTGACCACAGCACCGGAAAGCTGTCTTGGCCATGTAGAGCACCTCCTTGTCCTCACTCGAGCAGCAAACATGCTGGTTATACAAAAGATGAATTAGGGATGCACCGATCCACATTTTTTCACTTCCGATCCGATCCCGATACCTGAATTTGGATATCTGCTGATACTGATACTATTCCGATACCAGAGCTCTGTTTGCTTTAATATTATTATTATCATTATTGTTGATTTTATATGAGGCTGTAATAAACTCCTCTCTACAGGCAAGTATGATATGTACGTATGTATGCATGTATGTCCCAAAAGGCAACTTGAGGTAAGTATATGGTCAGACAAGCAGGAAATCCTGTTCACAGGAAAAATCCCATCCTGAAAACAAATATGCAACTGTAAGGGTTTCAAATTTATTGTCAATATTTATTAAATTCCAAGACAGTGTTAAAGTACTAGTGCAATATACACTATCAAAAAACAAAAAGTACCTGTCATATTAATCTGAACAGCACAGATATAAATCAAGTAGACACTACTATGTAGTAGTGTTGTCACGGTACCAAAATTGGGACCAAGGTACGATACCAGTGAAAGTATCATGGTTCTGAGTAGTATCACGATACCACAGTGAAAATTAGGCAGATGTGCCTTTTGTTATTTAGAAAAAGATAAATCACTTTTCTATAATAGATCAATGATATTTCAGTGGAATAAATTACTTATTGACTTATTCATACTTCAAAAACAGCATCAATAAGTGATTAACATAGGGGGGATCAAAATAAAATAAATAAATAAAATAAAAATCAACCAGCCACCCTCCTCCCTTGACAAGTCGCTTCATAAGTAACAAACGGTCCCTAAAGTGCTGTGAGGTTTATGAACCGTTCCCTGCCACAAAGAGAGAAATGTGAACGGCTCGCTTCTCCTCTGACACGCCACATACCTGTGTGCCACCACAGTTCGGCTGTTCAGGTACTTTTGGGCAGTCATGACGCCAAGAAGAGGACATTATTGGACCTGGAGTCGGACTTCAGAGCTGTCGCCGGTAAGCCCTTCTTGCGCCACGCAGCACTATGAGCCTCCGCCGTATTTGACAGGAATACATTCCCGTCTGTGTCTGTGACCCCCGTTTAACCCACAACCGGCAGGATTTGCCTTTAGTTTCTGCTGCTGGTTGAAATCTGTACTGGCACAGCGTGCTGAATGATTTATTTTGCGCGCACAAAACTATTTTTAGTCACAAATGTGAGTAAAATGCTCGCACGTAGAGCTCTGTGGAAAAATCACTGTAGCACATATAAACAAATCGAATCTACAAGTAAAAAGAAATTAATAATAACTTTCACTGCTTAAAGATACTCAATAGCTCATTTCATACCTGAAATGTCACTGGATACAAACCACTGCAGCAGCATATCGAGTGCCAGGTGGACAGCGTGCGCTGTTTTTGGACGCCGCATGGACACTCACGCTCTTGCGATTGGACTTTGATCTTATCCCACAGTAGTGGTACCTGAGGTACGTAGTACTACAGTACTCCAACATTATGGTATCATATGTACTGTCATGTTTTAGTACCTCGGTCAGTGCAACACTACTATGTATCAATCATCATATCATTCCAGCAGACAACGTGAAAGCACAGACGCGTCTTGTGGATCGGAAATTTCCGATCCGTGAATTACGTTGGTATCGGAACCCGATACCGATACTGGATCGGATCGGCCCCATCCCTAAGATGAATGTGATCTTCTGTTTCCTGTTTTATTTTGAAAGTCTGTTGTTTGTCTCCCCATGTCCTGTCAAGTTTCCCGTCGCCCTGATTGTCTGATTGCTTTCACCTGTGATTCATTATTTCCCCTGTCAGAGTGTATAAGTCTATGTTTTCCCTTTGTTCTCCGTTAGATTGTCTTGCTTTCTGGTGTTCTTCCTACTGTGTATTCCTCATGAGATTGACCTTTTTTCATATTCAGACCAGTGAATTTTTGCCTGTTGATTTGGTTACTTCTGCCTGTGCTGACTGCCTTTTGTGTACCAACCCTGACTGGATCAAAAACCCTGAACTCTGGATTTCGTTTCAGTCTGCATTTGTGAGTCCACCATTGTGTCTGATAAAAATAAGACTGAGGGAAGCGTACTTTCTCTGTCAAAGGGACATGCAGAAACAAATAATATATTTCATATGTTCTATGCTAAACAATAAAACCTACCTGTGAGGTTTGCAGAACAGATCCACAGCACTGTTCCTTGTGTCCGGCATTCAGATTATGCAGTATCCCTCCGCAGCACTTCACCAATGGATCTTGAATGTCATACACCTTTCTCCCACAGCAGCGGGTGTTTTCTGTTCTGTTTTGATGCCTGTGTGGAGAAACAGAGCTCGTAGTTGATATCAAATCACGTGAGTGATATAGTAAATTATTATTATGATGTTATGAAGACAGATCACTTTATGCATGGGTGTATTACAGAATGAGACGAGGCTTTGACTTTGCATTTCTTTTCATCATGTCAATAACACAACACCAAAAGTCCTGAAAGAAGTACACTGAAGGAAAAGTCTAAACATTCACTTCAAAGATGCCACAAGAAAAAGAAAACATGATACATTTTAAGTTAGTGTTTCTATCACCTTATCTAAAGGACTTTAGATGTGCTTCAGGGAGGACTTTTATGCATACGGGCCCCTTGTGTCATAATCCACCCACAGCTGGATGTCAGATTTAAAGATAACTTTTTCAAAACTGTGTCTACTCAGGCTGCAAGGTGGAGGCAGCATGCCAGCAGCGCAGCTTCAGTATTGTGCCACAGTACAGCAGAAATCACAGTAGTTATATAGCAAAAGAAAAAAAAATAGACTTGAAGCCTGATTGAAACTGAGGAGTATCAGTTCATCAGATACGCATGAGACATACGACTGTAAATGCAACTGATATCTAGGCTGTTAAATGTTATTAGGTTGATCTGGTGTACATGTCAGCAAACACTTGCTGACTTACACATCCAACAGACAAAGGAAGCGTCTGCATGTGTCCAGACATGTGGCAGACATAAATCTGTGTGCCTGCATTTGATTTCCACGAGTGGGCCCGATGTAAACATAATAGTTGGTGTGTATGGATCAGACTGTTTGTACGATTATAAACACCAATACCAAGCCTATTCAGTTGAAGGCCCGCGGGCCACATCCGGCACACAAGCTCCAAGTAGCCCAGCTAGGGACTGATACCAAGTTTTTGTTTCATTTATAATCGTGGAGCAGCTTCTTTCCTGCTGTCTGCATGTCGGGGCTGACCTCCACTCACACACATACACATATAAACACAAACACGACTCAGAGGGAAGTGAGTGACCAGTGGAGAGGCCGCAGTGCAGATGACGTGAATGTCACTTGAAGATTACGCAACAGCGGTTGAGGAAAACTACGCTTTTTACTGTAAGTAAGAGCAATAAAACCTTTGCCAGTGAAAAAGCCAATACTTCATCAGTACGCGTGTTCAGCATGTAAAAAGCGATACTTCAATCTGCTCAGTCCACAATCTCTCATCCTTTATGTTTTACACAAGCACGGCATGCTTGCACGCCTAATAGTGATTTGTTAACCTTTCTAACTCCGCCAGGATGCCAACGTCCTCGCTCCCCTCCTCCTCTGTTAAATGGTATCTCCCGGGCGCACTACGTCATCAAACCATGTGATGTTTAGTATTGCCGGATTCAGGAAGCTCTCAACTTTTATTTATTACGTATTTCACACCAGAGCAGCCTAAACACACATAGTCCAAAATCGCGATGAGTGGTGACAAGCCATGTCATGCCGTTTTTCGACGGAAAAAGTTAAAGGATTACTCGCGATCTTATGCAGAGCTGTTAGCGGGGCCTTAGCTGGTTTATAAAAGGTAAGAGTCTCACTCCTACCACTATTTTTGGCTGAGATATACCGCCTAGAAAGTGGGATCATAACTTTCATTTTTCATGTGGCTTTATTTGGTGATATTTGATGGTGTTTCTGTGTCAAAAACAACATCAGCTATCATAATCACACCTGATTTCAATAAGGTACAATGTTTGAAGCTGGCTGAGTCTTTTTTGATCACTGACAGTACTGTTTTGAAGCCGAGTGACCATCTTTTCATGGAAAAAACACTGTAGAATGGTCATACTTTTTGCAGTCTTCTTCAAATTTGGTATAACTGTTCATTGATAGTGTGCCTACAGTCCCATAGTGTCATTTACCTACTCAAATGAAGTCACAGACAGTTATTCATTCTGAAAATCATTCATTCATTCATTCATTCATCTTCTAACTGCTTCATCCTCTTGAGGGTCGCGGGGGGGCTGGAGCCTATCCCAGCTGACATCGGGCGAGAGGCAGGGTACACCCTGGACAGGTTGCCAGACTATCACAGGGCTGACACATAGAGACAAACAACCATTCACGCTCACATTCACACCTACGGACAATTTAGAGTTACCAAATAACCTAGTCCCCAATCTGCATGTCTTTGGACTGTGGGAGGAAGCCGGAGTGCCCGGAGAGAACCCACGCTCTGAAAATCATTTTTTATTTAATTTTAGGCAAAATCTTCATTTTTTTTTACTGACTTAAGAGGCCCATTACTCTGTCTCACCTAGAGTGTTTCTGACACTTTCACAAGAAACTTCAGGGAGTTTTTTTTCTGGAAAGACCTCATGCTTGCATGTAGTCAGAGCGGTTCAGAAGCTACAGTCATTTTAATTTGGGTATGTCATTTTAGGTGTTTTTGCTACAAAGTGGGGGTGGAGTACAAGATTAAAAGTCCTAAACATTTGACCTGGTAGTACTGATGGTACTGTTGGATCAAGATAGAGTATGTTATTGGTTGTTATTACACGGCTCTATTAAATGCTGTATTCTGATTGGTCAGTAGCGGCATTCTGCGGTCTGATATTACTGTGTAATGACCGCTGCTAGTAGCAACGGTCATTACACACAGTTGCTATGTAGCCCAGCGTTGCTAGGTTGCTATGTTATTGGTTGTTAATGCCTCCTGTCGTGGTTCTGTGCATTTAATAGTGATAGCTCTTTTTTGTTCTGCATTTAGTGACATGCCTGGGACTAAAAACATTTTTTTTTTATTTCAAAAGTGAAACGCTAAACATTGCTATTTTGCTTACATTTCATTACATTTGCTTAAAATTTGTTACTACAAAAAGCTAAAAAAGATCCAGCCTAGTTTAATTTGTAACTGAATAGCTCTGTTCTCTACACATCTATATGTAGTTCATGAGCATTGCAAGTCATTGGCTGTATTCTATTTCCTGTACAGCAGCCCAGCTAGGCTGAAACAACATACATGATGTCATCATTGACAGTTAATATTTTTAGCAGGTAAGAAAAATGCAGGCTGGTGAAGGGGCGCTGGGAGGCTGTGAGGAGGCACTGGGAGGCTGTGAGATGTGCTGAGATCGCGAGACCGCAGAGACGAGATTTGGATGAAACATGGCAGCGCCCGGCTGCTAGATTAGACTACAACTTCTCTCCTGCCTTTTCAACCAAAAATAACATAAAACATTTCAAAAAGTTCACGATCATCAAGGAGTTCACGATCATCAAGGAATAACATACCCGGAAAACATACAGGAAGATACTGCACGCCGATTAGAGTGGAGGACCTCGAGAATTACATTGACAACTACTACTACTGCCTTGCAATGGAAAACAACAGCCCGGTTCACCACAATCCCAACCCAAACAAACGTAAAAAGAAAGATTCAGCCACCAACACCAATGATCTTCAAATCACGGATATACAGGTCAGTGTACTCGAGTCCAAAAAACTGGACGTTCTCAACATGCTTCATCAGGAAATAAAAGACCTCAGATCCAGCTTTCAATTCACACACAGCCAAATAACCGATCTCCAAACAGACAATACACAATTACACACTACTGTCGAGCTACTCACCTCCCAGATATCCACAATCCAGAAAGAAAATAAGACCCTGAAAGAAACCGTCCTGGACATTCAAACACGAAGCATGTGAGACAACCTCATTTTCTCAGGAATCCCCGAAAGCACGACAGATAACCCCGACTCACTCATTCGCAACTTAGACCATCATTCTCAATGTCATCCTTAAAGTTCATCAGCTGGAACATCTGGGGCATTGGGTCGCCAGCAAAACGTACTAAAGTTCTTAACGACCTGGCTAAAATAAAACCCAGTTTCTGCCTACTACAGGAAACACATCTCACAAAAATTACCTCAACACCATTATCACATCACTGGACGCAGAAAAGGCCTTCGATAAAGTCAACTGGACATTTCTCTTCACTACCATTGAGAAGTTTGGTTTTGGGGAGTCGTTCACTCACTGGATCAAAACTCTTTACAACACCCTGTCCGCTTCAGTTATAACTAACAGTATCACCTCTCAACGCTTTCTACTACAACAGGGCACAAGACAAGGATGTCCACTCTCTCCATCACTATTTGCAATATTCATTGAACCTCTCGCAGCCGCCATTCGACAAAATACTCACATTACTGGTGTACAAACAAATCATTTTCACCACAAGATTAGTTTATATGCAGACGATATCCTACTGTACTTAACAAACCCCTCAACAACCCTCCCTGAAGTTTTCAATCTCGTTTCCACATTTTCAAAAATTTCTGATTACTCCATAAACTGGTCCAAATCCAAAATTCTTCCACTCTGTGAAGGAGACTGGAATGCTGCATCCAAAAAAACCCTCCCTGACAATAAAAACGGGCAACATTAAATACCTTGGTATCAATGTTTCCACCAAGCTGTCAGAGTTATTTTCTCTAAACTACATACCATTACAAAAAAGCATTGAAGAAGACCTCACTCGCTGGAACAACTTACCAATCTCACTGATTGGAAGAATAGCAGCAATAAAAATGACCATACTGCCAAAAATAAACTACCTTTTTTCTATGACACCGACTCATCCTCCACCACACTGGTTTAACACAATAGACTCTGTCATAACCAAATTCTACTGGAAATATAAAAAAAAACACAAATAAAACTATCCACCCTTCAGAAACCTAGCTGCTCCAAATTTTAGATTTTACCACCTTGCAAATCATCTTCAGTACATACCCATATGGTTGCAAAAAACTCATCATACACAACACCCCTGGCTGGATATAGAACACCACGACTGTCAAGACTTATCATTATCAGATCTTCTATTCCTCACCCAATCAATCAAACATCATAACTGTTTCAAAAACCCATTTATAGCAGTGACTCTGACAGCTTGGTGGAAATGCAACCAAATCACTGGACACCCCATAAACTCAAACAAATATACACCAGTCTGGCACAATCCGGAATTCCAAATTAAAAATAAACCACTATTATTCAATTCATGGAAAAAAGCAGGCATTACACATCTAGAACACTTATTTGATCATGGCACACTCATATCCTTTGAAAAACTTAAACTGAAATATGGCATTGGCAATAACTCCTTTTTATAATATTCACATCTGAAACACTGCTTGAAAGGTAAAATCAACATATCAGACAATAGCCTGGACACACCTCCACTATTCTATCAAATCAAATGTACAACCTCTCAGAAAAAAATATTCGCAAAACTATACAAACTTTTAATTAAAACAGACAATACCCTCCCACAACCAGTCCAAGACTGGGAAAGAGATTTAACAGTTACCATAAACACCCACCTCACCTCCCACCTCCTAAAAGGCTGGGAAAAAAAAAAAATCTGGGGGTTGTCCCAAAGCAGGGTCTGGACGCGACCTAAAGCAGGCCCGCCACAACAACAATCTAACCAGAATAGGTGGTGGTGGGGTTGCGAGGGGTGGGTCTCCTCGCTGGCATGCCCTGCCTGTCTCTCGCCGGGGCCCCTGGTCGTGCCGATGGGGGTTGGGTGCGAGGACCTCTTGCCTGCCTCTCCGGTTCCCTAGTTTGACTCCGGCCCTCGTCACCACGGGTCATTACCATAGTGTTATGTTGTGCCATGTTATGTTATATAATAATTTAATTATTGTGTGATATAGTATCATATTATATTATAGTATATTATATTATAGCATACTACATTACTTCATATTACACTACAATACATCACACTATATTATATTTTCCTACGCTTATGTTATACTGTGTTATATCATATTATGTTATATTATACTGTGTTTTATGTCATAATATATATCTTTATAATATATTATATATTATCTCTTCATATCATGTTGTAACATTGGTCTCTAGTTTCCCGGTGCAGCGCAGGTGGCGCAGGGTGGGGAACCCCGCGCAGAGCTAGTTTCGAGCAGCGCAACCCGAGGCACGCTCAGTTTGGTAGTTTGGCAGACCGAGGTGCGCTGAGATGGGTGTGGCGGCGCAGCAGGGGGAGGTGTCGACAGATCCAGCTTGGCGCAGTGACATTTTCGTGCCAAAAGGCTCCGCCGAAGGTGCGCTAAAATCTTGCCATCTGAAACCAGGTCTACTGTCAGCGCAGGGGGAGCGCAGCCGATTGGCGGACCGGTGGACAGTGCGCACACGTCACCAAAACCTCACAGGCAGGTTTCCAGAATATCAGGCACATTAACAATGCAATAAATAGCCAAAAAACACTATTCAATTCAACTATCTGCAATCAGCACATAAATGTATCTCTATATCGACTGTCCCGTCACATCTGATGTCAGATCAAAGGGGATTGGCACCATTTGGCACCGTTTGGCACGCATAATGGAAACCGAACCTGATTTGATTAACACAGCCTGCAAACTAATGAGTTCACATCCCTCTCAGCCAACCACAAACAGCCACAGCATCAGATAGGGAGTATGTATTCGGCATCTGCCATCTTAGAAAAGTCAAAAGAAAAGAAACCGAGTGACACTGCGAGAGAGAAAGAGAGAGCGAGCGCGCGCACAAGAGAAACGCAACATTGATTTACAATTGTGGTGACCTCCTCCCAGGCTACCTTTGCATCATCAGCCCGTGGAGGTCTGCTTGCAGTTCCGTATATTCGGACACTGCGAGCAGACCTCCCGGACCAAAACATCAGTTTCCTCCTGGGAAGAGTTTGGCTGTCTGACGCTGCTGCTCTCTTCTGCAATGGCAAATTGAGTAAACACTCATTACACCTTCGCGCGGTGCATTTAAGGGCGAGGAGAGGGGCTCATTTGATTGGTGTGATGTGTGTAAAACCCACTCCACGCCTTCTCTCCTCCCTCTTTCCGACTTGCGCCGGTGGGAGGGACAGAGGTGGGATAGAGGAGTAGCTGCGCCAGGGCGCACGGTGTGCCAAACTAACAAAATCCACCTGGCCACACCCAGTTGGCGAAGAGCAGGTGCGCTGCGCCCCCGCTGCGCCCAGTCTGCGAAACTAGAGCCCAAAGTGTTGCCATAGTGGCGCATTCTTTGATTTCTTCAAGACTAAATTGTCCGCCATTATCGACTCCCCAGGCTACAGTAGAGGCCTCGGCGCATGCGCACTCGCACCCCCTAGCTCAGTCCCCGCCCCACCCCCACACCTCTCTCTCTCTCTCCTGCTCGCTGTGCGCTTGGCGAAGAGGCAGACACAGGTGCTCACAGACTCGGGCATACTATAAGCGGAGTGGACTCAGGAATGTCGGAATGTCCGCAGTCATTTGGGCTTCCATAGTTGAGTGCACTTCCGCGTTGTAGTTTCCTGTAAAAATGTCCATGAAAAATCCCTGTGATGTGAAAATTACATGCCAAGCTGTCGTTTGTGTAACACTGGTGCGCGGAGTGGAGTCCGCGCGGTCGTACTTTGCACGCACAGGGATTGCGGACATCCGCTTTTACCGGGCGTACCTCCGCGGAGTCCGCTCCGTGTACGTTCTACCCAAGTATGCGGTCCAGTCGGTCTCAAAAAAAGTAAAAACTAAAAAAAAAACCCAGTCCAAGACGGAGTACCGAACTGAATTGGTATTACCAAGAACCGACCCAACCCTACCCATACATATACTGTTTTTTTCTACAGTTGTTTGTATGTCTACTCACCTTATGTCTACTGTTTACGTCCTACGTTACTGCTTCTGTCATGTTGTTTTGTTTTGTTCTTGTCACTCTATTTCACTAAGAAAAAAAATAAATAAAGAAAAAAGAAAAAAGAAAAAAAATGACATAGCGCATTCACGAGAATGAGACGGACAAGGTCACAGAGACCTTGACCTTTGACCCACGACCACCAAAAAATAATCAGTTCATCACTGAGTAAAAGTGGACAATTGTGCCAAATTTGAAGAAATTCCCTTGAGGCATCCTCAACATTTTGCGTTACAAAGATGGGATGAATGAATGGATGGATGGACAGACGGAAAACATGATACCTCCAGCCACGGCTACCATTGGCGTAGAAGCATAAAAAATCATGTCCCTCCACCTCCTTCTATTGCCTCTGATGGCATTTGGCCCAAAAACAACCAGTCGAGGAGTCTCCATAGCAGCTTGTGAACATCCATTAGAAGCAATGAAAGGAGGCAGAAGATTATGGTTTTTGTTTTTACAGATTGTCTGTTTCATGTGCTACCGTGTGAATATAGTTACAGTTTCAGCAAATAAGTTACCAACTGTGGCTTTAACCAACATGCCAGACTGAAATATGCTCTGACTCTTAAATATCAGGGCCCTATTAAGACATCCTAAACCCCAGAAACATGAAAAGGCATATCTGTATGTCAAAACAAGCACATGCACATGCATGTGACAAACATACAGACAGGCAGAGCAGACGTTCATCAGGGCAGCAGCTCACGCACTCAGACATTCCTTGGCTCAGTAGCTTGGTACATTTAAAGTATGACGAAAACAAAGCAAGCCTGGAGTCAGTGTTGCTGCTGGAACGTCTGCCTGTCTTGGAGACAGTACAAAGGAGCCAGAGAGTTTTTCTATGTCACTCCTGTCTGAGTTTGTCTCCAAGAGACATAGAAAGCAAGTGTTTCTCACACAGTCTACATCATTATCTATGAAGACACACTGTCAGCAAGCAGCACAAAAAAGAAAAACAGAAAAATGCAGGCTACAGAAGCCTGTGGAAATGTAGCCTACCTGGGCTGCAGCCCAGAAAATGGACACAGCTATTTTCCGCGGCACTCCCAAGATGTGGAAGTGATTTCAGACAAGCAAAGTGATACAAGTCAGCACAAAAATTAACTTTTTTTGCTCTATTTTATGCTTTTTATGAACTCTGGCACCTTATTTACATGCAAAGTGGGTTACATGTTTTAACGATTGAATTATTTTAATGTGTACCTCAAAAACTGTGGTTTACTGTCCACATCATGAATTGGAATGTAAAATATGCACGCTCTGCTATTTCTCCTCTACTATAACTTGCGTCACACAGGGCTGACCACCATCAGAATGACTCACTCTTCCTTTTGTGTGCATGGCGAGAGATGAGAGGGAGGGCGTGGCGCTGTCTTGAAGTTGCTAAGTCTAGCAAGAAAGTCGCAAAGTTGACAACACTGTGTACATGTGGGTTTGTGCAAGTGTCAGGTGCCCACGTGAGAGTGAGGGGACGGATTCGCTAAGTTTGGCCCGAAACAGTGCCCTCCCCTCTGCTACTTTGTTTCCATCCATTTTGAATGAAAGAACGGATAGTGGACAATGAGGGCATGGCAGCACTGTGTGTAGGCCAGGCCCCCACGGGCTGCCCATCCCACTGGGACTGGGTATGATCTTCGCCAGATCCTCAGAAAAATATCTAAGTCTTCAGGTTGCAAGATTTTCTTCATCCGCTGATTGCTAACTTTGATGTTTATGCTGTTTTGTAGCATACTGAAAATGATGAGCTGCTCTGCTGGAAATGAGATTTATGAAAGCAGCTGAGAACCAACTAATACAGGACTAACCATGAAACCAAATCTGTGACCTAAATAAAAAAGCTGAACGACCTGCTAAGATCTGTGATACTTCTCTCTGGATTAATCACCACCAACTACTGCTTTCACATGACACTAACATCTTAAGAAAAACAATGAATGCAGCTTTGAAAATACAGTTAATAATTGTTATGAAAATATATTTTATTATATTTCTTGAAAGTGTCACTACATCCACAATCATCTGACCAAATGTTTTCCCTTCTGTTTTTCTATGAGATATGACGTTGAGTAATGGCTAGAAAAGTGTTTTATGAAAAAAATTATTATGTCACAGTAAAGTTGACCTTTGACCTTTTGTATAAAACATATTCTTTAAGGTCACAGTGAACTTGACTTTCGGCCACAAAATTCTCATCAGTTAATTCCTCAGTCCAAGTGGATGTTTGTGCCAAATTTGAAGAAATTCCCTCAAAGCGTTCCTGAGATATCGCATTCAAGAGAATGAGATAGTTATGGTGGCAATGACCTTGACCTTTGACCCTTGACTACCAAACTCTAATCTTATCCTTGAGTCTTAGAGAACGTTTGTGCCAAATTTGAAGAAATTCCCTCAAGGCTTTCTTGACATAGCGCATTCACGAGAATGAGACAGACAAGGTCACAGAGACCTTGACCTTTGACCCACGACCACCAAAAAATAATCAGTTCATCACTGAGTAAAAGTGGACAATTGTGCCAAATTTGAAGAAATTCCCTTGAGGCATCCTCGACATTTTGCGTTACAAAGATGGGATGAATGGATGGATGGACAGACGGAAAACATGATACCTCCAGCCACGGCTACCATCGGCGTAGAAGCATAAAAAATCATGTCCCTCCACCTCCTTCTATTGCCTCTGATGGCATTTGGCCCAAAAACAACCAGTCGAGGAGTCTCCATAGCAGCTTGTGAACATCCATTAGAAGCAATGAAAGGAGGCAGAAGATTATGGTTTTTGTTTTTACAGATTGTCTGTTTCATGTGCTACCGTGTGAATATAGTTACAGTTTCAGCAAATAAGTTACCAACTGTGGCTTTAACCAACATGCCAGACTGAAATATGCTCTGACTCTTAAATATCAGGGCCCTATTAAGACATCCTAAACCCCAGAAACATGAAAAGGCATATCTGTATGTCAAAACAAGCACATGCACATGCATGTGACAAACATACAGACAGGCAGAGCAGACGTTCATCAGGGCAGCAGCTCACGCATTCAGACATTCCTTGGCTCAGCAGCTTGGTACATTTAAAGTATGGCGAAAACAAAGCAAACCTGGAGTCAGTGTTGCTGCTGGAATGTCTGCCTGTCTTGGAGACAGTACAAAGGAGCCAGAAAGTTTTTCCATGCCACTCCTGTCTGAGTTTGTCTCCAAGAGACATAGAAAGCAAGTGTTTCTCACACAGTCTACATCATTATCTATGAAGACACACTGTCAGCAAGCAGCACACAGAACACATACCAAACTGATTAAAAAAGGTTTTACCATCTAATTGAATTTCAAGTATTTTCATGGATAAGCGTGAATACACATGCACACATAATCACCTGTGGCCATCGCAGCAGATCTCAGTTTTAGGATGATATTTTTCTGTACCGCAGCAGTGTCTTCCAGGTGAGTCATGAAACTTAAAACTACACATAGTCTCTTTAGCTGGGTTGAAGGGAACACCAAGCGCTGAACATTCCTCTCCATCTTCTCTGCCCGTGAATAAGGTGTTATTACAACACAGAACTCCACGTTGTGCAAAGCCGTATGCCGTTTCTCCACAGCACTTGAAGAATCAGAGAAAATACAGGTAAGTGTGCAGCAAAAGAGACACAAGCAGGCACAGTCATCCAAATGCTCACATGGGAAAACATTCTGACCAAAAAAACATACAGACCCAAATCAAAAAAAGGTAATATCATCCTTTTGCATATGCAGTTAGCATACCCAACCCCAACATTAGCAGTGCGTTTTATGCATTACAGTCAAAACACACTTGCTTGCTATATAAAAGGAGCTGGGTGGAGCTTCGGCCCTCTCAGCGAAGCTGCACAAAAACAGTTTTCTTTTTCTTTTTTTAAAGTAATAACTGGGATGCACTGCAGTCCATTCTAAAACTGATAATATTATTATTTTCATAGATTACGTTCAATAAATATGCTGTTTTTCCTCAAAACAGCATTTTATTTGACTTAAAGTGCTGTCATAAGACACATGAGGCAGCCACAAGTCACAACTTTTTTTTTTTTTTTTTTTTTTTTTTCCAGGGAGGAGTAATGAGAACCACGTATCTACAAGCCCTCAAATCCCTTAGGAAAGGGTGGTTTATGTGTCCAACAGAAAAACACAGAAATACCATTGACCTTTACAGGAAAAATACTCCACCCAGCTGAGTAGATCAGAAAGAGTAACAGTAGCACATTACTTGATCCAACCAAGGCTTCCACTCAGATACACAGCCATCACAGCAGATCTGTGTATGCGGGTTATACACACTGGGGGTGTCTTCACATCGACCTAAACAGGGGTTTGGGGAGGGGGTACAGGAAAGAGCATTTACAATGTGTGTGGGAAGAACTACACGTGTAAAAGGTCACTCAGAGGTTTGAAAGAGACAAGAAAATAAGACATTAAAACTGAGAAGTATGTGGAAAAAATCAGCCCATATTTTCCTGGTGTTCACCAGCACGTGTAAGAGTCTGTCCTCTAACCTCCAGTTTGAAAAGGGTGGGAAACTACATGTGAGTGGTTTCTCATCATTCTTTTTTTTTTTTGCATTGAGTAAATGAAAAAACTTAAGCTAAGCAGCAAAGAGCTGTAGACAGGGAAATGGGTAGAACCCACATCTATGGGACCAACACCCAGTAGACTCTCATCTGATCCTAATGCTGCTTCTCTGCCTGTGTTACTTCCCAGCTTTATGAATGAATAACAAACTGACAATGACGGGTTTTCCCACTCTTTCTCCCACCAGTAAAAACTGGCCCATGTTTCCAGGATCCAGGTCTGAACAAGACGATGACAGGAGGTGATCTACAGTCCTGAGAAAAAGCACTTTTATGTGGCACTGGGAGAATTACCCTCCCTGATAAGATGATAGTCACCTCAGGGGAGGGTGGGGCTCCTCTGTGGTTTACACTACACATTCTAATGTTTGACATTACTATAATTATAACACTTGATCTCT
The DNA here is from genome assembly GCF_011397635.1 of Epinephelus fuscoguttatus. Taxonomy (NCBI): domain Eukaryota; kingdom Metazoa; phylum Chordata; class Actinopteri; order Perciformes; family Serranidae; genus Epinephelus; species Epinephelus fuscoguttatus. Next base: position 23,270,262 of record NC_064756.1, read on the forward strand.
CAAAATGGGTTACTGCTTAACAATTATGAGCTTTTTGTATAACCTAAATGTTTTGTATGACCTACAGAATTTTATTTTCCTTGGCTTGTTTCCAACCAGACATCTCCGGTAGCAAGTCAACCCATTCTCTGTCTCCACAAAGGAGTGTTTTAATTTGTGACTAGACATTCTTAACGGTCTGGGAACATCTCTGGGTGGAACCTCAGGAAAGGGAAGGCGTCAGCCAGTACAGCAAAGGGAAGAAAAACCCCTTAATTTTCCATTCATCCTTCCAAAAGAAAAGAACACAAAGAGTTCACATACCCGAGATCAGAGTGCTGTTTTTATAAGACGTTTCAGATCTTTGTGTTCTTGCTTCAGTAGTGTCATTTAGCTTCAGGTCTGAGGCTTAACCTTAAACAAGCAGTTTTTGTGCCTAAACCTAATCAGATGTATTGCTGTTGCAGATCAGCACTTATACAAATCAGTTTTGTAACAGTCATACAAAATGTAGGCTAAGACTCACAGAAGGAGTTTCTTAAACTTTATGCAGGTGAGTTATAGTATACTACACACACCCTCCTCCTGCAACACTGCCCTCTCCATCCTCCATACACTGATTTATTTAATCTTATTTCATTGTAGAGTTGTGTGGAGCTCATTTGCTCTGCCAGTCTGTCTTTCTTTCTGTTTATCAGACCACAAATGAGAAGAATAAGGTGGTCCACAGTGACTGCTTCACCAGGAAGAGAGCCGGCAGCAGCTCAAATTCAGCCAGAGCAAACACCTCTGTGCTGGGTGTCACAGTAAGCTGCTGGTCAGAGGCAGCCCCCAGTCTAACCTGTGTCACTGGAAGAATAGAAAGTTTGCAGATGCAGCAGGGAGTCAGGGCTGTCTAGTCCCCTGGAGCTGGAGTTTGAGCTGGCTGGATTTGAGTTGCTGTGGCCGCTGAGTGAGGATCAGTCTCCAGAGCTGCTGCCTGCCCCTCTCCCGGCGAGGTGGTCTGCAGCAGCGGTGGAGGACACAGTGTCATTTTAGCTATACAACATGAGCTTGAAGCCGTAGCTATGAACCTTTAGCTCCAGTTATCAAAAGGCCAAACTACTGGCAAAATTTTCTCTCCATCTCTGAAAACCTTTGCCAGTACTGACACATGTTTTATTGTCAGACTTTGTTTCAGACACTCTTTGCTAAATTCATCTTCCTTTTTGGGTTGCTTTGCAGTGTAGGCAGTTCTCTGCAGGATTCTCTACCACTGACTCAGGCTTTCGCCAAAGGGACGTGCACATGCATAGTCTCCTGTCACCAGCTAAAGCCTGCAAATAGAGCCAAGAGAAGGTGCAGAAGTCTAGTGTTTTCTCAGATCACTTGAACAACATTATGCTTTTTACAATGGGATTTTTGCCCACTGTTGCCAAAATAAAATTGCCAAACCCAGCTTAAAATTCAAATGACTGCCTCTGCAATCTAACCACCCCTCACACCTCCACCCCTCCCCAGAAAGACCCCAAGTATGTACTTACACATGTAATCTGATCTTTATCATCTTAACCTTTCACAGTCACGTGTCGGAGATTTTATCTTTTGCTGCAGAGCCTTTTACAGATGCTAGATCCAAAGTGAAATCAGCCACTCCTGCTGGGTTTCCATCTACATCATCAACCGTTGTAACGACAACAACGTCTCCTGGCACAGTATTATGTGAAGTTTATCCCCAAGGGTTTTTCTGTGTGCCACTGAAATGAGCTAATATCTAGTAGAATGTGGGGGAATTTGTGGTGAAAGTTGTTCCGGCATTCACCCACGCACCATCATGAAGACGTGACATCCCATCAGATAACACCCAAAACAAACACACCCACAGTCATACCTGGAGCGCAGCACCACAGAGAGTTTTCCTGGCTTTTCTCACAGCAGCGGAAATGATTTGGATTGTAACATGATGACCCACAGGGAATTGAGTTTGGCTCAGTGCTGTGGATGTACAAAGATAAAGCAAAACTAAACACAAAAGCAATTCACATCTCATGAACACTATCATACAACACGGTTGAATGCAATCACCTTAAGTCGCTTTGGATAAAAGTGTTAACGAAATAAATGCAATGTCAAAAGCATGGACACAATTCTTTGTACAGCAAAATGACCAAAAGTGTGCAATTGCTAACTCTAATGAAACTCTTTATTGGAACAAGATTTTTACTGTAAATGATGTTTTGATGATTGTCAGTGTTTAGCACAAATAAAGTTTTGTTGGTGTCAGTACGACCGGTAAAACCTTTGGTTGACTTACCAGATGGGTTGAGATGCAGGACTCTAAAAAACACAAAAAATAAAACACAAAAATGTTAGTATCTCCGACTACTACACCGCTCATTCCTTGTTCTTAACATACCAATGCAAAGCAACAACATCACCACCACCGAGCACACCAAGCAGCTGCAAAGTGCGGCGTGCAACAAGCTGCCATGCAATGTGTGTGGAAAGCTGTGGTGGCTCGATTCTGCAGTGAGCACTTAAACTTAAACTTAAGGTTGAGGATAGTTTAACTTTTGACAGCAAATTGTGGCCAGAGAATGACCGCAGCTCTTCAGAAAACGGAGTCCTGTGGCTTCTGTGACATGTCGAACTATGTTACAAAGTCACAGGGATCTATTTGCTGATTCATTGTGGGTAGTCTCTGACCGCAATTCGATACTAAATGTTAAACCAACCCCAACTGTTAAATTAGCCGTACTCAACCACTGAATTAAACAGTCACAGCTTGGAGCTTGATAGAAATAGCATGGCAGCATGCCACAGGCCACATCTCATGACTTCATGGTGTGTTTTTGATGTAAAGTTGACCCATCTGAATCAATACACCCTCTAAACAAAGTTCGAACATCCTCACAAAGGCCAGCTTAATCATATAACTACTGTAGGGGAGACCATTATATTATGAGGTGTTTCTGTTATTTTGTCCACCTCCTATATACTTCAGTTTGCTGCAAGTGTAAATATTTTATCCACCTTAGTCCTGAGGGCACTAATGGAAAAATGATTATGGGCGCAACTTCCAGTGAGATAGCAGAAGTAGCATAAAGCTAGTTAGTCCCATAGACTGTCTGTGGTTAGTCCCAGTGGCTACTCTTGGTGGCTAACTGCCAACGCTGGTTCTTTTTGAAAGTAATTTGCATTCAGTTTAGTAAATACTGATTTAGTTTTTGACAAATATTTAACTAATGTTGGCTTAGCATTTTCTAAAATGTCTTTGCGGAGCTCTGGTACCTGTTGCATTGTCCGTGTCTGTAACGACTAACAACCAGTCTAAGCTAAATTTTTGTCTTCAACAACTGTGTGTTGAACATGTAACCAGAACAAAAAGGGATTGACTGTTAGAATGTTTGTAAATGAAGTAACTGACAGTAACTAAACAACACCCAGAGCTGTTGACCTAGCTACAGAATAACAGTGAAATTGTATCTATGCATGAGGTCATTGTTATGGTGCGTGCAACTTTAGGCAGCTTCGACATGGGTGTAGCCTAAATAGTTTTTGTCTCCCGTGATAAAGAGGTGAATCACATCAACTGAAGACAGCAAATTGTTTCTTACCTGTTGCGGTGCACCTGCGAAGATAAAGCACATAAAATAGTTTGAGAGCACTTGCAGGGTAAAAAACAACAAACATAAGCAGAGATGTCAACAAACTGTGCGTATCTTAGTAGAGCTGTGGCTCAAGTGTCAGTAACTCATCCTGCATGTTCAAACATTTGCCGTAAATCCTCTCTAGCTTCTGGAGATGAAAACAACCAACAGACACAAATAAACATAATGTTCAGTGCACTCGGTCTCAATTAGTTCACATCTGCGTCATGGATTTTAAACATCTGTCAAAAAGTGTTTCAGGTTGCAGTTATAGTTTACATCCATGTCTGTGAAAACACAAATGCTTCACACACATCTTCCCCCTGGCAGCACAGAAGATTTATACAATCAGCAAAGTTTCCACCAAGCAGTCTTGTACAGCTCAAGTTGTGGATGGTACCAATGGAACCGTTCCGTTCCGTCCCCATTTTTGGTCCCCCCTCTGTTGGGGTACAAAGCACACAGATGTGGTACTAAAAGGTGGAGCTGTGAACACTGCAGTCTGTTGGTCAATAGTGGACGGTCACTCTGCTCAGGGCTGAGTTGTGGCTTGTTTTGAGGCTTATGTAACCACTGTTCATACTGTGGAGAGTTTTATTAGTAAACTGTAACTAGAAAATGAAAGGATGTTTTGCTGCCTCTTGTAAAAATAATTAACTGGACCGACTTACAACTTTTAAGATGGGACATTTACTTGTAAAATTCCTAAACACATGAGTTGACGACATGAATCTATCAGCACATCTTAAATTTCAATATGACATCTTTGATCATTACTTTACTTTTTACTGTAAGCGCTAAGAGTGGTTGGATGACTAGAAAGGCACTATACAAATGCAGGTCCATTTACCATCCTGGATGACATACACTTTTAGTAATAAGTGGATTGCCAAGCATTTAAAAATATATATGAATTTCACCAGATTATATAAAGTGCATATATTCTAATCCTTACTTGGAGAAAAAAAAATATTACAGAGCATTGTTCCTGTGGGCTTCGACAACACTAAACCCTTAAGCTTGCCTAAGAAGGACTAAATGCACAGATTCACTATTTTTAAGTATCTTATTGAGAGAAACTCTCACTCAGCCTTTTTTATTTTGTTCTGAAAATGTCGGTGTGCAACCTTGTTCTGTGGATGATAAACAAGGTGCAGATTGATAAAGGAGGAAATACAGTGAGTGCTGGACGGAGCAGAGAGTGACAACAACCCAACCTGCCCACATGAAAGGGTACTGTATGCAGTGGAAACACTAAGCAGACCTAAGGTCTAGGTACCATGTCTGAAGGATTCCCTTTGGTTATGAAGGTACCATACTGAAAGTGTTTGGTGGAAATGGGGCTGTAGAGTAACCAGTTGAGTATCTGACCAAATGTCTCCCCTTCTGTTCCTGAGATGTGATGTTAAGTAATGGCCACAAAAGTGTTTTGCAGAACATTATAATGACACAGTGAAGTTGATCTTTGACCTTTTGGGGATAAAATGTCATCATCTCATCATTTTATCCTATTAGCCATTTTTTTGGTGAAATTTTGTCATAATTAGCACATGGATTATTGAATTGTAGCCAGAAATATGTTTTGTGAGGTCACCGTGACCTTTGACCTTCAATCACCAAATTCTAATCAGTTCATTGTTGAGTCCAAATGGATGTTTGCGCCAAATTTGAAGTAATTCCTTTGAGGCAATCTTGAGTTATCGCCTTCACAAGAATGGGACATACATATGTACAGATGGACAGACGGATGAATGCCTCCAATGCGGAGGCTTGAAAAACATGCCTCATATAACCACCTCAATCGGAAGAGACTGGCCCGATCTGGAAATCTAGGAAATTTCAGTCGAGTTGAGAGGGGTGGTGTTTAAGTTTGATAATCCTTTCAAGAGGAAAACATAAGCACCTAATAACCACGTGAAGATTGGAACAATCATATTTTTTCGTGCATGTTTGCCCCTCATGGGAGTAACATTAGGAGATGTAGCTGGTGTGTGGGTAGCAACATGCTGCAACTGTGGGGGGAACCACTTTACAATGTAGATGTGTTAGTGCATGTGAATGCACGTCTTCTCACATCACTCTTTAGTATTCAAGTAAGCAGCTAAATTGGATTCTGTGGACTGAATGATTTCAATCAGATTGAAGAAATATTGTCTTTGTAATTATTCAAAACATTTTCTTATTTCATGAGGGTGGATTGCAGCGGGCAGATAAACTTCAAAAGTTCAATAATAAACATAAACCTGAGGTAACAATCGTCAACAGATTTTAAAGGTTTGCATGAAAATACATCAGACAGGTGAGAGACGATGTTCAAACGCACCTGACTGCTTCATACAGCAGTTGGAATGTTTGGATTGTATCTCAAGATTGTCTGGACAGCAGCACTCAGTCTTCTTGTTGTACTGTTTCTTTCCACAGCACTCATGGTCAATGGAATTTCTCTCCAGGATGATCCTCCTCTTACTGCAACACAACTGTGTGGTGCTATTAAAAGCCTCTGTGGAGAAGATCAAGAAGATGATTTAAACTCTATCACTTTCACCTCAGACACAACACAGTTGACATGAGTAAGAGTTTTTTTCACTAAGATACTGTGCTTGGATTCAGCTCTACTCACTATTACCACAGCATACGGCATTTGGTGCAGGGAAGGCTAGAGCAGTTGACTGACTGCAATCAATCTGTTTGCTGGGTGTGTTGTTAGGATTCGTTCCATGGAGACCTACAAAGACAAAGTCAACAGATGGACACCATGCCCATTAATTACCATGAACTAATAGTTCCCTCTGCTATGATAACAATCAGAATTTTTAGGGCATAGAAATGAGTTTTGAGTGGTGCACGCAGTCATTTTTATATTCTAAGTACCATCTAGTTAGAAAACACAAAAGCTTATCTCCTGTAGCATCTTCTAAAATATGACAGTAGGATGAATTTATCGACGAGTCTCTGCTTGCATATTTGTTTTTCTATTTATATCTAATGTTAAATAATAAACATAAACCCTAGGGCTGCCCCTTGAAAATAAGACATCTGAATGATCAGTCTGAGGCCCCTCAGTCAACTGAGACTGCTTCAAGTCAAGCAGTCTTTGGTCCCCACATTTCACTGTGGAGTAAGCACTCTTGACTTTCACAGTACAATGTACTTTGGTACAGAGGTGCAGACATGATGCAGCTGCACAAAGGAAGTGGTGAATTTACTGTTCACAGGTACTTATTACTTTGTTTACTATTGTACAGTGACCTTGAGTGTTTTGAAAGGTGCTTTTCAAATAAAATGTATTAATATAGTAATTATTATTATCAATGCAGTGTAAAATGTTCAATAATAAACATAAACCTGAGGTAACAATCGTCAACAGATTTTAAAGGTTTGCATAAAAATGCATCAGACAGGTGAGGGATGATGTTCAAATGCACCTGACTGCTTCATACAGCAGTTGGGATGTTTGGGTCGTATCTCAAGATTGTCTGGACAGCAGCACTCAGTCTTCTTGTTGTACTGTTTCTTTCCACAGCACTCATGGTCAATGGAATTTCTCTCCAGGATGATCCTCCTCTCACTGCAACACAACTGTGTGGTGCTATTAAAAGCCTCTGTGGAGAAGATCAAGAAGATGATTTAAACTCTATCAGTTTCACCTCAGACACAACACAGTTGACATGAATAAGAGTTTTTTTCACTAAGATACTGTGCTTGGATTCAGCTCTACTCACTATTACCACAGCATACGGCATTTGGTGCAGGGAAGGCTAGAGCAGTTGACTGACTGCAATCAGTCTGTTTGCTGGGTGTGTTGTTAGGATTCGTTCCATGGAGACCTACAAAGACAAAGTCAACAGATGGACACCATGCCCATTAATTACCATGAACTAATAGTTCCCTCTGCTATGATAACAATCAGAATTTTTAGGGCATAGAAATGAGTTTTGAGTGGTGCACAGTCATTTTTATATTCTAAGTACCATCTAGTTAGAAAACACAAAAGCTTATCTCCTGTAGCATCTTCTAAAATATGACAGTAGGATGAATTTATCGACGAGTCTCTGCTTGCATATTTGTTTTTCTATTTATATCTAATGTTAAATAATAAACATAAACCCTAGGGCTGCCCCTTGAAAATAAGACATCTGAATGATCAGTCTGAGGCCCCTCAGTCAACTGAGACTGCTTCAAGTCAAGCAGTCTTTGGTCCCCACATTTCACTGTGGAGTAAGCACTCTTGACTTTCACAGTACAATGTACTTTGGTACAGAGGTGCAGATATGATGCAGCTGCACAAAGGAAGTGGTGAATTTACTGTTCACAGGTACTTATTACTTTGTTTACTATTGTACAGTGACCTTGAGTGTTTTGAAAGGTGCTTTTCAAATAAAATGTATTAATATAGTAATTATTATTATCAATGCAGTGTAAAATGTTCAATAATAAACATAAACCTGAGGTAACAATCGTCAACAGATTTTAAAGGTTTGCATGAAAATGCATCAGACAGGTGAGGGACGATGTTCAAACGCACCTGACTGCTTCATACAGCAGTTGGAATGTTTGGGTCGTATCTCAAGATTGTCTGGACAGCAGCACTCAGTCTTCTTGTTGTACTGTTTCTGTCCACAGCACTCATGGTCAATGGAATTTCTCTCCAGGATGATCCTCCTCTTACTGCAACACAACTGTGTGGTGCTATTAAAAGCCTCTGTGGAGAAGATCAAGAAGATGATTTAAACTCTATCACTTTCACCTCAGACACAACACAGTTGACATGAGTAAGAGTTTTTTTCACTAAGATACTGTGCTTGGATTCAGCTCTACTCACTATTACCACAGCATACGGCATTTGGTGCAGGGAAGGCTAGAGCAGTTGACTGACTGCAATCAATCTGTTTGCTGGGTGTGTTGTTAGGATTTGTTCCATGGAGACCTACAAAGACAAAGTCAACAGATGGACACCATGCCCATTAATTACCATGAACTAATAGTTCCTCTGCTATGATAACAATCAGAATTTTTAGGGCATAGAAATGAGTTTTGAGTGGTGCACGCAGTCATTTTTATATTCTAAGTACCATCTAGTTAGAAAACACAAAAGCTTATCTCCTGTAGCATCTTCTAAAATATGACAGTAGGATGAATTTATCGACGAGTCTCTGCTTGCATATTTGTTTTTCTATTTATATCTAATGTTAAATAATAAACATAAACCCTAGGGCTGCCCCTTGAAAGTCAGACATCTGAATGATCAGTCTGAGGCCCCTCAGTCAACTGAGACTGCTTCAAGTCAAGCAGTCTTTGGTCCCTAGATTTCACTGCGGAGTAAGCACTCTTGACTTTCACAGTACAATGTACTTTGGTACAGAGGTGCAGACATGATGCAGCTGCACAAAGGAAGTGGTGAATTTACTGTTCACAGGTACTTATTACTTTGTTTACTATTGTACAGTGACCTTGAGTGTTTTGAAAGGTGCTTTTCAAATAAAATGTATTAATATAGTAATTATTATTATCAATGCAGTGTAAAATGTTCAATAATAAACATAAACCTGAGGTAACAATCGTCAACAGATTTTAAAGGTTTGCATAAAAATGCATCAGACAAGTGAGGGATGATGTTCAAATGCACCTGACTGCTTCATACAGCAGTTGGGATGTTTGGGTCGTATCTCAAGATTGTCTGGACAGCAGCACTCAGTCTTCTTGTTGTACTGTTTCTTTCCACAGCACTCATGGTCAGTGGAATTTCTCTTCAGGATGATCCTGCTCTCACTGCAACACAACTGTGTGTCTTCATCGTAAGCCTCTGTGGAGAAGATCAAGAAGATGATTAAAACTGTATCATTTTTACCTTAGCCACAGCTTAGGTGACAAGCCTCTATATGTCCTACAAGTGTTTGGTTAGAATGCAATAAAACACAACATAATATGCGTTGAATGTACCATTGTGAAAGACTGAGGGGAAACAGTTGCAACATCATATCAGCAGAATCATTCATTTTCCGTAATCTACTTCTGTAATTTTGAATTGGATTATCATTACATTTATATGTGTAGAATACCTGACAGGGTGCATGTATTTGTGGTAAGGCTCTAAGGCCCTGTGTCCACCAAGGCCTTTTGTTCGCAGCTAAAAAAAACACCAACACACTTCTCAGAAAATGCCGAGCTCAGAGCTTAAGAGCAATTTGGAAGCGCAGTGTTTTCTCAGCTGAGATGCTTTGGTTGCATCTCGTTGTAATGATAAGGAATATCTGTGGGAGTAAGACTTTTGGCGCAAGGAAGAGCACTTGCTCTGGTTGAAGGGAAGGCTGAAGCATGTAGGGAGACACACCAGTCTGGGTTCATGAGAAGAAGTACACATATATATGCATATATAAATGTATTTCTCCTCCATTGTTGCTGTTGTTGGTCAACAATTGTACATGTAAGATTTGACAGTTGGTCTTTGTGGTATTCGTCCCTCCTCCACTGTGATTGAACGGCTGGGTGAAAAGTGACAGGGAAGAGTGCAGCGTTTAAACTAAAGTTGGCCATTTTTCAGCTCTCTGCACTCAGAACAAAAGGCAAACATGCAGCGCTCAACACAAAACAGACATTTAATGCCTCATCACGCTGCTGGCGTTTGTAGTGTAGCGTAAATATGTAGTGCCCCATTGAATACAATTTCAAAAATATGCTGGCCTCAGGTAAAAATGATTTGGTGAACACGGCCCCTAAGCTGTTTAGCTCAGCCTTACAGTTGCTGTCCTTATACAGAGTTCAATATGCTCTCAACAAACACCTGTATTTGTCTGGTTGTTGTTCAGTCACTAAAAAATAATGGACAACTTAATGAACAATTGGGAATTTTTAGTGGGATTGGTACACATTACAATAACAGAACCTAAAGAAATTATACTTTGTAAATGTATACTTTATGTTTATACGATGCCTTATGTCCATCAACTGTGTCCAGTTCTTCTCACCTTTCCCACAACATCGGGCCTTTGGCACAGGTTTGGCTATGACGGTTAACTGACAGCATATTTCATTGAATCTGTCGTAGGCCTTCAGTCCACAGCAAACTGACACCTTTTGACTGAGACCATCTGTAACATACAAACACAGGCATCAGCACCACAGTCACAGCTGGAAGTGCTGTATGTTGAGCAAAAACAGTGCTGGGAAGTTCCCATTTGCGATGACATGCAATATTCAGACAGACAGTGCAACAGTACAATGCAAAACACAAGGCTTTGTATTACAGCTGCTTTTCCATCTTTTTGTTCATGAACTGGAAGCAGCACAGAAGTCGGTCAGAGAGGAGCTAATGGAAACAAGCAAAAACAGTGCTGGGAAGTTCCCATTTGCGATGACATGCAATATTCAGACAGACAGTGCAACAGTACAATGCAAAACACAAGGCTTTGTATTACAGCTGCTTTTCCATCTTTTTGTTCTTGAACTGGAAGCAGCACAGAAGACGGTCAGAGAGGAGCTAATGGAAACAAGATATGTATGGAGGAGTGGGAGAGGATTCCTGAAGCAACCTGTGAGCTCTGGTGAATTCCATGCCCAAAAGGGTTAAGGCAGTGCTAGATAATAATGGTTTGCACACAAAATATTGACACTTTAGGCACAATTAGGACATGTTCACTGTGGGGTGTACTCACTTATATTGCCAGCTGTTTAGATGTTGATGGCTGTGTTTTGAGTAATTTTCAGAGGAAGGTAAATCTATACTACTATACAAACTGTACACTGACTACTTTACGTTATATCAAAGTGTCATTTCTATAGTGTTGTCCCATGAAAAGATATAATGAAATATTTGCAAAATGGGAGGGGTGTACTCACTTATGTGAGATGCTGTATATATATATATATATATATATACATGTATACATGTATATGACATGATTGTAAACTGAAACTACAACTTGACTGGTTCACAGAGTCATATAACCACGAGGCGGTAGTTCTAGTTTAATATACAGATTTTTTATAGAGTAGGTATTAAATAAACCTCTTTAAACATGACATAGAATTCAGCATACAGTAATGTGCTATTAAGACTTTTGCCAACATTCACTTGTCAACCATGGAGAATGTTTATGGGAATTGTGTTGCTCTGTTTTCCTTGAGTGTTCATTTAGGTGACAAAATGCATATTTAATTACAATGCGAAAATCATCCAACTACTTATTACCCACATGGATGAGTAATATCACAATCATCAATCATCAAGTCGTCATACAGCCAGAGGAGACAGTGTGCCTAGACTAGGAGACAATGGGTCTTTACTCCTTACACTGCTTTACAGGTGCCAGGTTATGGTGCAATCATCACCTGTGATCACATACCTGAGGTAGAGCACTGAGGTTTTAAACAAGCTGAAATACAGGGTAGCTACCACATGAAGCCGTTTAAAGTTTGTCGTGCCATTATATGTCTTTAATAATATCATTAAATTCTCTTATCATGTACAATAGCTTCCCTCCATGTTTTTTTTTTTTTGCTGAAATCACAAAAACTTTCATTCCAAGTTCTCACCCGTTTGACACGAATGTGTGGCCGTTACCTGTTTGGTTGTATCCATCTTCTGCTTTACAACAAGTGGCTTTTTCAGGGTTGAAAGCATTCCCTCCACAACATGACAGCCCTGCCCCTGGATGAAGTTGATTCTTGCAGGTTTCTCTGCGTTAACATCACAGTGAATAGACAATAAAGTTATTTTATACATGAACTGAGCCTCCTTTCATTCTATGCACATTTCATCCTTGTCCTTTGTAACACTGCCCTCTAATGGACTTTTGTGAAAACACTCTAGAACAAGTACACGCATTTCCACCCTTGCTCTTGCATTTAAAACATATTATGCAGGAAAAAGAGAAGACCCACGATAAAAGATCACATTTTAAGGCTCCAGCAGGGAAGGATTTGGCTTTCCATTATTAATTCATCTTGGGACCATTATTGTGTTCAGTAAAAGTGATGATACACTAAAGAAAAGATCATAGGGTCAAGGGTAACCATAGGATGGATTGCTTAAGAATAATTGTTATACAAGAGTAAATGTCAATCCAGATTTAAGCTTTTGATATAATAGCCCAAACTGTTGGTGAGACTTTGACATGCGCCATGTCACCGAAATCAATAGGGATAGGGTTCTATGGGAATTTAACCAGTCGTTGGCATCAGACCATGGGTTCATATCCAAAATAGCGTATCAGTGACTACAGCATAGCCAAATTATCCCTCCCTCTATCCTTCTGTCATGACACACATTTGTACATCTGTACTTGTGGGGAAGTTCAGACACATGCCCATAAAAAGATAGCTGAGATTATATGAAGTGGGGTTGTATGGGGTACTTATCCATAGTCAGCGTTTCACCTACAGAAGATGTCTGCAGGCAGTGGTGTAGTGGAGGGTATAGTCAGGCATACCCACTTCTTTTTCTATCCAGTTACAGTATACCCACCTATCAGCTAAAAAGCCATTGTAATACATAGGAGAATATGCCCACTTCCTCATCGGTAACCTACCCATCTACCTAGTAGTACACCCACCTCATCAATTACCACTACACCACGGTCTGCAGGCACACTCCCAGTTTGGAGAAGTGGGGGGTGTGCAGAGCCGATGCAACGTACTGCTGTGGATGGAGGAAAGCAGCTAAACATTTTAGCCACCTCAAAATGCCCCAACCCAAAAAAGTCTACAACAGTTTATGTTGTGTATTTACACCAAAAAATAAATAAATAAATAACTGGGTCACTGAACGCGATTGCTGCTGTTCTCCAGCTACCTTGACCAGTTACTTAGTTTGTGTTATTGTGTGACTTTGGTGAATCAAAACGAACCACTTTAAATGCCAAATTCACACAGTAACCCTGATGGTAGACCAGCAGCTCCTGTTCAGTAAAGTTAAATCCTTGTTTTTCTTACTGGAATTTGGCATTGAAGAGAGCAATATAACATCTTCAGTTACCCATCAGAAATTGCTGTCTGACAGTAAAGCAAAGAAAATCATCTGAATGTAGTGTACACTTAAACTGATAATTTTTTTAGGTGGCTAAAATTCAGCGATCATACAAAACATTAAAACCACTGACAGGTGAAGTGAACAACATTGACCATCTTGTTACAATGCAATGTTCTGCTGGAAAACCATGGGTTCTGGCATTCATGCGGATGCCACCTGACATGCTCCGACATGCCCCCCCCCGTAAGATTTGCTTTCACCCCACCTCACAACTCAAAACATATGCAGCTAACGGCCTGGTGCCAGGTACCAAGAGACACCCCCCAGAGGTCCTGTGTTCATGCCTTGACAGGTTAGCCTGGTTCCAGACCATAGACCCCGCCCACTCAACTGAGTAGGCTTGCATCTCTGGTCTGGCATACTGCAATGAATTTGCGATTTATCTCGTCCAAACGATGGACGGACCAATGAACGCTGGGGGTGGGGGCGGGTCTAGTGATTAGCCAATCAGCGCCACGCTAATGGCGACCGCTGCAGATCCTACAGACCACATTGACGATGCTATCGAGGTATTTCGCCACTACTCGTTTAATGGAGGACCAAATTAACAGCGATGCAGCTGGGCGTGCACGACGACGGAGACATTTTAAACGGGCAATGCTCGCTTGTTTTCTGCACCCCTGAGGCATGGATACTAATGACGTCAGATTCTGGGTGAGTCGTTGATCTCTACTGATTGGTTAGGGAAAAATCAAATTCTCTCCCCCTTGTAAATCGCCTTCAATGGAGGCGATGTCAGACTGAAGGTTCTGGGAGCTTCAGTCCGACACTCAGGCTATTGACAGGTAAGAGCCAAGTCCAGTCCAAGGAGCAACCACCGTGGATCGGGGGTACCTCTGGGGTACCAGCACATCCCTCAGATGTTCGCTGAGATTGGGATCTGAGGTATTTGGAGGCAAGGTCAACACCTTGCGCTCTTTGTCCCATTCCTGGGGTCATTCCTGAGCAGTTTTTGTGAAGTGGCATGGTGCAATGTCCTGCTGGGGGGCCACTGCCATCGACCAGTGACGTTGCCATGAGAGGGGGCCCTTGGTCTGCAACAGTGTTTGGGTGGGTGAGCACATCAAGTAGCATCCACATGAGTGCCAGGATGCAAGGTTTCAAAGCAGAACATTGCACTGTACCAAGATGATCAATGTTACTTCACCAGTGGTTTTAATGTTTTGGCTGATCAGTGAATGTTTTGTTATTTACCCCTCCACAGCAGTAAGCTACACTGCTTAGCTTCCCTGCCTGTTTCTCTAAACTGGGGTGTGCCAACTGACTAACCTGGTAAGACTTTCCTGGTGACATGAGCTCAACATTCTCTTTCAGTGGGTGGGAGTAGTCACCTTGACAGACAAACTCCTTCGGCCCACATGTAACGAAATACCAGGGAACATCGTATTCATCGCCATCTGAGCCATTTGATAAATCAAGCTTTTGCAAAATCCAATCAGAGGAATGGGGAAAACGTCTCTTCCCGCAAGAAACTCTGTGTGTGCATACTCTGGTTCTTGTTTAATTGTCGTTATTGGCTCTATTTCTGCATATTTATTGCTGTGTTTACTTTGCTAACGTTAAAGTTGGCGCTTGTGGCTTTGGGAGGTGCCATTCCTGTTGTGCAAGCTTTTACAATGCAGTCCCAGACTGCCTGCTAATGTTGTCAGCTACAGTACAGATCCTTCATTCATTTATTTGGACTTTGATTCCTGGAAGTGTTTGGGGCGGCATCGAGTCCAGACTGATACAGAGAGTGGAAAAGAATGTTGAACTCACGTCATCAGGATGGTCTTATCAGGCCACTGACTGGCATTTACTGTAGGTAATACACTGACTGTGTGTAAGCAGCTACCTCATACATATCACCTCAAAAAATCCAAAACGATCCCTTTAACCTCTGAAAGACCAGCCAAAATGTCTTCAACGTTGCTAAAATGCTTTCACTCCCAAAGCACTGGAAATGCATAATGGTCCTCACAAACACACACACACACACACACACACACACACACACACACACACACACACACAGTGAGAAACTCACTCGTTGCTGTTGCTCTTCAAGGCTGCTGGAGCTCCCTCTGTCCACAAACACAAAAGTTAGAAGTGCTGGGTCAGTGGACTAATTCCAGACTAAATGTGTAATTGTTTGGAGATGAGCAATAAATTCTGCTGAAAATAAGCTCTCTCGTCCTGTGTGAAATGCAATAGCACCCTTCTTGACACTATGATCAATATATAATTTAATAATATTCACATATGCACATTCATTCATTCATTCATCTTCTAACCGCTTCATCCTCTTGAGGGTCGCGGGGGGGCTGGAGCCTATATCCAGCTACATCGGGCGAGAGGCAGGGTTCACCCTGGACAGGTCGCCAGACTATCGCAGGGCTGACACATAGAGACAAACAACCATTCACGCTCACATTCACACCTACGGACAATTTAGAGTCTCCAATTAACCTAGTCCCCAATCTGCATGTCTTTGGACTGTGGGAGGAAGCCAGAGTGCCCGGAGAGAACCCATGCTGACACGGGGAGAACATGCAAACTCCACACAGAAGGGCTCCCACGCCCGGGATCGAACCGGCAACCCTCTTGCTGTGAGGCGAGAGTGCTAACCACCACACCACCGTGCCGCCCCACATATGCACATAGAATTTTAAAAAAAAATATATGTAATTTTACTTTTACTTAAATATGTATGTGCCATGTTTTGTTACTGTTCATTTCAAGTCACACCCATGAGAGTGAGAACAAAAGTCACATAGGAAAGCTCCGACGAACTGTGAGAATGTTTGCAGACTCAGCAGGGGCGTTTGCTCAAAGATACAGTATTCTAATACTCATTCCATCCCAACATATTGGCATCTAAAATAAGAGACATGCATACACAGACTGCACCTTGTCAGCTTTCCCTTGCTCAAAAACCTGCCCAATTCTCCAGGGTCAAATCAGACGCACACGCTTTTCCACCTCCTCAATTTACATCCTCCGGCTTCACTGTCAATGATCACTCATCACAACATGCTGTGAAATGTTGCGTCACTACAATGCAGTCTGTGCTGTCTTTTTTTCCCGACTCCAGCCCACATGGAAAAGTAGACACATCCCACGTTTAATGGCATGCAACAGAAAAATGTCATTACAATTTACACGCACTTTTCATGAGCTTGAGGCGTGCTGTGACAATAGAATTGTAATTAATTAATTTTAATGCTTTATGATTTGATGTCAGTGATTATCTCCTCTCAAACCACAAGACTATAGATCATTACAGCCAGCAGGATAATTGCGCTACTTCCGCGACACAGTTGCGCACATCCAAAAACCGTTTAAGGCAGGTGCTGGACCAGTTAAACATGCTGAAAGGTCCGCACACTGCAGCTCCCTAACATTAATTTTGAGCATATTCACACTAGGGCTGTCAGACCGAACTTCGCTATTCGAAAACAATTCGAATTATTGTAAAAGTAAGCATATTCAAAGCTGGAAACTAAGGTTCGAATATTTTGAAGAAAAAGAAAACAAACAAACAAAAAAAAAAACGGCACTCTATCGTGCATTAACAGATGTTTTTTGGGGAAATACATGACTGTCAGAGAAGCCCCGTTTACAAACTGACCTACAATCCATCTCTCCTCTCCTCTCCTCTCCTCTCCTCTCATCTCTCTCTTCTCAGCGGAGGGCGCCCTGTCAGCCCTGCGCTGACAGTGACAGGGCGCATCTCTTTGATCCGAAGTGACACAGCCCGTTTGCTCATGCTTCGGGGTCGTTCAATAGAGTAATTGCAAATAAATATTGTTTTAATGTGTAACTATTGAAATGTTGTAGCCTATACCAAGGAAAGATTCGAATATTGTTCGAATTTTTAACATAAAAAACATTAAAAATTCGAATCTGATTTTGGGGGAAGATTGACAGCCCTGCTTCACACGTCTGGAGGAGACTGAAGAAGAGCACTCACTCAAAACGGCCCTTGTGGATTAACTGCACTTAAAGAAGCATTTGTTCCAGATTTATTGCCACTTGGGCAACGCGCCTCACACATACACATACCTGTCTCCCACCCCCAACCCCTTGACTCTTATTCTCACACGCTCACTCACACTTAAATTTAAAATACCATCCCAGCTTGGACGTGGAAAAAAAACCTGAACACATACATGACAAATGAGAGAAGAAGAAATGATCTCTGGGATGGCTCACTGAACATGCTGCGTAATTAGCCTAAGGATATTTAATCAGGTCTACTTACCACAGCCAGTGGGAAATCCGCAAATCAGCCAAACTGGAAAAATGCAACCAGATGCATGAGTATATTGGTAACAAACTGTCACTGCCATAAATCCAAAATGTACTTGTGTAAAAGATGCGCCCATAGCCTACCCAGTGCGAGAGCCCAGCAGATCATCTTGCTGCTGACCTGCTGTACCGCAGAATGAGATGCGCTATGATGCTGAGGCAGGCCTGCTTTAAAACACTGCCAATGAGCCACTCCTACCACGTGATACACACCTAAAAATATGTCACCCATAAAGCTTCTGAGTTAAGACGTCCTCCATCGACAGCGCTCACCAGTGTAGATGTGACTCATGATTGAAGCTTCCTCTTTTTTATCAAAGGTACGAACATGAGGTGTTGCATCAGGTGGAACAGGCTGAACTTCACATGACGCAAAGGGGCAAAGGGACAAAGGGACAGCTGGTGAAAAATTACACGAGAGATTCAGGCTGTTTGCGTGCAGTGCGTAAGCTTATTTTTCCCAGTTTATATTGACGCACAAATTGTGGAATGTTACATGCAGGCTCACGTGTCTGGTGAAGTTGGGGTGGTCCTCCGGGAAGACCCGATCTCGAAGCCGATGTAAGGAGGTGGACACCACTTCGTGAAGGCGTAGGTTTTTAGATGGAGGGGAGTTCCTGGTGAATTTTTATGCATGAATTTGTGCCTTGTCTGCATCAATTTATGGTGTAAATGCCGTTAATTATGCTAAAACAAAAGTCCTGTACCTTTATGGTTTTATTGGGGGGGGGGGGGGGTGAAGGATGTAAGTTGTGGTAAGGAACAAAGCCCACAAGACAACACTCATGGTCCAGCTGTCAGCTGTGTGAGTGACTCCACATTTGTCTTTCCTTAACTGGCCACAATGACCAAAAGATGGTCAGAACAGACTAAAACGTGTTTGTTTTTTCTCTGACTAATCTCATATTTCACCAGGCCTGTTGTCACATTGGAGCCTGAGAACTTAGATCCACATTTCTCAGTTGAATGTCAATATTGCAAACCCCAGAGAAATAAGGTCGAAGTGTAACCGTTCAAGTAGCCTATCTTCAAATAGTCTAGTTGGTGGGAAAGGGATGGATAAGACAGGCCAGGCTGGACTCGAGCCCAGCCGCTGCGGCCGGGCTCGAGTCCAGCCTGGCCGCTGCGGCAGCACCCCAGTATACGGGGTGCCTGCTCCATCCACCACATATTGCAATACAGTTTGTAAGCGATAATTTAACGCGACAATTCAACACAGTGGTACAGTGGTTAGCGTTGTTGCCTCACCGCAGGAGGGTTCCTGGTTTTGAACCCAAGGTGGAGGAGCCATCATGTGCAGAAGTGTATGTTCTCACTGTGTCAGCGTGGGTTTTTTTTCCAGGTACTCCAGCTTCCTCTGACAGCAAAGACATGCAGGTTAACTGGTGACTGAATTGGCCGAAGGTGTGAATGTGAGCATGAATGGTTGTCTGTCTCTATGTGTCAGCCCTGTGATAGCCTTCTTGACTTTGGAGGAATACCTTCACACTCATGGACCGCGGAACGCATCTGAACAAGGGGGGGGGGGGGGGGGGGCGCCAAAATTTCAGTACAGTACACGCATGAACACGAACACACGCTTGCTCAGATTACCATTCTAACATTCACACACAACAGGCCAAGCCTATTTACGCTCATGCATCTGCACCAAGTTCCTGTGTTGACATCCTGTCGCTAGGCTATATCTTCTTCTTTTTCTTCTTCTTCTACTGTTTAATGCGGACCCGCGGCGGGACCCAATCCCAATGCAGCCCTCTAAGTCAGAGTACAAAAGTTACCCGGGCCATGGCCCCCCTGGCCCCCCCGGTTCCGCGGTCTATATTCATACTAATCAGTATTGTCTCTCTTTTAACCTGCAACTGGACAAATTATCAAAGCAAGTAAACAAATTTGTAATCGTGACACACTGACAAACCGCATGTTAGGTGTTTGAAAGAGGGTGAAAACAGGTCATAGACATTCAGCCTGAATATCATCCTGCTGCTGCCTCATGACCAGGGTCCCACGGCTGGCCTGGACCAACCCCTGCTGGGCAAGAGGCAAAGTCTCCAGTAACAGATATGATGGAGCTCCCTCCTGTGAGCCTTAATTCACAGTTTGGAAGAATTCATCACCTTTTATATGCTTAAATTGACCCTACATGGAGATTCAGCTGACTGTAAATGGCATGTACCGGATATGATGCTTTAAAAAAAAAAAAAAAAATAATAATAATAATAATTACAGAGAGGTACCTGCCAATTTTTGAATATCATAGTGTCGGTATTTCAACACAGACGTCAGTCGGGTTTGGTCTTGTCTTTGCACCACTTCAAGTCTCACTGGTGGAGCTGAAATGATGAAATCAGGAAGGAAAAAAACAGCGGTAAAAAAATATTGCCGGGCATGGGACCTTTATAACTCACATCCTGACTAATGATGTGGGTGTTGCGTTTCCCAAAAGCTTCTCCATTTATGTGTGGCGTGCAGACATCTCTGTCAGCGAGATGTGTTATATATATAGATGAGTTAGACAAATGTATTAACCTCCCATTGTGTCTGCCTGTTCATTTTCTGTCCAGCCTGACATTTTTAAAAAAAAAACTCCCCTGAGCAGGGCTTCACTTCTATGGATATCCTAACCATATTATTATTATTAACATTATTATTATTATTATTATATTTTTCGTTGTATATATTTTTTTTTCTCTCCATAAGAATAAAGTCTAAAATATTATAAATGGAAACAAAACATGACCAACCCTGATATGAACGTGAAAGTAAGGCCCCGACGTCCTCAGCAGAGGCCATAAGATCGAAATGAGGCGCTCGTCACGCTCAGCTAAAACGCTGATATGAAAGCAAATTCAGAGCCATATGTTTAACAAACAAAAGCCGTGTTTTTGTTTTCAGATGGTCGTTAACTGCGCGTTTAATTCAGAGACACTTTCAAATAAATCCCACACCCCACATGTGGCTGGGTTTGAAATCTTGTCCAGACCAAAAGATCTATCGCATCTTCTATCGCTGCAAATTCAGCTTATACTTATGTTTAATGCATTCAAACATATAATCTGCTTCAGGGTCTACTATGCCAAGTGTGCGCTGACTGTGTGTGCGGGCAAAATATAGCGAAAATATATATTCACAGATCGGCTTACCACTCTTCCTCACACACCGGAGGAAAGTAGATAGCTAGATAGATAGATATATAGATAGATAGATAGATAGATAGATAGATAGATAGATAGATAGATAGATAGATAGATATATAGATAGATAGATAGATAGATAGATAGATGTGTGCACATGCACCAACACACTCATGACACATTCTCACGAGCACATATCCATATTTTTAAGACACATGATAAATAAGTAAGCAAAAACAGTAAACAGTTATTGCACAGAGTCCATTGTGCAGCCGGAGTACCACACAGAGCAGCAGTATATTATACGCGCGTAACGGTGCAGTGGTAAAAACGGATCAAAAGCTCTTCTGATGATGTGGGGGGTGTCCAGACTCCAGGTCAGGTCCTCAGCTATGTGCACCCTCGGGAACTTAAAGCTTGCGACCCTCTCTGCCTCTTTCCCGTTCATGTACAGTCGCACATGTACTGTGATGAGTTTTTCTGCTTTTCCTAAAGTCGATTATCATTTCTTTTTTTCCCCGATGAGGTCGTAGTCCTTGCTCCATAGATAGGGTCTAGACTTCTTCCCTGTAAGCGGTTTAACTATAGTTTGATATGAGTCCCACTGTGGCTATGGGAGAGTAGCCGTGGGTGAAAAGCGAGTGGAGAGCTGGACAGAGAACCCACAGAATTCCAACTATTTTCCAACTATTTTAACGGATAGGAGAGCTGCGTAATCCAACACGAGTCGTTCTGACAAACTCTCCCCACTATGGTTTCAAATATATAGCTGAAGGCCTGAAGAAAATATACAGAAATCTAGATGAATGTTTCTGTGCAATCTCTGAAGCTGTTTAACTTCATGAGAAGACCGAATTTTCTAATGTGCTGTTGCTCCTGACTGCATGACTTCACAAGCTTCCATTTATTGTTAGAGGAAAAATAATTGATCATTAATAATAAGTCGATTCATTTAGCAGTGCTAAAGTTCAAATCAAAAATGTCATGTATTGTTGCAGCTATATTTCTCCTACATTATAGGCTACAGCACACAGTGCACACCTGTAGGCATACGTTTTAAAATGAGTGAAGCAGTTTAGATGTGTTTGACAAGCAAATGCGGAACCACATCACCTCTTTCGTTTGTGTCTTCTGATAACTTAGAGGATTTCAACCCCAGCATTACAAAAAAAAATCACACACGGTGGATGTGTGATTGAGTTGAAAATGTCTCTGAAATACACGTGTAATTAACGATCAATTTAAAACAAATAGACAGTTATTTTTTTTATTCTTATATATTTTTTGTATTAACATTCATAACAGTGTTTTAACGGAGCGCAATGAGGCGCCTCGAGCTCGATCCTGTTCACTGTCATAACTGGGTGCATACGCACACCACTGCTACCTCCATTACTACTGCTAATAATAATAATAATGATAATAATTATAATAGTAATAACAAGCAATAATGATAATGTCAGCGTGGTTTTTCTCCGGGTCATCCGGGTACCTCTCACAGTGCAGACAGCATACTCATAAACGTGATTTAAATTTCTGCCTCCGTGTGTGTCTGCCCCTGTGATCGTTTGGCAACCTTTTGAGCCTGGCCTGAAAAAATGAATCATCTTCATCATCATAATGGATAGGAAATGAGCGCGATTCCACACATGTGCAGCCTATTGTGTTGACGTCGATATGTCATCTTGTTTTTCTTTGTAGGTGCTTTGATGATGTTCCCTGTAAATCCACCGCTAGACAGTTTACACTTTTTGTAATTAGTCTTTTTGCACCCAAGGAAAAAAACATGAGGTCAGGGAAGTGTTTTTTTTTGTTTTGTTTTTTTTGCAAATTTCAAGCAGGACACATGAAGCTGTCACACACAATTCATGGAAGCTAAACACGTCATTTGCCAAACCTACCTCAGCTGCTGTTAAACTAGACGGAGATCTGGCGGCGAGACTAATGTTAAACTTATTCTTGGGCCTGAAGCGGAATGATCACGTCATAATCAGAGTAATTAGGAGCATCAAAAACAAAAACAAAAAACTATTGCTGCATGCAACCTACACACGTCATTCATCAGAACCTCAGCTGTAGTCTCAGTTTGTCCTCAAGCAACAAACTAATAAAACACTGAGTGAGACAAGACCAGACAGAGGTTCATGTTGAAATAGTTATCTGCCATATTGGCAGTTTGCCTTCATGAAGTAGCTAAACAAGGTTAAAAAGTTCATTAAATCCAGTATGTCTGCTCTCTTTAATATGATCAGCAAGCCAGCTCCATTCACAACCCAGACTCAGGTGTGGTTCTGATGTCAGTTTTCCTAAACTGTTAGACAGTCCTCACATTGTCAGACAACTTGACTCTGACATTTACGTTTACTCTCCATTGTTGGAGAGATAAATCATAAATATTATGACTTCATCAGCATCACCACTTTTGCTTCCTGATACCGATTCCGATGCCTGAACCTTAGATATCTGCCGATACCAAGTACCGATCCGATACCAGCATGTTAAATAAAAATGGATGGGATATGAATTGTTGTAGCCTATGTCTCATCTCCTAAAACTCTATATAAAATATTAAGAAATACATACTTAACAGTAGAATGAATGCCACCATCCAACCTGATAGACTGCTCAAATGACATAAACACTTGGATGACCTGCAGCTACCTCAGACTTAACCAGGATAAATCAGAAGCCATCATCATTGCCTCCCCATCTACACTCCATAAGGTCTCCCACCTCTACTTTAACATCCCTGGGTTCATCACTTCCTCTGTCACTGAAGTCAGAAATCTTGGTGTTATGTTCGACTCCACCCTCTCCTTTGACACACACATCATGAACATCACCAAAACTGCTTTCTTTCACCTGAAAAACATTTCTTGTCTACGCCCCTCTCTCTCCCAATCTATTGCAGAAACTCTCATCATTCATTTGTTACATCCCAGTTAGATTATGCAATTCACTTCTCATTGGTCTACCCACCCACAGGTTAAACAGACTTCAGTATGTTCAGAATTCAGCCGCCAGACTTCTTTGCCACACACAGCCCAGGGATCACATTTCACCTACTCTTCAACAACTGCATTGGCTCCCAATAAAATATTGCATCCATTTCAAACTACTCCTTCTGGTTTTCAAATCTGTCCACGGCTTGGCCCCTCCTTATCTGTCTGGCTGCCTTCTTCCACACAAATCCATTCCTCAGATACACATCTTCTCACCATTCCCCCCTCCAGACTCTGCACTATGGGTGGCAGGGCATTCAGTGTTGCTGGCCCCCATCTCTGGAATGCTCTGCCCCTTGTCCTGTGCCAGTGCACGTCCCTGGTTTCTTTTAAATGTCAACTGAAAGCGCAACTTTCTAAATTAGCCTTCCTTGTTTTGTAATTTTATTGTTAACTCAGTGTTTTATACTTTTATTTTGTGCTGTTACGTTATCTTGATTGAACACTGTTGATGTTTTATTGTCTTTGATTGTAAAGTGTCCTTGGGTGTCAAGAAAGGCGCTTTTAAATAAAATTTATTATTATTATTATTATTATTATTGTTATTATTATTTTTATTATTATTATAAAACTTTTTTATTATTATCCAGTGTTGACAGAGATCGAGACAGAGGTTAAAGTGCAGCCACACAATTTGGTAATGAAAAAAAAAGACATTTTAAAGGCTACAGTAGAATGCTTTTTAAACTCTGCTCCGTTCCGTTTCGTTTGCCTGTAGCGTGCATATGTGTAATGACCTGAGGCATTACGAGGTACCGGATTGGTCATAGGCTGTACTCGTCAATACCCAATACCGCATTTTAGGCAGTATTGGAGGCATTTCTGATACTGGTATCGGTATTGGTACAACTAATTAAGAGTGGAAAGCTATGTCATGATGGAGGCACTTATTACTGTAATTTTGAAAAGTGGTAAAGACCCAGTGGTGTAGTGGAGGGGTATACTCAGGTATACAGGGTATACCCACTTCTTTTTCTATCCCCACCTATCAGCTAAAAAGCCATTTTAATATACAGGAGAGTATGCCCACTTCCTCATCGGTAACCTACCTATCTACCTAGTAGTACACCCACCTCATCAATTATCACTACACCACTGTAAAGACCCAATGGATTGTAAAAGTTACAGGCCTGTCTCATTGCTTGGCTATGATGAGAAGGTGTTGTCCAAGCTTCTGTCTAACAGACTTATTAAAGTTGTCACAACCCTGATCCACCCTGATCAGGTTGGTTTTATCCCCAAACGCAGCTATGCTGACAATATCAGATGCCTAATTAACATTATGTGGACCAGCTGTAATGATAATTCCCCAGCAGCTGCCATCGCTCTGGATGCAGAAAAAGCATTTGACAGGGTTGAGTGGCTCTATCTATTTCTCACCCTGGAGTCATTTGGTTTTAGCGATAAATTTATTACTTGGATACAACTCCTGTATACCCATCCCAAAGCTGCAGGGTTAACTAATGGGCTGGTTTGAACTGGGAAGGGGGACCTTGCAAAGTGACGGTATTTCCCCATGTCTGTTCGCATTGGCCCTCGAACCCCTGGCGACAGCCATCTGCCTGGATCTGTCAATTCCTGGGTTAGGAATTGGTCAGTCAAACCACAAGCTTATGTTATACACAGACAATATCGTTATTTTTGTCTCTGAGCCTGAGCACTCACTGCCTGCATTATTTAAATTTTTACATACATTTTCTCACCTTGCAGGTTACAAAGTTAATTGGCTGAAATCCAAAGCCCTCCCTTTAACCTTACATTGCCCAAGGACCATGTTCCAGAGAGGAGACTTTTCCTGGCCTCGTAATGGCATCAAATACCTGTATGTCATTACCCCCTCTAAATTACCAGACCTAGTAAAGGTCAATATTGAACCTGTGTTTGACCAATTTTCAGCAGATATTGAAAGATGGACCCCTCTTTTCTTATCACTGTGGGGGAAAGCCAATGTGAAAATGGCCTGTGCACCTAAGTTTAATTATATTCTCCAGGCACTCCCAGTTAGAATTCCGCTTAAATATTTTAAACAATTTGATAAGCTTTGCAACAGATTTCTTTTATAAAGCAAGCAACCATTCCTTTGGCAACAGTGGGTTGAAAGGAGTACTGGGTGATTTATATGATGGCGGGCAGCATATTGAAATCATTCACAGCACTGGTACAGCAATTCGGCCTCCCTCAATAACAGTTTTGGAGATATCTTCAGATTAGACATTTCCTATCCCAAACCTTTGGCTCTACTATAACAGCCCCTCCAAGCTCCAATGTGTACTCCTTTATGATTAAAGTATTTGGTTCAGGTCATAAGGCCTCAAAATATTACTCCCTGTTGCCTAAAGGCTCAAATAGCAAGGGCTCCAATTTGAAGTCAGCCTGGGAGACAGATCTCAATCTTTCATGTTATATACAGAGGAGAAATGGAACAACATCTTAAAGAACTATAAGAAGATATCAAGGGAACTTAGAACAAGACTAGTGCAGTTTAGAATAATGAACAGAGTGGGTTTGTCCCAATACCCATACTTCCCCTAGAAATACCCACTTGCACTTGGTTGTGTGTGTTCACGTTTGGGTGAGTGGTGTCCCAAAACAGAATTGAGGTAGTGGAAGTGGTTTCCAACACTTAAAACCCGCTCTAGATTCTAAGGGAGCCCTGACCCACACTTACAACGAAGTGGAAGATGAAGTCAGCAATTTCGGCAAGTTTTGGAAAATGCTGTGGTCCTGCACAGTTGTACAAAAATTCTGGTCAGCCATACATGGGTGGCCCCCTTCCTCTTAAAGCTCAGGCAGACTGGGTCCAGACAGTCCCTATGCTGGGAAGGAAGCTCAGGAAGTTACAGACTGGAAGGCGATCACCCTCCCACCAGCTAGTGTGGTTCTCCCAGTTGGGTATTGTGGCAGCATACGAGGGCCTTTCTTTTAGGCTCACCAACCAGGTGGAGAAATATCACGCTAAGTGGAAAAATACATCTCCTTTATTCACGGACCCTGACAAATATATATGTTAACATTTTGGCTCATATCCCAGGGAATCATTTAGACCTTTGTTAATAACCACGTAACAACCTAAGTATCTGCCAGTGAAACTTCTTATATGCCTTGCGTACCATCTTTGTGCTTTTGTTTATTTTATGTTAGTTTGTATTTTCCTTTTGCTAGTCTCAGTGTTGTCTGCTCCGTAGCTATATTACACTGCCATATGATGCATTCTCGGAACCCATCGGCTGTATCGCCGTCTGACTTCCGGCAGACAGTGATACAGCCTCTGGGGGCAGACCCCCGATTTTTTGGCATTCCAGTTTGATTTGGGCAGAGGAGGTGAATTTCCGTTTCCTACTTCCGTTTATATATAAGTAAATATGCTGAACCATTGGGATGGATTCAGAGTTTGCAGTGACGCCAATTATGTTCCGCCTCGTTAGTTCACCGCACGGACAGTTTAACCTGGCAACAACTGCAGTTGGCTCAAACGTGATTGGTTAATATCACGCGGACTACAAACAGCCTACAACCGGAAACCAGGGCTCTTCCACTCTGCTTGCGGAGGCAAGATCTCCGGGGTTTGCCTACAGACTCTACATTCACTGAATGTAGAGAGAATGTTTGGAGCAGCTACCGCGAAGGCGCTATCTCCCTTACCCACTAGTCTCATTCGTTGGACAGTAAAAAGACATTTTTCTGAGGATCAAAGTGGTCTAGTATTCTTTATCAGCAGCATCTCTGTGTCTTCACAGAGCAGCAACTAATCCATCAACATGTGGACATGAGGACATAATTACAGGAAAAGTGTGTGTGCTGATTCTATGGACAGACAGGATGTACTGAAGCAGTGCGCAATTTACAGCCAACAGGCTAAATCTCGCCTGTCATACGGTGCCAGGTTTTGGTTTTTTTTTGATACCTTGAATGTAAATAAGGTGCCAGAGTGCATTTAAAACATCAAGGAGCTTGTTGGGGTTATCATTTATATACAAGTCATCAATGGAAGGATTACATATCTCATCTGGCCTGGGAACACCTTGGGGTCCCCCAGTAGGAGCTGGAAAGCGTTGCTGGGGAGAGGGATGTCTGGGGTGCTTTGCTTGGCCTGCTGCCCTTGTGAATTGGCATGATTGTATATTTACTGGCCCCTGGCCTCCTGTCATTTTGCAAAAGTGGCTCCCAGGCAAAACAAGCTAAGCATCTCTAGCCCACAGTGTCTGAGAAAGATTACCGGCCAAAATCAGCACATGGGTTGCAGGCTGACAGCCACAGTCTGATGAGTCAAACTAAAGACATGACTAAGAATAAAAAATGGGTCAGGGACTGGGGCATTCACCAAAACCATTAAGAACTGTCTGCATCCTTCACTGAAAGAAATGAAACAAAAACCATTATGTGAAATACTTAACATTTAAAATCATTTTTTATTATTTTTGGAGTCCTTGAGTCGGCTTCCTGTGTATCCTGATGTTTCCTGCTCTCTGTGAGCATCTGGCACATGCTTTTGATCTAAGTTTGATTATAAAGAGCAACCAGTCATCTCTCTTTTTTTAAGTAAAAGTATGTCTTAAAACATGATTATTATAAGCAACATGTAATGAAAGTATCAAAAATTAAAGTACTCAGTCAGCAGGCAGGTTATTGGATTTTTATGATTTGTCAAGGTGGGGCTCTAAATAAAAAGTGTTAATGGAGAATGCATCCTATTTCTATACGAGAATTTTAATCATACTAGCAGTGTGTCTCTGGTTTGCTCGTTGTTTAAGCCATTCAATTTCTCACACATGATGACATGACATTAATAATCTCCTAACCTTTAATGCGGCGCCACCATGAGGCAGACATTTGAGGCAATACATGAAATGTGTTAACAACTGTTTGATGGATTGCCATGAAATTCTTTGCAGACATTCATGTTGCCATCAGGATGAAATGTAATCACATTGGTGACTGTCTGACTTTGTGTTGTTCCATAATCTTAAAATAAAAAGTCATTTGTCCAGTACTTTGGTTTATGAGCAAATACCTGCAAAAATAATGGCATTCCCGTCAGCCTCAGCTATACTTAGAGTGATATGTAAAAGTTTGGGCAACCCTGGTCAACATTTTATGCAATATTAGCGTGTTACATTGGTTTGTACAATTTCTGAGCAAAATAAAAGGATAGCACAATGCAAAAGTTTGGGCACCCCAAGACATTTGAGCTATAAGACAACTTTTATCAGGGTCTCAGACCTGAATTAGCTTGTTAGGTGGTTCACAAAAGTATGATAAAGAATAGGACACGCACATCCCCGAAGCCCACTGGGGTGGGTACTGGATCACAAAGTATCAAAAGCATGAAAAAAGAAAAAAGCGATCCGCACACCAAAAGAGCTCCCGTATGCAATTTTTATTTTGCGTGACGTTTCGAGCGTGATGCTCTTCCTCAGGTGGTTCACAGTCATCATTAGGAAAGGCCGGGTGATTCAAATTTTAAAGCTTTATAAACACCCTGACTCCTTAAAGTTGGTCCCAACAATCAGCTGCCATGGACTCCTCTAAACAGCTGCCTAGTAGCCTGGTAAGACCATCCTGAAGTAACAAACACTTTTCAGAAATTACAGTCCAATTGGGCCAATCAGGGATGGCATTGTAGGTGATGATGTAGAATGCAGGCCAATTGCTTGCAGAACAGTAATGGCAGCTCCCATAGTAGCAAGTGCTAACTCTAACATTAGCAAACACAGCGATAAGTGAAGTTATTGCAGAAATAGTCAATAACAAAAGTCAAATAAGAGCATGAGTATGCACTTGCAGAGTTTTTCACCATTCTTCTGACTAATTAGTGTTTCTTTTTTTTTAAGATTTTTTTGGGGGGGGCATTTTCAAGCCTTTAATTGATAGGACAGATGAGTGTGAAGGGGGGTGGGGGGTGGGGGGTGGGGTGGGGTGGGGGGGGGGACATGCAGCAAAGGGCCGCAGGCTGGCGTCGAACCCAGGCTGCTGCGTAAACAGCCTTGTACATGGGGCGCCTGCTCTACCACTAAGCCACACCGGCGCCCCTTAACTAGTGTTTCTGTCAAAGAAGACTGGTGACTATGAACAGGGTCAGCAGCAAAACTAATTTTAGCCACACAAGATTAAGACCACCTACAACAAAACAAACAAATGAGACAAACCAGCTGCTTGGTCTTTCAGTGTAAAGTATTCAACTTTCCACCGCTGTTGAAAGTGGCAGCCCTTGCTGTCTACTACTGTCTGCTGTTTGCTGACTCTTTGTCTGCTTTTTGTTTATGGAAACACATTATTTCCATCTGAGTAGTTCTCATGTGGGGTGTGTCTACAAACTGTATGATGCCATCATGAAGTGAATGGAAAAAATGCGAAGTGATCTTGTTTGATTAACCAATATTATGTGGTGGGCCACATGTACTTTAATTTAAAATCAGTCTACGGGCCACGATTGGCCCCTGGGCCTGACTTTGGACATGCCTGATGTAAAGGCTCAGTAAAAACAGGTTTGGATCCAATAGCATGACTCTGAGATTATAAATAGAATAAAAAGTTTAAGTTTACTCAAGCTCAAAAACAGTCAAACGTCAAAACCAGGGGCAGGTGGAAGTGGCATGGCTGGGGGGGAAGCAGGTGAAAAAATGTGAGATTAGGAATTGGCTGATATTGTGACAACTTAAGCAAGCCTAGTTTACATTACACGATTTTCACCCCACAAAATGCGTCGCAGAGACTATCGTAATCTTTTGAGTGTTCATACCTGGCGACAAGTGTTTCTCTCATCGGGAGTCTCGCCAACTGCGTTACGACCTGTGTGTGCACACAACAAGATTTCTCCACAGAGTCCTCAACACCGACAGAGGCCCACATAACGCGGTGATGTCACCAAAACTACGTTTTTTAACTTGGAGACAACACATCGTAAAGGCATGGATATTCTTCCCAGTGTTGAATCAGATCTGCCTCCAGGGCCTGGGTCCAAACACAACGCACTCCCCATGATCCTGTGGACGCCACCATTGTTGTTGTTGCTTGCCAGCTTGTCAGGGTTGACAGATCTTGGGAGAGAAACAAGCAACCAGGGCTATGGAAACAAGCCCAAAAGAAGTGACGGATATAGAGAAAGGCGATGTTTAGAGAGCAAGCCCAAATAAGCAACTCCACTTTAGAATCAAGCCCAAAAAAACGCAATCCGCAACTACCAATATTTGTAAGCAATTTTACAAAAAAACAAGTCCAAAGTCATAGCTAATAAGCGGACCTGGCAACCCTGCAGGTTGTCCTCCTTACATTTCTTCCGTCCTCCTGCGTGCTGACGTGGGACATCTCTCATTGGCTGATGCTCTTTGTCAGTCGTGTTAAGGCCAGTTTCCACCAGATGCGTGTTGGTTGCATCTCCGCTCCGGCACGGCAGTGGAGCCGATAGGATTCCATTCTAGTCAATGTGTGTGTTTCCACCGGCTGCTGCTGTGCTGCGTTCCGGCTCCGTCTCAGCTCTGGCACTCCGGAGCCCTCCGCAACAGATACGCAGGACTTCTATTTTTGCCGGACGCCGGAGCACAACGCAGCAATTCAGCACAGAGCAGATCGTGCGGGGAAGGAAGTCGTGCACAGAAACACGATAAAACATCCGGTTAATTTTCAAAATAACATACACAGTGTTCACGGCGGATCATATTTCCCTGCACTACACCTTAAAAACTACATAATGGGCAGAGGCAGGCCTGAAGTCAACAGGTCAGAGGTTTTCAGACGTCATTTCACCCCATGAACACCATGGACGAGGAGATATTAATCATGGCAGTGCACCGAGATGTCTTCCGGCGGAGCTGCACCGCACCGCACAGCAAACGCAGCCG
Organism: Epinephelus fuscoguttatus; assembly: GCF_011397635.1. Taxonomy (NCBI): domain Eukaryota; kingdom Metazoa; phylum Chordata; class Actinopteri; order Perciformes; family Serranidae; genus Epinephelus; species Epinephelus fuscoguttatus. The sequence continues at coordinate 23,302,158 of NC_064756.1, forward strand.
GTGGGTATTGACGGATGGCGGAGCACGCAGCGGATAACCAGCACTGCCGTTCTGCGGTTCTGCAACGGACACGCATCCAGTGGAAATCCCGCGTCAGACTTCTCTAGTTTTCTAGCATGCCAGATCGTCGAGTCAGACTATCTGCCAATTCACCTCCTACCCAAGGTGGCTCTCAAGATCCTCTGCGACATCAAAATCGCGGAAAATTGTGTAATGTGAACTAGGCTTGAAGTGTTGAGTGCTGATTAATAAATGTCGACTTCCTAACATGGTCAGATAGTGAACCAATAAAGACGAACAATGAGTCTCCACTTCCTATCACTGTACAAAAATGGAGACAAAATGGAGTTGACAAAAAGTTATATATTAATTAAAATTTCTAATTTTTAGTTGTAGTAAGAAGTCATCTTACTTTCCAAAGCCGCTTAGAGTTCTCTTAATGCTAATCAAAATACTAATTTTTAAAGTCTTATTTAGTTTTGATTTAGAACGGCTACGGAGTTAACATGTTATGGTTGAGACACACTCGATAGTTTCATTTAATGAGTACATTAAAAAAGTATGCTTACCAGTACTTCAGCAGCATCCCTGCCTTTTTGAAAACCAGGAAGTAAGACAGGAGTCCTTAAGATATTGCCAACTCCTTTCATGCCTGATTCTGTATTTTTGTAGAGATCTGATGGAGAGACACATCTTTAAAGGGCTAACATTTTCACAAAAATACATTAAAAAAAAAAGATAATTATAGCAGTACATTTTTACTCCAAAGTTTTAAGTACCTACTGTTAGTTTGAGAATTTAAAGGATTTCAACACATTTTTTAGTCAAAGTTTGCTTCTTTGCTAGCAAAAGTGTGTTTTCTGGCACGGGGCAGGTTTACAAGTCAAAACAGATAGCAGATCAAAAGATTTTATAAATTATGTTTATTTAATATAAATATAGAAATAGGATTTCACCCCACGAACAGAATAACTGTATTGATAAGTTATAATTTTAAGGTTTTTTGTTTTTGGTATGATGTTATTTGTCCCAATTGTCAAAAATGGGTGAATAGGTAAACATTAGATTGCTATCATTGTCATTGTTAGCATGCTGACATTTAGCTCAAGCAGCGGACGCAGGTATGCGTGGGACATATCCCCCGTACTTCGCGTATCTGTGCCCTCTGTCCCCCGCACTTTCTACAGCTGTTACAACAGTTCAATTCGTTTTGAACATGTGGTAACGTGTTTTTCCGAGCCGTCTTTAAACGCACCATGAGTAGAGGGCGCCAGGCAAGTTAAGCTAGTTAACAGGGTCAGGGAGGAGACAGTGGACCAGAGGCCAGCAAGGATGATCATGCGGGGTCTTCACAGGTGAGGAGAGAATATAACTGGCTGAGAAAATATATCCATAGCATAAAAGTGACTTTGAGCTTAATTTCCACAGCTATGTCACCACTACTATCCATCCATCCATTTTCTAACCGCTTCATCCTCTTGAGGGTAGCAGGGAGCTGGAGCCTATCCCAGCTGACATCGGGCAAGAGGCAGGGTACACCCTGGACAGGTCGCCAGACTATGTCAGGGCTGACACATAGAGACAGACAACCATTCACGCTCACATTCACACCTATGGACAATTTAGAGTTATCAGTTAACCTAATCTGCATGTCTTTTGACTGTGGAAGGAAGCTGGAGTGCCCCGGAGAGAACCCACGCTGACACGGGGAGAACATGCAAACTCCGCACAAAGGGGCTCCCACACCCGGGATCGAACAGGGAACCCTCTTGCTGTGAGGTGACAGTGCTAACCACCACACCACCGTGCCGCCCACCACTACTATTCTTAATTCTATTTATAAATTTTGCTTTGCACATTTTTTTTTTTTGAATCTTTATTGCCACAATTTAAAGAGCAGGATCAGGGAGGAGACAGTGGACCAGAGGCCAGCAAGGATGATCATGCAGGGTCTTCACAGGTGAGAAGAGAATGTAACTGGCTGAGAGAAAATGGCCGCGTTTCCCAGATCGCTCTTAGCGCTAAGAAGATCTTTCACTAAGAAAGAGTTGTAAGATCGAGCTGACCCACTCTTAGCACTCTTCTTAGCGACCAAACGCTCACAGCTCCAGCCGCAGCAGGCACATTAATATTACACTAAGCAAGGAGACGTTAAAACAGTGCGAACCGTAGGCCTATATATTTTGATCTATTTTATACTTCAGATTTATATTGTTTAGCATTAATTGGTGACAGAAAAGAACGAATATCGTTCTACAGGGAAATGCGTGTCCTTACTGTGCATATTGAACCTTGAATCTATATGTTTTCTGAAGACCCTGTGTGCGCTCAAAGCTGTGGCACAAGTTACGCACGGAAATCTGGTGGAAGAAAAATAATAACAAAAATAAGAATGAGGAATTTATTTATTTATTTATTTTATTTGTTTATTTCGCACCATTGCATAAGACAATAGAAAAAAAAAAAAAATGGCCATCACAAAATAAAGGTGCTGAGCAGAGGCAAGTGTGTTCCTGTATGTGCTGTGCACATCAGGCTGGAAGAGGCACATGCGTCATGCTTGAGGCGCACATTACGCACACTTTACAATGTTACAATCTCATTTAGCAGACGCTTTTATCCAAAGCGACGTGCATCTGAGGGTTAATACAACGAAAGCAAGATCTAGTTAGAAGAAAACATCATGATTAAGTGCCCAGAAGCAAAGTTTGAGTCCAATAGGACGTAGGTGCCAACAGGCAGTGCACAGAGGCAATGAGGTTTATTTTTTATAATGTAAAACATCTGCAATCTGTTCAGTCAAGTGCAAACGTGTACGCTTTACATATGTCATGAGTAGTCTTTAGGAATAAATCATGAAATTATATCAATTCCCTGTGACCATCTGTGTGTAGATTTGACACCCTTACTTTATAATGTGCAATGATTCACACAACATGGTTGAAAAGGAAACCAAGTTTATTCAAACATAAGATTGCCTAAAGCGGTGGGACCCTTCCGGTCACATGGGTTCTGCATCACCTGCAATGGAGGTTGTGCAGTGCAGATGAAAATAGAGGGCCGCCGGGTGAGGCCACCTCGCATGCGGACGCCAGGCCTTGCTGGTGCGGGTTGACGCACAGGGACAGGCCTTGAGCTTGAGAGTGTGCAGGGGACGTCTTCGTCAGGCAGGCTGATACTGAGGGGCAGGGAGGTTGGTTGAGCTGCTCTGGCCCCGCTCCCAGATGGCTCATCCTCACCCGAGTCATCTATCCCCCCCTCTATGCCCTCACAGGCGGTCTTGCCAATTATTGATATGATCCTCTTCTCGTCAGGAGTGAGGGTAGTGTCGCCACGTCCGCCACCACCTGTGCCCTGGCTCTCTCACCTGGCACTTGCAGCCCTCTTTTTCATTTGGCCCTGAAACTCCTGCTGCTTCTTTCTCACCGCCACCCAGTCTCGCAGGCCGCAGGAGGCAGCCATTTTTTCAGCGATGGCGTGCCAAATGCGGTTCTTGGCTACTAAATTTTTTTTCCCCTGTGTTCCGCCGAAGAGTGTGTCCTGCTGCCGCCATACTTCATCCACCAGGATGGTCATCTCCTCTGGGGTGAATGCAGGTGACCCTGCTTCTGCCATTCTGTCTTAATGTGTGCACCTATACCCACAGGTCATTTTATATTTGTATAAACGGATGTAATTGCTACTTGGATACACCTGTTACCTACACACACGCACAGCAGGGAATTAGTGCTTTGGGTAGCAGCTGTATGTTTTCACACATCTGCACATATATGTCACATTAACTATTTTACAACTGTCAGCATGCTGCCTGTGTGTTTTCATAGTTTATACCTGGCGTTTTGTCTGATTCTCTGTGTAGATTTATATAGTCCATAAATCTGTCAATTTTGTCCTTCCGTGAATTGGTCACGTTAAGATGATCATTAGCAGAGACACAGCGTTGATGAATACAATGTGGTCAGGATACAATGCAGGTCCTTAAGTTCATTTGTCCTTTCGTCCGTCTTTCATATTTTTGTTGAAATATAATACATTTCCTCATGATTATCTTACCAAGACTGCTTTTTATTTAGATGTAGTCTTGTTTTCATCATGAAAATAGGTCATTAACAGCGTTAGGTAGCAGCGCTGTGTGTGATTTATGCGCTGATGAAGTGGTGGATGATCGATGTGCCTGACATCGATTGATTTAGTTTCAGCACCGCGGTAGTGGTCAGCTCCTGTTAAGAGCGTCTTAAAGAGCGATCATAAGAGCGATCCTAAGAAGGGCATTAAGAAGGCATCTGGGAAACACTCCTATCTTAGCGACCCTTCTTACCAAAGACGTTCTTAACTGCGCTATTAAGTCCTAAGATCGCTCTTAACTGGGAAACGTGGCCAATATCTATAGCATAAAAGTGACTTTGAGGTTAATTTCCACAGCTATGTCACCAGTACTATTCTTAATTCTATTTATAAATTTTGCTTTGCACATTAATTATCTGTATTATTGCAATAGATAGAAGAGGGACAGGGAGAAACCAGGCAGGTATTTGGCACTTCATTATCTGGCTACTTACCCTGTAGATGCTCGAGGGTCATTCTGTGTCAACTCAACCAGAGTTTGGCAGATAAAACTTAAGATTTTGATAGTATATAATTTTAAAGGACATTATCCCCTGGTGCTGTACCGTGTCTGTTTGTGGTTATGTGGTTCTTTAGCGCTAAGGAGAGGTGCAATTGAATGTGACAGGATGATAAATCACTCAATAGACCTCTGTACAATTTGTCCCTCTCACTTCTGAAATGATGGCTACGCCCCTGAGCTCAAGCACCACTGTGCTGAAGTATAGCTTCACAGAGCCACTAGCATTACTGTAGTCCAAGCCGCAACCTTCCAGGCTAAAAAAATCAAGCCAACACAGAGGTGCCAAAAACTACAGTTCTTTGACTGGTTACCGAAAGCGAGCAAATCCCCACAGACCCTTGTGTTAAAATGCCCAGTTTTACAGCAGAAGTAAACATGTTTTCAGTCTGGTACAAAAAGACTGGAGCTAATTTCCCTGCACATGGCAACTGTACTCTGGGTAAATTTTTATACAACTCAGTCATTTACATTTCATAAAGGCTTAAAGTTATACATAATTAAGTGGCTTTGAGTACCAGGCTGTCTGTTGATAGGGTCCTTGGATTCACAGTCAGATTGACCCCTTGCTCCTTGACAGTACCAGCATGTCACCCAAATATGGTCACTTCTGTTTCTAAAAAACCAAGACGGCATCGTCCAGAATGCTAAACTCAAGACTTCAAAATGGGAGTCCACAAACCAACATGTAATGTCACATCTGTGTACGTTCATAGTTTTTACAGTCTGTGCTGTAGACTCTTAGTCTTGTTTGAATATAATCTGCAAAGGGGCGAAAGCACAGTGCATTGAAACAGCACAGGAGGGTGCATTTATAATTCAGTTTATAATGCTTATGAGGCCAGCCCCATAAAAATCAATAGCTTTGATTAAAAACTAAAATATAAACATGAAAAAAAGCTACACAGGTTCTTGTAAAAAACAGGGGTGAGCAGAGTTAAAGAAAACAACTGAGGGTGTGATTAAAATATTTATTACATAAAATAACCAGTGAAAGACGACTAAGAATAATTAGTCTCTTAAAACAAGTTCACTAAAACTCCCTCCCCCAGCGTCAGTTACAGTCCTTCATCAGGTCCCAGCGACTGCGCCGTCCTCAACTGCCCATTCTGCTTCCCATGTGTCAGGCTGTTGGTTGCCCTGCTGCAATCGTGCCTGATTGTACAGCAATCCGGTCGTTCTTGGGCAAAAGACAACAGCCACCAGTTTGTTGCCAAAACACAGAGATTTGCCACACTCTGCCCGCCCCCCACTTCCAGCCCTCCCAGTATTCGCTGCAAAACAGAGATCAATGCATAGATTTCCTGAGCTTTAACTGCTGGTACCAACCCAGGCTGGAGTAATTTTTTATATACATATATATATATATATATATATATATATATATATATATATATATATACATATATATATAAAACCGAACCGCCCCATACCGAACGTATACTGGCTGCTGCACTTCACGCTCTGGTGGCTCAACTCTGGACGGCCACCGTGTGACTAGCACTGGCTCCAAGGTTTCACTTGGTCTTTCTCTGCCAACAAGCAGCAACCTCCAGGGCTGATGAGTGAAGCCAATGCAGAAGTGCCAGAAACTGCAATTCATCGACTGGACTGGGGCTGACTCCAAAACAGAGCAAAACCCCACAGACTCCCATGTAAAAAGCCCAATTTTACAGCTAAAATAAACATGTTTACAGACAAAAAACAGTTTTGGTCTCTATACTGTAGCTCATTTTATCAGTCATGACAACTGTATAACAATCCCGTGTAAATGCTATTAAGGCTTGGAGTTCTGCATAATTAAGGGCTTGGCCACTTTGACTGACAGGCTGTCTGCTCGGCCTCACATCAGGCCACTTAAAGGATAACTTTGGTATTTTTCAACCTGGGCCCTATTTCCCCATGTGTATGTGTGCGTATGATTCATGGGTACAACTTGTTCTAAAATTGGTTCAGTATTGAGGGAGGCGGTTGCAGCCGGGAGGCGCGAAACGAGCTAAAACGGTATACCGTTTTAGCTCGTTTCGCGGCCCCCGTTATAACAGGGGCAAATGCGTCCCATATAAGTTTGCGCATTAAAAGTGCTTGTTTTTTGCCACTGACGGTTCAGATCGCCAGTGCTATCTGTGTAAATAGCATATTGTAGCGACCCTGGGGCAGTGGTGAGTGTGGTATGAGTGGAATCAGCTGTCAGTCAGTGTTGGAGCTGAGAGGGGAGGGCTGCCCCGCTGGGTACTGTAAGTGAGTATGTGTGTATGAAGTGTGTGTGTCACGCTAGAAGAGTCAGAGTTTGGGACGGAGTCTTTTACGTGCTATCCCCGCTCAGAACCTTTCACTACTTTATAGTAGGCTGTACACATTCTCGGAACCCATCGGCTGTATTCGACGTCTGACTTCCGGCAGATGGCGATACAGCCTCTGGGGGCAGACCCCCGATATTTTGGCATTCCGGTTTGATGTGGGCGGAGGAGGCGAATTTCCGTTTCCGACTTCCGTTTATATATAAGTAAATAGGAGGTAGGAGGTCAAGGAGGTTGATTAGACCTTATTGATTTCATTACATTATAATGCTTGAAGATAAATTGGAATGAAGGGTTTGAATTATTGCATGTGATTATTATCAAATTCTAGGCTAGCAAGAGTAATGCAACAACAACAAATAGTAGATGACACAAACATGTGAGGTCATGTACTCTTCGAATAAGTGAATAAAACGCTGCATAATGTAACAACATTATTTGATATGGTTTAAGGCTTCAAGCCACTGCATACTGTTCAGATAGATAGAGTGATGCTCTCATTGCCCAGTGCATTATATATCAAAAACCCACCTCAGTCAAATTTAGTGTACAACATACAGGTGCATCTCCATAATTTAGAATATCATAACTTCAACTTATGTTTTTCTTAAACTTTAACTTACAGTGGGCTGCTTGATCATCGCTAAAATAATAATAATAAACCGAACCCTCTAGGTGGATCCGGAGCATGTTCCCCCGAGAGAAAATTGTGTAGCCTATATGTTTGATTTAAAGGCATCAATCTGGTGAATTGTGAGAGCCAAGTTATGATGGCAGAATATGCCTAGATATGCCCATCTTTGTGCTTTTTATGTGGGAAAAATGTTATATTATGTTATGTTATGGTGAAGGGTTAAACTTAAAATACGGCTAAGGATTAGTGGTTAAACATTTCAGTAATCAAAGAAAAATGATTAACGTACTGGTCTGCCTCTGGAGGGCCAGTGTTTCCCCTATATGCAACTAGCAGTGGCGCACCGCTGCTGATTTTTTTTTTTTAGCTCTTTAGAAACTACCGTTATATTATTTGGCGCTACGGACGCTTCATATCCAGGCCTATAGAACAGGTCTATACCTTGTCCTTTTATTAGACAAACTAAATAGCCTTAAAGGGATAGTGCACCCCAAAATGAAAATTCAGCCATTATCTACTCACCAATATGCCAAGGGAGGCTCAGGCGAAGTTTTAGAGTCCTTTTTTTTTTAGGGGAGAGGGGTAGCAGCACAACTCCACCTAATGCAGGCTGGGCGCCCCACATTAAAATGTCCAAAAAACACATAATTGAAACCACAAATATCTCCATACTGCTCGTCCGTAGTGATCCAAGTGTCCTGATCACTTTGAGAGTCATCACAAGAGACATACAAAGAACTTTTTTCATACCTTATAGAGAATCAAGCAACATATTGGTTTAAATTGATACCATTTTGACCAAAATACATGAATATACCATGCATTACATTACAGTTCATAACAGAAAATATTATTAATACCCCGCTCCTTTTCCCCCTGCTGAACCCAGTCACCGAGGCCGAAGAGGCTGTGATCCGGCTGTCCTTACGGATATTTTTATTATCATCATTCAACATGTAGAAAGAATGTGTAATCTACTGAGTCGATTTACATAGATAATTCACAATCATGAATCTAATCTGGATCTTAAACCTGCTAATTGCCAACTAATTTAACTAAATGTGTTATATTTTTAATATTTTGTCATGTTTAGATTAGCTACGTGTTTCAAAGGCATCTGTGTATTGTGTACATAACAGAGCGCAATATGAATTAAAATTGTAATTTCCAATAGTGACAAGCAATATTTATGTGCTTTACTAAATTTACACAAGCACTACGAGTGGTCAGGAGCAAGAGTAGATTTTGTTAGTAGCTACGAAAAGATCAGAGCTACTAAAATATTGATGAATGCGGACATGCACGTAAATTTCCGTCTGCAAACAGTTTACACAAAATTCCTTCTGCTCACATTTCATGAATGAGACCCAGTGAGTTTTGGAAGGTCCCCGTTGCTGACATTCTTAGAATGACAGGAGCAGAGAGCAAACCTCATCCGGCTTCCTGCAGTTGGAGAGGATCACACACAGAAACATCCTTGTGCTCCTGCATCAATGTCACATGCTCAGACTTGTATTTATTTATTCTTACAGTCTATGGTCCCACACCTGTTGCTTGCTTTGCTGATTGTCATCCGACAGTTACCACTGTGCACTTCAGGGGTGGTAGGAAAAAACATTTTCATGCAGTAACAGAAACAGCAATCTTGGCACACATCTTATAAAAATGATTAAAAGCAATCCACTCAGTAATAAAAGTCATAACAAAAACACTCTAAGAGCAAACAAAAAGGTTACCAAAACATGCAACAACCGATAAACACATGCGGGACAAGCCCCTTAACACTGACCCTGTCACACTTACTGATACAAGACTGTGAAAGATTTTCACAATCATGTTTTTATCTTTCATCATAACAATGATGACTGAACACCGTGCACAAAAGTGAACACACAACCTTCCGATCCCATTCCTGGACTGTGATGATACAACACAGTCCAGTAAATGTTGTTCAAGAGCAAGAATTGACTTGTCTTTGTCTCTTTTTTAGATTCCGGACTGTTTAGTTTGTCATGTTCCTTTGAACGTGATCCCTGAAAGGAAAGTCGTTGTCAGGTATGCTATGTGGTGTGTTCTGCCTTTAAATTATTCAGCTCACCATGCTGGGCTTTATACATTAATCTGTGCTTTTTACAGCTGTTATAAATTCAGGAAGTATGAAATTCAGGCTAGTAACTGTAGACCCACCAGCAGTATGTAAGACAAGTATGTTTTTAATAAACTGCTATTTGGTGAACCATCCTTTCATCAATATTCTCCAAGTGAGATGTTAGAAGGAAAAGTATTAATTTAGATTTAAGCTTGAGTTGGAAAAAGCAGGACTCAACAAATTTATTTGTCTGTCAAAACAGGATGATACCAGATATCAATGAGGGCACCACAATCTACACAATCTCTTAAAGGGCCAGTGTGTAAAATGGGTTGAAAACAGTGACATCAGTGGTCAAATTCTAGATTGCAGGGCTCACTCGCTCACCCCTCCTGTCGGGTAAATGACGGTGGCCTCGTAGGGACAAAAAGCCTTGCGCACGAGTTTTTCAGGAGTAGGTCTATCTAGCCATGAGGTGAATGTTTATTTAGAAATCTAAGCCATGTTACGATATTGTAATGAATCCCTCACGAGCAGGAGACCAGAGGAGCGTTCAGGAAAAAGGCCCGTTTATTTGAGCACTCCAAAAACTCCGGTAACACTCCACTCCATCCATGACGGTTCCGGTTCATTCTCTCCTGTTGCGTGGTAAGTGTGGTCCATTCGCAAACTTTATAACTAAAAAAACTTTTCACTACTCTCTATCGATGAACTACTAACACTCTCTGCTGTTTCCTCCTCCTTCTTCCTTCCTTCTGCTGTCTTCGTTGGTTCATTTATACACGCAAAACACGTTCTCTGGCTGGCTGGATTGTCCGCTCGGGCTGCCGTACATACATGGCGGCACAAGATGGCGACCTCTCTAAAGCAAGGCCCTTGCTATATATATATATATATATATATAAACATAATTATAAGGCTACGAAAACCAAACAAATTTTATTTTATAGCGATTATACACTTATATAAACATATTAATGGGTAGAATATTCAGATTCAGATTCAGATTGACAATAAACGATGCCAAATATTACACACTGGCCCTTTAACTAAATGTTAAATGGGAGCACTAAAATTCTGCGTTAGTGATGGTTTTACGTGTTATCTGTCAAACCAATCCAAGTATTAGATAACAATGGTGGAAGTGGTTCTGGTAATTATAAGGTGGGCGCTAGAATGAATGGTTCAGAGCAGCGGGAGAGGGACACTGCTGTGTGCTTTGATGTGATTGATGAGCTGAGTCACACTCCAAAATTGCCAATATCCGGTGCTTTCTTGCGGCGCCAGAAACCAATGAAAAAAGGCGTCTCTTAATGCTGGCAATGATACGCAGCTGGTTGTCTTTATAGTTTAACTGTGCCTGGGAAATGTGGCAGGACAAAAAGCCAGTCCCATAGGCCAGATCCTGCCCTTTTTTCCCCAAACCTAACCACGTGCTTTTGTTGTCTAAATTGAACCATGTGTGTTTGCTGTTGAAGGGGAAAAAAGTAAAATTGCAGTGTTGTACTGACGTAGTGTGTTTATTTTGAAAGAGACTGTATGTAAATGTTACATTTCCTGTGAAAACGGAAGTGTATTTTCAATGAGACTATGTAACAGGCAGAATTTGAAATGGTGTCCCAGAACGTCAACAAATGCACCCAGGGTACCTTGCACGTTGTATGTGGACATGGAAAATTTGTGACTAAGCCATCAATATGGGTCAAGGTTAGTTTATTTATCAGGAAACATTATCTTTTGTAAACTCCTTATATGTGTTTTCTTTATTAAAATCTGGAGTTTCAGACAAAACTGAAGTTATTGTTCTTGGCCCCAAACAACTCAGAGACTCTTTATCTGATGACATAGTTTTTCTAGATGGCATTGCTCTGGCCTCTAGCACTACCGTAAGAAACCTCGGAGTAACATTTGATCAAGATTTGTCTTTTAATTCTCATTTAAAACAAACCTCACGGACTGCATTTTTTCATCTGCGTAATATTGCGAAAATTAGGCCTATCCTGACCCGAAAAGATGCAGAAAAATTGGTCCACGCTTTTGTTACCTCAAGGCTGGATTACTGTAACTCTATTATCAGGTAGCTCTAGTAAGTCCTTAAAAACTCTCCAGCTAATTCAGAATGCAGCAGCACGTGTATTAACAGGAACTAAGAAATGAGATTATATTTCTCCTGTTTTAGCTTCGCTGCACTGGCTCCCTGTAAAATCCAGAATTGAAATTAAAATCCTACTGTTAACTTATAAAGCTCTAAATGGTCAAGCTCCGTCATATCTTAGAGAGCTCATAGTGCCATATAATCCCACCAAAACACTGCACTCTGAGAATGCAGGGTTACTCGTGGTCCCCAAAGTCTCCAAAAGTAGATCAGGAGCCAGAGCCTTCAGCTATCAGGCTCCTCTCCTGTGGAATCATCTTCCTGTTGCGGTCCGGGAGGCAGACACCGTCTTCACATTTAAGACTAGACTTAAGACTTTCCTCTTTGATAAAGCTTATAGTTAGGGCTGGCTCAGGCTTGCCTTGTACCAGCCCCTAGTTAGGCTGACTTAGGCCTAGTCTGCCGGAGGACCCCCCTATAATACACCGGGCACCTTCTCACCTCCTCTCTCTCTCTCTCTCTCTCTCTCCCTCTCTCGTATTCTATTACTGCATCTTGCTAACTCGGCCATTCTGGATGTCACTAACTCGGCTTCTTCTCCGGAGCCTTTGTGCTCCACTGTCTTTCAGATTAACTCATATCCCAGCGGTGCCTGGACAGTGTTACGTGTGTGGTTGTGCTGCTGCCATGGTCCTGCCAGATGCCTCCTGCTGCTGCTGTTATCATTAGTCATTAGTCATACTTCTACTGTTATTATACACATATGACTATTGTCATACATGTATACTGCCAGATATTAATATATACTTTCAACATATTGTACCACAGTAGCCAGAACTATAACTATAATATTATTACTTTTAATAATGTTGTTGTAAGCTACTGTCATTACCTGCATCTCTCTCTCTCTCTCTCTCTCTCTTTCTCTTTCTCATTGTGTCATGCGGATTACTGTTAATTTATTATGCCGATCTGTTCTGTATGACATCTATTGCATGTCTGTCCATCCTGGAAGAGGGATCCCTCCTCAGTTGCTCTTCCTGAGGTTTCTACCGTTTTTTTTCCCCGTTAAAGGGTTTTTTTTGGGGAGTTTTTCCTTATCCGCTGCGAGGGTCCTAAGGACAGAGGGATGTCATATGCTGTAAAGCCCTGTGAGGCAAATTGTGATTTGTGATATTGGGCTTTATAAATAAAATTGATTGACTGATTGATTGATTGATTGATGCTTTTACCAGGGCTAGAGGCAGTCATAGCGGCAAATGGAGATCCAGGGCCTATATAGCATGTTGGAGGCTCCATGACCACGGGTGCATGGATACTAGAGGCCAGCCAACAGTGGGCACTTGGGCACAAACTGGGCAGACCTCCCATGCTCTCTCTGGTTCTCCAACATGCATTCTCATTCTTGTCAAATACCACCACTTTGTCAGTAGACCTAAACAGCAAAATATGACATGCTAGGTACCCTCCTGTGTCTGTGTTTTACATTCCAGGACAGCTTGTTAATTTATATTAAGGTAGTTGCCAGTGCCAGCATGTGTGTTTCATAATGCTGCAAAACATGCCTTTGTTCATGAAGTATCTTACACCGATGTTCACTGATGTAGTGCCAGTTCTTGGCCGCTGCATCGACTGGCACGGCCTGGTATGTGTCTAGACTAGACATAGACTAGACATCCTCGAATCCTCTCCCAGTACACACCTGCCCTGCAGTCTGTATTTTGGCTGCTCTTGCTGATGCGTGAGCGATGCCAGGTGTAGCATATCTTGCATAATCGCAGACGTGAACCCCACTTTGAAAGAAGTTATTGTTCACCAAAACACATTTTACATTCCCTCAGTGCTTTTTACTGATTGTGTCTAAACATGTTGCTATGTTTTGGATATGCTATTTTGGAGGATGAGTTGCTGGGAACTGGACAAACAGTTACTCTCTGTGTGCTGACAAGGCTGCAGATTTAGATCTGCAGGCATGCTTTCATTCACGCTGCAGAGCAAGTTCAAGGAGGATAAAACACAAGCAAGTTATTGTGTGTTTCCAAGAAGAGATGCATCTTTTTACAAGAACCCCTTCACCTAGTTAACCCACTGATCACCTTTTCATTCTTATTTTTATTAATCTACTTCTTGCACAATATTTTTTTGCTTTTATGTAATTTGTAATATGGTGTTAGGTAACTGTTACTTGTTGGCCACACAGAGTGACTTAGATTATTTTGAAAAGTTATTTATTTGCATTAACCCTAATAACAGGTCAGGTAAGGCGATAATTTTGTGGTTTTAGGACATGTGCTCGTGCATCGATAAGTCTGGGACAAAATCACTCTAGCTTCAAGCTATTTCACCATACTCAGACAGCAACATGAATCTTCACTGTGTTGTTAAGCGCTCTGAGAAATGAAATACAGCACATCATCTTTGTAGCATCCATGTTGTCTCCACATTACAACCTAAACATGCATGCACACATTTTAGAAAACTTTCCAACTCAGGAAACGGGACCATCCGAAGAGCAAGTGAATACAGCATTATGCTCACCTGAAGGAATATGTTAGGGTTTGTACTCCAGATACACATTATTGTTGGTTTCTAGTGCTAATAGCATCCCTTACACTTAGGATTTATATAATTGTGGTAAGCCAGGGGTAACATTTTCTACATATATCAAAGAAATGCACATCTTCATACAATAATGGGCAAATTACTAACAGCTTAACAGTGTTAGATTGCTCCTTTAATAGCCACATAAGTATAACTAACCCAAACCCACTCCTTGAACAGACAGTCGAGTTGCTGATTGATGCACATACATAGTATTAACAAGCCAGGCAAACAACTGTTAGAAGAAGATTAACACTGGACATAACTGAGGCTCAGGCATGGGTAGCATACTGAAAAAATATACTCAAGTAAAACAACAATAAGATAACAACATACACTGAAAAAAATGTTTTGTTGAATGAACATAATTTTATTATGTCAAGTGGTTGCACAAAATAATTTTATCTGAAGCTAGATGTTTTTATTATGTTGACTGAACTAATAAATTTTAAGTAAATTCAAATAAATTATATTATGTAACACCTCCTCAATTATTTTAGAATAGATTTTACTCAAATTTCCTTAGTAAATCCAATTAAACCCATTTTAAATGTTCTTAAATAAATTAAGTATGCTTTTTTAATTTTTTGTGCACTTTCAAATCAATTAAATTGTTTAAATACTATCTATTTTTTATTAAGTTGATTCTAATGAAATATATTTTAGCTATCATACATCACACAGAACCACAAAATGTGTTTAGACAACCAACTTTAATATGGTACAAATATTTAACATCTCACATCAGAGCAGTCTAATGACCCAAGAATATTTTTCTAACATGAAAAACTGTAAAATACTCAGTGCATAGATAGCAACACTGTTAACTTTAACAGATACATTAATCTGTTTGCAAAAGAAAAAAAATATGTTGCTCTGATTGTGCAAACAACCATTAATAAAGAATAAACTGACACATGTTAAGGGAAGTCTCCTGATATGCGACAAGACAGAAGGCAACGTTTGCCCTCCACAATATTTCTTATAAGACAAGAACCTGTGAAATGCAAAGTGCATAAACAACAATACTTGTTTTAGCTTTTAACCCTTACATTTTAAAAGCCTCTACTAAAGAGATCAAACACAAGAAAGCAGAAACCCGCTAATCAGATACTGTCAACCATAACCATAACCATAACCATAAGGATGGAATGAACAATATAAACTCTGACACTTTTGTGTAGTGTCCTGATCAGAGACTAGGCAGCAGAATAGTTCTATCCCTGTTACATGTAAAGTGGTAGTTACCCTTTATAGAGCTTACTTTACAGCTTTTTTGCAAAAATATACCTATGCCTTCAATTGAGAACATTACCCAGAGAAAAAAAAACTTTCAGCAACATTCAAAACCCAAACCATACACAGTGGGCCACATCAGGAAAACAAAACACAGGTTGCCTGACTCTGAAATGACAATATTATCGAAAGGCAATGTTTCACTGAGGCAATTGAACTGATAATTAAACAAGTGGCTTTGTTGAGTATCATAAGATTCATTTAAGTGCATATCCTGTCACTCTCTTGGATGTTGGCCTGAAACAGACAAGAGGCGATCCTTCATTACTGCCCTAACACATATAACTACCAGTAAGTTAGTTTGTTTGTTGTAGTGTCCTCACCACTGGCTGCGTGAATACTTCTATCCTCTACAAAAGCATTTCTCATCTGTGTGGAACTCTTAGTGATGCTGCTTTTGAGATCACATTAACCATTCATTCCACAATTCACAAAAACACCAAACAAAACAACTGTGGCCGAAGAATTTCTACAGTCCAACACCGATTTTGTTCTTTAGTCCAAGGACTTTGGGGGAAAGCTTTTCCCCATCCATTCCCATGAGTACTTTTTGAATGAATTCGTAATAGTGTCTCAGTTCCTTGGGGTAGGCCAGGTTCAATGCGTAGATCACTCCAAGCATCACTGCGCAAGCCTGGGCTGCAGATCCAATGTTGTCCAGGATGATGGCTCCATCAACAGAAATTCCGATGTCATCATGATGTCCAGGATCTCCATTTTCCTTGCCGATGACGTAAATGCCCATGGCCCACTTCTGCATGTCTGTCGGGATGGCATTTCCTTCGATGTCCTGCATATTTTAAGTAAATAGGAGAAAAGGGAAACATTAGGATGCTTTGCCACAAATAAACATTATTTTTTACCATACATTGTACATCTGCATGACAGACATTTTCAGATTTCAATCAGGGCACTGTCCATTTGTGCATCAAGTGTTTTATGGGCACTGTGTGTTCCAAGGTGTGCTTTGTGCTTCGACTCTTTGCCTTGCTCTATCATATAAGCAACAGGAACAAAACATTTTACTATACTGACTTGGACAGGTAAAGCAGCACAAGAAACATCACTACATGTCAAAGATTCTATAATGGTGCACTGTAACAGCAAATTATTCTTTTAAACACAACAGACACCTCTGCTGTACACTGAAGAGACCCAGTGGGGAGCCAAAACTACAGGACAAACAACTTCAGAATCTTAAATACGAGTTACATTCAGAACATTAAACTTACCATATACTCATGGATCAGATGTCCATCATCCTCACCAAGGTAGAGGCAAAGTGCTCTAAGGACTGCTGCCCTTTTTGAATGAGCATCACTTGTAGCCTGTGTGAAGAGATTCCACTGATTAAAAACATTTCCAGGCACTAAAGTAATTACAAAAATATTTGAACATTTCAACCCACGGTTATACTATAAATAACCTTATTCCTTTGATTACAAAATAACTGTGGTGTGGTTACAATATGTGACATGTATGGATGTATAGGATGAAAGCACTGTGCTAAGCTCAGTGCAGGTGGTGTACATTAACTGTCCCACCAGAGAAAACAGGGCTGGTTTTGCTATCATAACATGTAAACATGTAAAATATTTCTTTGGAAATGTGTCTTACATTAATGATCAGGCTTTACTAAAACAGAATATATTAAAGCACACATATAGACAACAATGAATGAACAGTTACCTCTTGTAAGATCTGCAGATGTTTGGCTAGTTTCTGGTCAGTGACACCTCCCTTTTTCTGGAAAACTGATGTCAGCTGAGGCTGAAGACTGTCCAACCGTGCCATGAAGGTCGTCTCGAGTGGATGTGTTGTAATTCGCTGAAATTCTGCATTTATCTGTTGCACATAAAAAAAGTGGCAGAAGACAAAGAACACTGTGCTCAGTTATTTACGTAATGGTGATTCTTGTAATACACATAGTGAAATCATAACACATAGTGGAAATGCACAATAAAAAGAGGTACACTGGATGGAAGCAAACATGTATTTACCTCATTAATATGGAAAAGTGCAGGCCACCTCACTTTCATCTCTCCATCACCTGGACTTCCATGCACCACTTCTTTTCTTCGGTAGGAGAAAGTTTTAGACATCTTCTCTCTTACATCTGATGCCCTTTGACATCAGTCAAAAGTTCAACTCGCAAGTTTTCCAGACTGTCATCTGTTTCGCCAGTGGGGTGTGAAGGACAATAGTTGACCTCTGCCTTTTTAGCTTTCTTTACATTTTTGGCTGAATGGAAGCATTCATCTCTTGATTTATTTTTCAATGCATTAACAGTCATTTCAGGACATCCAATGTCCCGCATCTTTGTCCGGTAATTAGCCATTTTGTATTTCAGGCTAATCATCCAGCTGTAGTATCCAGTGGCAGACAGATCTCGCAAACAGGGAAATTTTTGGGTGAGTGCCCCTGCTACATCTATCTGGTGATTTTGTAGATATGCTGTATACTGGAAAATTTCTTCAGCCAGTTTGTCTAGGATGTCGGGCTTCAGCCCTGGTGGAATCTTCAGACTTGTGCCAGTTTCTCTGAATATCTCATTTTCCCGCTGAAGCTGAACCTCCACATCGTATGGGAAGTGAGGAATGGTGAAGTCACGGGGCCATGCACACGTTCTCAGCTCACTGTCTGAATGGGAAAGAATGATGGTGGTGTCGGAGTCAGATGAAGACAATGAGGACACACTCTGAGGTGTGTGAATGCTTGATGGGCTTGCAGATGATCCAGCAGTGCTTGGAGAGTTCGGCCTTGAAATGGGATTCATATCCAAACAATTTTGCATGTACACAAGCTTAATTGTTCCTCTGTCTTGAATGTCTTGCACTGATGTAATGTTCATGAACTCATTATTGAAGTCAGGATCCATGAATTGAATCCGAAAGTCTCTTTCAATTCCAAATGCATCACAAATTGTTTTGTGCAAGTCCATTAAAGTCTTTGACTTTCCTGAGTGGAGATCAAGTCTTCTGTAGTCATCCTCTTCTACGATGACTCTCGGCTTCATGGGCTCTGCCATTCTTCAATCTAAATATGAAAGAGAAAAATAAACAAATATTAAAAAATGAATAAACAGAAGAACACATAAGCATAACATGATTTAGTGTGATCTGACCTTGTATATGTATGAATCTTTTAAGTGTCACCATTCGGCGGCCTCCAATCCTGTAATCTGCCAAGGGGTACTGGTCCACAAGGGCACCAAGTTGAATGAGGGAGACTTGAGAAGTTGGACACAACTCAAATGCCCTAAAATGCTCCATATACCAAGCACCAAACTCTTTGACAATGAAACTCAAGTTTCCCTCCAAAACAACCATCTGGATAACTTCTGCAAAGTCTGGCAAGCCACCAGTAGAGCCACAAACAACAACCATGCCCTCTCTGTATGCCACTCCATTGACAGATGCAGTCTTAGTGAGCTGAATGTGTGCAATATCAGGGTATTTTAGTTTCAAAACTTTCTGTACATCCTAATGCAAAATGTCAACAGAGACAGTTGAGACAGCTGAGACAGTCAAGCTGCATTTTTTGGTTGTGTTTGACTCCAAGTAATATGCCATCATGAACTGATGTTTCACCGTCAGGGATAAGAGTATGTTTTTGAAGCAGCGTGTGTGACGAACGAACTGTTTAAAAAAAACTATGCTTTGCCTTCAAATCTCATTGTCCACAGACAAACGAGCGGACCAAAAAATCGAATCATCTGTGGATAATGTTCGACGAAATGATGTTTTGGTAAAAGTTTTATACCTGGAAACACCTCTTGTAGCCTGCATCTGTGATCACAGATTCTTTCCTCAAGGAAAGCAAGTGATTGCGCAGTATGTACTGGTGCAACAACTAAATCCACAATATCTCTCAGGTCCAAAATGACCTGCCAGGCTGGCTCATTTGAGGGCACTAACTGTCCAACCAAAAATGGGAGAAAACGCAAGAGACTCCAATTTTCGTGAGCGTTCCCTCCAATAGTTTTGTTCTGCATGAAGGCCTTTGGAATAGAATGTGGACGATTACTCTTGTCTGTCCATTTGTAAGGAAATTTCAAAATGGACTCATTGAGACTGTCCAGTGTGAAATATTTTTTGGACATTAAATGATTCAGACAATGTGCCAACTCAACTGGTACTATGCCTTCAAAGATGTCATGTGCAACATCTGGGGGGTAGCCAGTGCAAACGTTGAAATAAGAAAGATGTGCAGAGAGAACACACGGCCTTTTAACACCATAACATGGTTTCACATTGCCCTGTGCTGAACTAACGTGTTTCATGTGTCTCTTTGCTTCTGAGAGTAAACGCATCTGAACTCACTTCTTTCTGCTGAATTTCAGACTTCTGGGCCAAACAAAAACGGCAAATGTATTCACCTACAAAATTCTCTGTCAATCCAGCAATTCCATTCGCTCCCAAGTTATCTGCTATAACACACTGTATTGTGCCCTTAACAAGATCGGCAAGCTGTGCAATAAAAATACCATGACTTTCTAAAGTTACAAGATCCCTCAACAAGGGCTCTAGGACCTTTTCATAACCGTAACTCCTGACGTCTTCAGACCTGCACAGTAAAGCCAAATGAATGGAAGACAATGAGGAATGGGAACCAGGCGGTAAATTGCTGAGAGTCCAATAAACAGCACAGATTTTATGTTTTTTGCAAGATGTGCCGAGCGGATCACAAATCTCAAAATAACGTGTTACAAATTAAGTAACACTCTCAATTGGCCTCCAGATAAAAAGCTGTTTTCTTTAAAGAACATACCATCTTGGTAAGACCTGTATATCACTTCTGTTCCTTTTTCCTCTGATGTGAGACTACTGTCTAATACTTTATTAAGAATGTGACAGTCTGCGAAAAGCTGGTGCAGAACTTTTAATACTGGAACATATTGCAGTGTTCTTTTGCCTTTTTCATCCAATATATATTCTATGGGCTCTACAACTTTGAAATTGTCTGTAGTATTTTTGCGCTTAAACGATGTTGCCAAGGGACAACCTTTACCAATTGACTTGCATATGGGATTAGATACACAGAGAGTGGATGCAAGTTCTTTAATGAAAGTTTGATCAACTTGCAGGCTGTAACTACTGAGCGTGTCTTGTATCACATCTGTTGTACTACACAGAGATGCTGTGCTCAACAAGTACTGAAGTTCTTCCAGCAATTCATCAATTGCAGCACTTGGCACATGAAAAATATTTTCTAGTTTTAATAATAATGCTGCAAGTTTTTGTTCAATTATATCTATTTGATCCTTTGTTGTATTCAAATCAACATCAGACTGGCTGTTGTCACAGCATTCCTCATTGTCTGAACCACCAGGCTCTGCAGTTTCAGTCACAGAAAGTCCATGGACTACACCATCCTTAAAATCTACGAATGAATGCAAGCGGTGCTTCTGACTTTTGTGAGACTTGAATGTACTATATACGTTGGTTTTGTATTCACAGCCTTTAAACATACAATTGACTGTCTCATTGTTTTTTAGATGATGGTTTACATGTACAGAATAATCACACTCAGTTCCAAGTTCACTAAAGCCACACAGTTGGCAGGAAAATGTAAATTTGTCAGAGTGCTTTAAGGCATTGCTATGACTCCTTGACAGGTGTCTCAAAAGTGAATTCCAAGTCTTAAAGATGCATGGACAATCTGGATGTATACATTTAATATGATGGCCATGCCCAAAATGACTATGTCTTTCTCTGTAATGTTTAAGAAGTTCTGAGCGTCTAGACACTTCAGCACCACAGTCTTTACATTGCCACATAAACTAGACAAACAAATACAGAAAAGTGGAGAAGAAAAAAACACAGATAATCAAACATTACTAAGTGTTTTACAGTCACCGTGTCACCAAAAACCTTACATCCAGAGAAAAAAAATACTTTGTAAGTTTGTAACTTGTACCTTGAAAATACTTAATGTGAGGGAATGTAATATTAAAATCCTTTTTCCCAAAAGAGAGTAAGGCTGTTCAAACATGATAATATGGTGTTACTGTCTCATAGGAAAAGCAATGACATAGAATCATACAGTACAGGCACTTAAAACCACTACATGTGTATGGGAAATCATGAGTACACCTTATTGGCAACCTGCTGATGATTAGTTTGACCCATCCTTTGCTAATGACCATGGTGAGACCTTGAGAGACATGCCACACACTTACACACACCTAAATACGATTATATTCCCTTGGCACAATTGGCAGTTTTATTGATGAAATTAATGTTAAATTTAAACTGATCATTGCATCACTTCCAAGATTAACATGGCAGTAAGGAATCTATTTGTTAAATGTACTTACCTAAAGAATATAAAGGTCTGAAGCTTGGTTGAAAATCAGATGTGATAAACCTGCCAAGTATAAACACAATATAAAAAACATGTTATCAACATTGTGTCTGTAAAGAAATGTTAAGCTTATTATTGAGTACAAAATCATGAGTGAAAAAGTCTACATCTCAACTGTGCCTCAGCATGACTGAAATATACATCAGATGACAGATTAGAGTTAGGGAAAGAAAAGAGATGCTATGTTATTTATTCACTACTAGATTACTTTCTATGTGCTATACTTCTTATAAATGATTATAGATCACTTCACAGCATTCAGATATTGCATAAATTATTAATTTAAAAAATAAACATTTAACTTATTAACATTTTTAATGATGAATTTAAAGAAATTCGTTGATAGTAAATATAGTAAATAAAGTCCCATGTTCAAATAATATGTTGTTGGAACTGCAGTTGTTTCATCCTTTCTGGAGAACATATTTACTGTACAATGAGCAGATGCTCACAAGACGTTTATTTAAAATTAAGGTTTTTTTTATATAGTTGTAATAAATGTCATGTCCCCTGCTGCATGGCATGTCTGACTAAACACAGTATCACCATGTCATAAAACTTCTGCATGCCAGTATTAACAGGAGCTATCCAGACACCGTTATTTTTAAAAACATTGATCATGTAGAACGAGTCCGCCTCAGTGGTAAACCGAAGATAAATGCAGAAACATACAAAATGAGTGAGCTGCGGGACTGGGCAGCATATGAGTCGGACGTAGTTCGCTGAGAGACCGACGTGGAGGAGGTAACGGCCGCACACACACACACACACACACACACACACACCTGCTGCCTGTGCCGGTCGCCACACACGACACGGTGTGTATGGTGGACCGCAGCCTTAGCCTCTGCCTCCTCCTCCTCCAGCCGCCCGCACACACACACACACACACACACACACACACACACACACACACGTCCCTTAACCGAATCAAAGTCCAACCGACTCAAGTTAAACCACCATTTCACCATTTCTGATACCCCGCCCGGAGCCGAGTTGATTTGTGTTTAGCCACATGGACAATCTAATATCAGGAGCATTAACAAGCTAACACATCCTCACATGGCTAGTGTTGGACTAAGAGTCTCATCCTACTCTCTAATGTGCTATGTGTGAGCTTAGTCCTGCGTGTTCTTTAGTGAAGCAATAGGAGAAGATATTCGGTCTCAGTTAATGTAGTTTATTAAGCAGTAAAGGAATAAAATTACAGAGCTCTGGGTCTCAACTTCACGTCCCTGACGAACAACAAAGGTGTGTCAGTTCACGAAGTCTGACCTCCTGTCCTTTCCCTGACCCAGTATATTTGAGCGTAACAGAGTGTCATTGTGCAATTGTGTTAATCTGACTCCTTCCCGCTGGCGGTGGGGGCATGGTTCCTGTTTTGAAAGACAAGAGAACAACACAACTCCCAACACGTGCTGTACCTTACTATCTGTACATCACTTTCTATTCTTTTTACCATATATGAAACTAATTATCTAAGCATTGCGATATGTGCTCCTCAGACTTCATGTCTCTTCCTCTCCTGTACTTCTCCACTTCTGCAAAGCAAACACATTCAGATCAGCTGAAATCATCTCAGTATTCTCATTGTTCACATATCTAAAACTTATATAGTGAAACACAACTGATAGTAAAACACATAAAATCATTCTATTCCCAACACTAGCTTAACCACCTGAATTAAAGAGGCCCATAGCTGTAACTACTTGAGTATATAATCATTTGAATAAAGTAAATAGGGCTTACACGGTGAAAGTTAAACTACGACATACCAATGATTATTAAAGACTTACCCAAACAATTCGGAATTCAGCCTGTAATGAGAGCAACATGCACCTGCAGGGTGTCCAGACTCCAGAGTGAGTAACTGACCTGCACCCCAAAATCCTAAAAAGGCGGTATGTTCTTGCGCATGCGCAAACTTCAAAATCCAAACCGGATGGTATGCACAATTTGGTTAATTTTTTCGAGCTACATTTAATTAAATAAAATACGATAGTCATATTTTTGACAATATAGGTTGAAATTACTTATATTTTATAAGTGGAGTTAAATAACACAACTATTTCTATTAAAATATGCTTAATTAATATAAGTAACATTTACTAGGGGTCAAAATCACTTTTTTCAGTGTAATGAATGACTCAAGTAAAAGTGAAAAGTACAATTAGAGAAATCTATTCAAGTGAATGTGAAAAAGTAGGGTGAGGGTGGTTTTGGCCTGCCACACTTTAAAGTCTACTACTGGGTGGCTCACTTAAACATTGTATCATGGTGAAAAAAAGGGCCCAGCAGCTGACTTAAGTAACCGTCCAGTTTGGCTATCATTAGAGCGTGCTCTTTGTTGTCTCGCCCTTCTTAACAGCCCAACCAAAACAAAACTGCCGAGGTGCCCCTGAGCAAGGCACCGAACCCCCCAACCGCTCGGAGCGCCTGTCATGGGCAGCCCACTCTGACATCTCTCCACTTAGTGCATGTATAGGTCCAGTTTGTGCATGTGTGTTTTCGGACCTGTGTGTAATTGACAACAGAGTGAAAAATTGAATTTCCCCTCGGGGATTAATAAAGTATATTAAAAAAAAAAATTACAGTAATAGTTTTGCGATTAAGAATGCTCAAATCTGGAAGCTAATCAAATTACACATTAAAGCACCAAATACTTATACTTGATATACTGATATATTGATATATCAAATACTTGATAGTCCAATATCAAAGACATTATATCAAATGTGTGTGATGAAGATATTAAAGACATAGGTGCTCTGTACCTTGATGGGAACTTTATGTCATTTGAGCAGTTGCAGAGAGCATATAATATTCAAGCATCCATTTTTTTTAAAACAGTGTATCGGCTATACTACTCCAAAGACAGATTGTATAAGATTTCCTCTGATGTTTCCCCCCTCTGTAACAGGTGTAAAAAGGCAGACGAGACATTAACACATTCTCTTTGGACATGTTGGGTATTGTTCAGTTATTGGAAGAGTATATTTGAATGTTTCTCTAATGCCTTTGAGAAGAGCTGGGAACCTAACCCACTAGTTGCTGTCCTATACGTGTCACGACTGTACGACAAGTATGAAACTCAGGCCGTTTAATGTGGTATGGTTGTGGCAAGGAAACTTATTCTTCTTATGTGGAAGTGAGACTGTGCACCAACATATGATATGCGGATGAGACAGCTGATGAATGTGTTGTATCTAGAAAGGTTAGCTGTTAAAGTGATGTACTGAGCATTTCTTTCATATTGAAAATCCTAAAAAAAGCAAGTAAAGAAGTACCTGATTATTAAAATCCTCAAAGTACAAGTTACTTTCAGTTTTAATATGTGCAGGTCAGCGCACGAAGGCCAACATAACTGCTGAAACCGTAAGCTTCACCTGTCCTGTTTTTCACAGTGGCATAAAACTGGCGGAGAACCTGGTTTAGCTCAATCCTGGTGACTGTTTTAAAATCAATAGCCACCTCCTTCTCCGCACACCAGGTCTGAAAACAGCTTTAGCCAATCACAATGGAGTGGGCGGGGCCGAGACGTGCAGGTGTCCCCAGGAAATGTGTACCTACAGAAACAGCAAGCTCTGCGTCCATGGCGACCGCTCCACCCAAAACGCCATCTCGTCAACATGAAAAAAAAATTTTTTTCCAGCGTGTAAGAGCCAAAATATATATTTTGCTTATGTTTATTGTTTATTTGTATGTATGCACAGGTATGTCACATCCGGTGGTTGACACATGGGTGTGGTTTAAGTTATTTAACTGGGCATTTAAATCCCTGGCGGGAAGGGAGACAATGGGGGTTGAGTGAGCTCTGATATTTTCTGTTGACCGTCACTTCGGATCACTGTATTGTAAGTCTTCTTTCGTTTGCAAAATAAAACTTATACAACTGTCAAGTGGACTGATTCAATGAAGGAACGAGTCACAGATGCGAGCCCACTTAAGCCTCTCAGCGGCCTTTTTATGGATAGCAGTCGCTATAATTTGTCAACAGAAAATAGCCGCATCTAAGACACACCTGAATGGACCGGACTCCATGGACTGATCGCATGGAAGCACGGATGGATTGGATCTCGGAGTTTTGGAGTGAATGGACATTGTGATAATTTGGACTCTCTCTCTTCTCTTCCGCCTCATATTGGAGACGCCACAGTTGACAGCCGGCGGAGGAAATCTCACCAACTGACAGCAGCGCATCACAGCCATCAGAAGTGGTAGGCTTGTTTTTCCGTCTGTGTAAAGTTGGAAGTTTGAACACAGTTGGGATGTGCTGCCGCTTGTCCACTGGGGACTGTTTTGGCTTGTGTTGTTGAGCGCTCTTGGTTTGCTGTGGTCAGCGGAGACTGTGCGCTGGTTTGTTTGACAGCTGGTGACACTGTGCTGCTGCTGGAGTGCAGCTGAGGTTGCTGCACTGGTGGCGCTGTGCTGTGGAAGTGCCGACAGGTGGCACTAGGCTATTGTGAATGCCGTTCATTTGCGGATTTGTGCTCATTTGCTACAGTGTATTTTTGGATGAATTGTGTACGCTGGAAAATGATGGAAAATGAGTGAAACAAAAAAAAAAGCAATGATATGGAAGAGAGGAGGACGGTCAAACTCACAGCCAAGGCTATGGCTTGCAATATAGAAACTCTGCAGAAGGAACGTCAGACAAATGTGAAACAAATCAAAGGGCTCATACCTTGAATCTCAACTTCCGGGAGTGAACGCTGGCACGTCTGGCTGCCGCTGCTCGCGGGGGGGACGCTTTTAGTGTTTTTTTAACGCTTTAATGATATTTTATTGTCCTACGGACTATGCAATTGATGCGAGTGTGAGTTTTATTCATACTTTTAATTCTGATGAGCTATCAGGGCTAACGCTCGTGGACGGATACCGACCTTTGCTTCACCTGACAGACTGGCTTATCTGGACGTACTGCTGCCTGTCCTGCCTACAATGCTGGGTGTTAACTCCTGCCTTTGCTCCGGGATCCTCTGGTTCCTCCTGAGTTTAATCCATCAACCAGTGACAGGAATCCTGCAGTACTCTGCTGACGAGCTGCTTCGTCTCCGCTTCCACGCGACAGGACACTCGCCGGCTGTGCTTCACCTCCCGCCGGACATCGCTGTTCCTCTCCGCCGGAGATACATCCACCGAGGATCCGGTCGGTCGTTCCACCTGGACAACTCAGGTCAGATCAAGTCCATTTGGTCCACATCTCGACGCCCTCGAACACTGGCCGGGTGCTGACTCCAGCGTGTTAGCCAGGCCTGCTAACCTGCTTTACACGGCTGGTAACCATGGTAACACCAACGCCAGCGTCTGCATTGGACAGCTTAACATCCGCCGCTACGAGTAAAGGACATCTTGTTCACGATCTCCTCACCGACCGTAAGTTTGACTTTCTATGTTTATCTGAAACGTGGCAACAGCCCAATGACTTTATGTCCCTGAACGATTCCACTCTCCCGGGTTTGTTTACACCAGTCAACCACGTGACTCCGGCCGGGGAGGAGGTCTCACGATGATTTACCGTGAGATGTGGAGAGTCTCGCCGGTCTCTTATCCAGCTCCAAAGTCGTTTGAATGCCTTGTTTCACAGCTTTCTGGTTCTGTCCCCACAATAATTGCCACAGTTTATCGACCTCCTAAGCCTAACAAGGATTTTTTAACTGAATTCTCTACATTTCTCACCCATCTTACCACACTCACCTCAAATGTTATTCTGCTGGGAGATTTCAACATTCACATTGACAACAGTAATAATCCCCTTACCCGTGACTTTACATCTTGCCTGGACAGTTTTGATTTACAGCAATACACCACTTTCCCTACACATTCCAAAGGACATATCTTAGATTTAATTTGCTGCTCTGGTTTTACTCCTTCTGACTGTAAGGCAGATCCTCTCACGTACTCGGATCACATGCTGCTCTCCTTCAGTGTAACACTCAATCTTTCCAGGACAATCCCCCCACGCACCATCTCCTTCCGGAATATTAAAAACATTCAAGTTGACTCTCTCACTTCTGGTATTGACTGCCTCCCCATTGCTGACTGCTTTTCAACCCCGGACAACCTGGTCTCCCATTATAACAGCAGTCTCCAAAATCTCCTGGATAACCTGGCCCCTCTCAAAACCAGATCAGGCACCTTCACCCGCTCGTCACCTTGGTTCACTCCCACTCTACGTCAACTTAAGGCCAAAGGACGTCAGGTAGAACGTCTCTGCAAGAAAACCGGACTCACCATTCATAAGGACATGTATATCAACCATCTCTCCCACTATAAAAACTGCATCTCTCAAGCCAAATCTACCTACTATTCCACTCTGATCAACCACAATGAAGGGGACTCCAAAGCTTTATTCTCCTTACTCAAAAACATCACTCAGCCCCCCTCCTCACTTCCTCCTCACATGTATTCAAATGCTTCCTGCAATAAACTCATTTCCTTTTTCTCTGACAAAATCACAAACATCCATCAGCAACTTCTTCCCGCCATTCCCGCTACCATTCCCTCCTTTCTACCTGCTGTTCCCCCTTCTCAGTCATTCTCAGTATTCACCCTGCCCTCTGTCTCTGAAATTGCTGATCTCATCAAAAAATCCAAAACCTCCACCTGTCAACTGGACCCCCTTCCAACGGCTCTTGTTGCTGCTTCTTCTCTGGCCCCTCTCATCACACACATAACCCACTCTTCCCTCACCACTGGTAGTGTCCCCTCACCCCTTAAAACAGCTGCTGTCACTCCCACACTCAAAAAACCTGGTGCTGACCCCAACAACCTCAATAACCTCCATCCTATCTCTAATCTTCCTTTTCTTTCCAAAATCCTTGAAAAAACTGTTGCCAATCAACTTCACTCTCATCTGCTCCACAACGATCTATACGATCGTTAGAAGACTATGCCAGTACACAAAGGAAACATCCCACATCAAAATGACATTAACTGTTGGCCTCATCTGAGAGATATGCATCTTCCAGAAATTGACTCTGAAATAGAGTTGCTGATTGGTTCAGATGTACCGAAGGCTCTGGAACCGCTGGATGTAATCCGGAGTGTGGGAGACGGACCTTACGCTGTCAAAACCATGCTTGGTTGGACAGTTAATGGACCACTAGGAGGCAAAAACGATGAGGCTCAGGAACAGTCAGAAATAAGTGTAAACAGGATATCTGTTGTGAAACTGGATGAGCTGTGGGAACAGCAGTTCAAGATCGACTTTCCTGAGTGTGCTCGTGACAACCCAGAACCTTCTAGAGAAGACCAACAGTTCTTGGATTTTGTCTCCAAGTCTGCCAAGCTCATCAATGGTCATTACTGCATTGGACTACCTTTAAAGGAAAGGGAAACATCCATGCCTGACAACAAAATTGTGGCTGAACAACGCACACTGAATTTAAAGAGAAGATTCAAGAGAGATTCTGCTTTTCATTTGGACTACACCATCTTCATGTCTGACATGATATCCAAAGGCTACGCAGAAAAGGTACCAGACAGTGTCTTGAAACGCAGTGATGGTCGAAAATGGTATCTACCGCATCATGGTGTTTTACATCCACAAAAGAAAAAGCTTCGAGTGGTGTTTGACTGTGGGGCAACATTTCAGGGAGTGTCACTAAACTCGCAGCTCTTACAAGGGCCAGACCTAACAAGTTCACTGATGGGAGTTTTGACAAGATTCCGTAAAGAGTCTGTTGTTATTGCTGCAGATGTTGAGGCAATGTTTCACCAATTGAATGTACCCGGTGAAGACCGTGACTTGTTACGGTTCCTCTGGTGGCCCGATGGAGACTACAGTCAGGTGATGGAGGAGTACAGAATGACCGTACATCTGTTCGGAGCAACTTCTTCTCCAAGCTGTGCAAACTTCGCCCTCAGGAAATGTGCTCAGGACAGTGTGGAACAGTTTAGCCCTCAAGCTGTAAACACAATCAGGAACAACTTTTATGTTGATGACTGCCTTGCTTCAGCAGCTTCAGAGGATGATGCCATGGCTCTTTATCATGAGCTGCGAGCAATGTGTTTCACAGGAGGCTTTCGACTTAATAGGTGGATAAGTAACAGTCGTCAAGTGTTGGCCACCATACCTGAAACAGAGAGAGCAAAAGAGGTGAAGAATCTGGATTTGGATCATGACAACCTGCCTGTGGAGAGAGTGTTAGGTGTACAGTGGTGTGCGCAATCAGATGTCTTCAAGTTCAAAATCATCTTGAAGGACAGACCTCTCACAAGAAGGGGGATTCTTTCTACAGTCAGTTCTGTATATGATCCCCTTGGAATGTTGGCACCAGTTGTCCTGACTGCAAAGAAGATTCTACAAGATCTATGTAGAAAAAAAATTGGTTGGGATGATTCATTACCAGACAACATCATAAAAGAATGGATGTGTTGGATTCAGGATCTTCGTGCTCTGGAAGACTTCAGGGTTGACAGATGTTTCAAACCCACAAATTTTGGTACAGTGATATCTGCCCAACTGCATCATTTCTCCGATGCCTGTGAAGAAGGTTATGGAACTGTTAGTTACCTATTACTGCATAACAACTGTGGCCAGACACATTGTGGATTTGTGTTGGGAAAAGCAAGAGTGGCTCCATTAAAACACGTCACTATCCCTCGAATGGAGTTGACTGCTGCCACCTTGGCAAGCAGGATGGACACAATGTTGAAGAAAGAGCTGCAGATGGAACTAACAGACTCCGTATTTTGGACCGATAGCACCTCTGTACTCAAATACATCAACAATAACACCACAAGATTCAGAACATTTGTTGCCAACAGAATTTCTGAAATTGATAAAGTATCACATGCACTACAATGGAGATATGTTAACACAGTTAACAATCCAGCAGACATGGCATCTAGAGGCTTGAAAGTCAAATCCTTCCTGAACAAAGAAATGTGGGTGTTCGGACCTCAGTTTCTTACTCGACCTAAGGAGGAATGGCCTGAAATTCCTGATGGACTCAAAGAAGTCTCACCAGATGACTCTGAAATCAAGAACATAACTGTAAATGCTGCTCAGATGTCATCTGAAGAAGTGGATCCAGTTACCCGCTTAATCCATTACTTCTCCTCCTCGACTCGTTTGAAAGTGGCTGTGGCCTGGATTCTCAGACTTAAAGAACTGCTTCTCGACCGTAGCAGAAAGAAGAAACAAACAAATGATCTGCCACAAAAGGAAATTGAGGCAAGCAGTGGTCTCACAGTTGAAGAACTGGATAAAGCTGAGATCGAGATAATCTGCTACTGCCAGAGGAAGAGATTTGCAGACGAGATTCTAAGTCTGAGAAAGGGAATGATTGTTAAGAGAACTAGCCACATTCATAAACTCAATCCCATCCTGGAAAATGGTGTTTTAAGAGTTGGTGGACGACCTGGCAGATCAGCAATGCCAGAAGAGATTAAACATCCTATCATACTGTCCAAAGATTCTCATATCACTGATATGATTCTTCGCCATGTTCATAAGGAGGTGGGCCACGGTGGTCGCAACTATATGTTGTCAAAACTGCGCCAAAAATATTGAATTCCTGGAGCCAGTGTGGCAATCAGAAAGATTGTGTCAAAATGTGTTGTTTGTCGGCGTATAAATGCTACTCCTGGACAACAGCAGATGGCAGACTTGCCTGTGGATAGAGTCTCCCCTGATAAACCTCCATTTACAAATGTTGGAGTTGACTGTTTTGGGCCTTTTGGAGTGAAGCGTGGAAGAAGTGTTGTGAAGCGCTATGGTGTTATTTTCACATGTTTGGCTGTCAGAGCAGTTCACATCGAAGTGGCATCGTCACTTGATACAGACTCCTTCATCAATGCCCTTCGCCGTTTTATAGCTCGACGTGGTCAAGTGAAGGAACTCCGTTCTGACAATGGCACCAATTTTGTGGGAGCTCAGCGTGAACTGAAGGAGGCAATCGAAAGCTGGAATCAAGGTCAGATCCACAATACACTGCTCCAAAAAGGGATTAATTGGATCTTCAATCCCCCTGCTGGCTCACACCATGGAGGTGTATGGGAAAGATTAATCAGATCAGTGCGAAAGGTTCTCAATTCCACCCTCGATGTGCAAAATCTTGATGAGGAGGGTCTCCACACTGTTCTATGTGAAGCTGAAGCGATCCTCAATAGTCGACCCATCACTAAGGCTTCTACAGACCCAAATGACCTGGAAGCACTTACCCCGAATCACCCTCTGCTCCTCAAGACTACACCGTCTCTGCCACCAGGACAATTTCATAAGGACGACATATATGCTCGCCGCAGGTGGAGGCAAGTTCAATACATGTCAGACCTATTCTGGAAAAGATGGATCAAGGAGTATCTTCCCCAGCTGCAGGAATGACAAAAATGGTCTAACATTAGATGCAACTTCACACCAGGAGACATCGTGATTATCGTGGATGATTCAGCACCTAGAAACTCCTGGCTAACTGGAAAGATTGTGGAGACCATTCTTGACAAAAAAGGACTTGTACGTCAAGTTCAAATCAAGACAAAAACTGGCTTTCTGAACAGACCTATCAACAAAGTCTGCCTTCTTCAGGAGGCTGAGGATTTTTGACAAGCCCAAGCTGGCTGTTTGGGTTCTTTTTTGATTTATTTATTTATTTATTTTGTACTTTGCCCCTTGCCCCTTGCCCATTGCATTACACACACACTACACAGACTAAAGACTCTTTGCGAAGCCATGTGCTAGTAACCTCTGGCTTGTATTACGTCATGAAGAATGAAGAAGGATCTCCATAATATTGGACTTTACTGTGTTGTACTTGTGTGGTAATTCCTGTGTTATTACTGTTTATCATTTATAATTGTGTAATTATTATTTGTGATATAATAATTAGGGGCCGGTATTGTAAGAGCCAAAATATATATTTTGCTTATGTTTATTGTTTATTTGTATGTATGCACAGGTATGTCACATCCGGTGGTTGACACATGGGTGTGGTTTAAGTTATTTAACTGGGCATTTAAATCCCTGGCGGGAAGGGAGACAATGGGGGTTGAGTGAGCTCTGATATTTTCTGTTGACCGTCACGTCGGATCACTGTATTGTAAGTCTTCTTTCGTTTGCAAAATAAAACTTATACAACTGTCAAGTGGACTGATTCAATGAAGGAACGAGTCACAGATGCGAGCCCACTTAAGCCTCTCAGCGGCCTTTTTATGGATAGCAGTCGCTATACAGCGGATGTCTTAGTTACAACATGATTGAGCTAACTGGAGTAGTTTCATATCCGACAACAGGAGGCTTTTAACAGATGACGTCCTGATGTTAGCTTTGCTGCTGCTGTTAGCAGTCCCTGTCAGCTGCAGCCACTGATGCTTTCTAGACATTGTGATTTCCCAAAACTGAATAAATACCACACATAGCAACACAAAACTGCTTTGCTAGCTTAATCATGTTGTAACTAAGATATCCACTGGAAAAAATATTTTTTTCACGGACCATTTATAGAGTTACTGAGTTACTACAGACACCGCTAATGGCTAACGGCTAACAGCTAACGGTTAGCCCAGCTAATCTATGATAACAATGTTATTAATTATTCTGCGATTCGATTCCCTGGGGGTACTGCCGGAAGTGAAGGGGCTGAGAAATCCCTGAGGCATTTCCGTTAGTCGAAAAACTACTGGCAGTGCCTCTAGAGGTAAAGGAAGAAAGCTTTTTTTTTCTTTTTTACCGATGGATTTCCAGATTGGAAAACAGCAAACTGACCACAGAGTCTGTTTAACGATCCCAGCTCCACGTCTTGCCTTTTCCAGCTCTTCCATCTCTCTTTCAGTAATTTCAGCGTGTCTCCTTTCTTTTTTCTCTTCCTTCTCGATCCCATCCATCTCCTCCAGCCACTCATCCATGCTTAATCCACCCAGTAAATCAAAATTCACGACAAGGTCCGACATTGTGATAGGTAACAAAACAGGTGCAAACGGTTAAACAATTAAAAAGGCGGAGTAATACGGTGATGCAGTCACAGGTGTATGGTCATAGTGGTTTTACAATGGCTTCCAGCCAGTCACAGTCAAGGCTTGGATCAACCCATTTTATAATTTCCATTTTAACATGGCCAGTGCAAAATAATGGAATATATAGCGCTTGCTGATAATGTCAGGATTTGAGGTTTTGCTCCCTTGTTTTCCCCTTGTTTCCTCTTTTTCCTCGGTTTCCTCCTCCCTTGTGTTCCTATCTGTCTTGTCTCTGTCTGCTGACTGGGCGTTGCAGACCTTCCTCCAGATTTCCCGCTCCTCCACCTACTCATCTGCAGCTTATCTCCTCGTCAGTTACTCACCTCCACTACTTCAGCCTGATCATCTGATCATCCACTCATCACCAGTTTGTTACCGTCACTACAGTGAAGCCACGCCACCTTTTGTCTCCCTGCCTGCCGTTTTGCACTTTGTTTTGCCAGCCTTTGCTACGGTCCTCAGTTTTTCCCTGCAGCATATTTGTTGTTGTTGACTTTTAAAAGCACAGATCTCTGTTTTTTCTGAAGGCACTGCAAATTGTATTTTTTTTTAGCTTTTGGCATAAAAAGTGGGGCTAGATATACTACTACTACTACTACTACTAATACTAGAGCTTGAGATTCTCTGCGCGCCCGGCCTAATAATGTCAAAATATTATTTACAGACTGATTTAACAGACGATCACTGCTGCCACGATCACTGGTAAGTCTGGCCGAGAGGCTTCCACAGAGGAGCGCCCAGTTTGCACCAGCTTTAAACACGTTATTTACTTCACTCAAACTGCGTGTGGCTATTAGTGTTAGTGAATTAGACCTTGTTTATCAGTGAGAATCATTTGCATAGAAATGTCCAGTTTTTTTTACAATATTTATTCACAGCCCTTCACCACCTGGATCCTAAAATAAACACCTGTTTTATTACATAATCATGCTTCCGTGTTGCGCCATTCATTAAGATTCTATGTTTCTGTCATTCAAATAACAAGACTTGTGGTTTAATACTCTTAATTATAACAGCCAACTTATTGAAAAATGTCGGGTTTAAATCGGGCTCGGGTCCATAATTACAGTTAATTGGATGGGCCGGGCCGGTCCCGGACATAACGCACAACGCGTGCATAACGGGCTGGATTTTTTGGGCCCGATCTAAGCTCTACCAAATACCTATCAAAGTTGGTGACGTATTCAATATTTGTTGTCGCTCTCTCCTCCCATTGCTGAAGATGAAGTGGATGAGCTATAGCTGTAATGCAACGTGAGTGTTTACTAATGCTAAGCCCGCTAGAAGCCACAGAGGTGTCATTTTTGTCTTACTTCTAAATATAATAAATATATCACATTTCCCGCTCAATCTGTTGTAAACAAAAGACGTAAAAGATGTAACACACGCCTGCGCAGATAGGATGCAGTGATCAGAAAATGGGTTACTGGTATTTATCATGTATACAGGGATATGAATAACCGGGTTTCTCTGTGTTCCATGTAAACATCATATCCCGGATATGCTCAAAACCGGGATACTAAAGACCTTGTAAACACAGTCAATGACCAGAAAAGTGTTTTGTAGAATATTAGGATGTCACAGTGAAGTTGACCCTTGACCTTTTGGATGAAACATGTCCTCACCTTATCATTTTATCCTTTGAAAAATGTCTGTGAAAATAAATTCTTGAGTTATGGCCAAAAACATGTTTTGTGAGGTCACAGTGACCTTTGACCACCAAAATATAATCAGTTCATTGTTGAGTCTGGTGAACATGTGTGCCAGATTGGTGGAAACTGCCTTTGTGAGATACTACATTCACAAGAATGACACGGATGAGGTCACAGTGACCTTTGACCACCAAATTCTCATCAGTACTTTGGTAAGACCGAGTGGATGTTTGTGCCAAATTTGAAGAAATTCACTCATAGTGTTTTGGAGATATCACTTTCAGGAGGGAGGATGGGTGCAATGTTTTCTGATGCTCCTGAACTGTAACCTAAACAAGACATCAGTGTTACAATGGGTTAAGTTTCCAGTGTTAACATAAAAATATACAGATGAAAGCAGTCTGTCTTTTGACAGTTAAAGTGTTGACTAAAGCATTAGTCATCAAAGAAATAAAAGTGAACAGATTATGTATGAGATGATGTATCAGTCAATAACCAGATGGGCTGTGAAGCAGCTGCTGGGGTTCATCAGGGAGTTGGTGAATCATGGCATCCCAAGTGATTAGAACTCAGTCCTATTACAAAATTCATTGCATTACTGCTGATATGGTAGCATCCCATTCAGACCACCTGTCAGATGAATAACTCCCTCTGGGACTCTCAGGTTCACACAGAGATTAGGGAAATGGCTGTGTACCACTCTTAAGCAGAGGTGGAAAGCGAAAAATAACTTTTAACTTTTGATCTAGAGTAAATCTCGCCATTATGTGGTATGTTTGCCAACACAAATGTTAACTTCACCACTCTAGATAAAGTGCAGCTCATAGCCCCACATGCAAATGGGGATCTTAGTAGATCTGGCCGTTTGTGTCATAATGCGGAGGCACAATCTGTAGATCAAGCAACAACCCTAAAGCAAGTGATTTTCGCTGGCAAATGAGGAGGGTGATCAGGGCACGGGTAAAATGGAGAGAAGTTTACCACAGTTTATTCACATATACTTTACACATTGTTATGATACAAAGCTGGTTGGAAACTGGCAAATTAAGCCTTTAAATAAATCAATGCAGAGGTGATATTTGTGTGCAGAAATTGATCTTGTCATTGGAAAAACAGCTAAAACCCATTTTAAATGTTGGAGGAGAGGACATAACAGCCGTTTCTCAATACTCAAGTTCGGCAGTTCGGACTTGTGGACTTGGCAAGTTCGGACTTGGCAAGTCCACACAAGAGTCCGGACTTCCCAAGAACAGAAGGATGGGAGTACAGTCATTTCTGCTTTTGGAACAGCAGCGAACTTGATGATGTCACCACCTCCGCTCGCCTTGGCTGTTGTACTGTGTTGTATACATGCATTTAGAATAAAACAATAAAAACACAGCCCAGCCCTGCGTCTTTTCATAGACATTGTAAGAAATTAATATGTATATGTTTTTAACGTTTCCACCGACACACAAAAACATATAAATAGCCAAAATAGTTTCATAAAATGTCTTATAAAACCTTTTCCCCACAGCTTAATCATATTTAATCTATAGCCTATCCAATTCCCGCACCTGGCCTCTGATAATAATCAAAAGTCAGCTGCGGGGGGAAAGTTTGTGGAGAGTTGGTGGTTATTGTGATCGTGAGCATTGGCGAGATGGAAATCAAAAATCAATAACGGATCGGAGAAGGCGTCTTGGCGCAGTTATTGCAGCAGGACTGCTGTACCTGCAGGCTGAGGAGGCAGATGCCAGAAAGACAGCGGAGAATGAGGATGAGGATGAGACGTGCGATGCTTGCATGTCTGTTCGATATATTTGTCCAGTTGTGGACAAAGTACCCAGGAATATCACAACAAAGAACAAAAACTCAGTCACAAGTCAAAGTGCTTCATACCAAATCTGACTTGAGTAAAAGTATCTGGGTATTGTCAGCAAAATGTAGGCCTACTTAAAATTAAAAGTTCAAAGTACTCATTATGCAGCGTGACCCAATTTCAAGTGTTGTGATCATCATATACATGAATATGTATTGAGTATTAATTGATCAACGTAGGCTACATGTAAGCAGCATTTAAATGTTGTCATGGTAGAACTAATTTTAACACCTGTCACTGGTGTACTAGTCTGATCTATAACAACACACAGCAACTTGTAAATATGCAACAACAACATATAAAACAAACTATCTGAAAAGTAACTATAGCTATCAAATAAAAGTAGCTTGAGTAGAATTTGTACTTAAGTACAGTAGCTACTTGAGTAAATATACTTAGTTACTGTCCATCACTGCATTTGTCTCATCATTATGCTTTCTGTCTACATTTTTATGGAGACTTGACAGTTTACTTGGTACACCTAGAAAAAACAAAAGCAGTTTAATATTCAGTCTAACATTTTATTGAAGTGTTGAGTTGTAGATTGTGGTGCTGTTGAACTGTACTGGATTATACTGACAGCAGTTTCTCATTTAGTCTGTCCTCACCAATATAAATGGATCAAACAGGTCAAATATGAAGAGGAGAATTTTATTCAGACATCAGGTATACAATTCATATCAGATAATCAATATTTAAAATGCTGTTGAATAAATAGCTACTACAATAAAGACAATTAATCTTTAAATACAATAAATAAATTACAATAAATTCTTAAAATCATTATTGAATGGTAAAACACATAAATAAGCAAAAGAATGCAAAGAACAATAATATGTTACGACATTTAATAATATAAGAATATATATTATACTGAGACTGAATGTTGCCCATTAGACATTCCCCAAACGGCTTACATGTCATATTTAACCACTACAGAGATATCAGCCACGAATTTCAAAAGGACTGCCTGAGAGAGGGTGCTCTCGGTGGGGCAGCCTGAGTGCTCATACACACATTTATTATCTACGAGCGCTGGCGCCGCTAGATGACAGCGGTGCCAGCGCTCATAAACACATGAGGGCTGACACAGCTGTCATCTAGCGGATCTCAGTCACATTCAACTGGGCTCTATATTAAAACATCGACCACGGGTCTGACGTTTAAACTACGCACAAAAACACTATGTTCTGAGACAAAACAACAGTAACATATCGGTAATTATAGCTAACGATTGTGCGCCTTTCCCTCACTTGTCATTTTCCGATGATTGTTGCGAAATGCATGCTGGGACACCTGGCTGTCTTAAGTCCACACAAGTCTGCTCCGATGCATCCCTGGTGAAATGGATGTGGCGAGAACACATCCAGGAATTTGGACTGAACTTGGCTAGATGTGAACTTTGAATTGGAACAGTACTTGGGCTGTGATTGATGAGGTGTCACAAGTCCACAAGAACGCATATTGAGAAACGGCTAACAGCTCTCAGTAGCCCCAATCCACCCTAGCTTTCAGCTGTAGGATCCTCATCTTTGTTCTTCAAGGAGCAAAGACCATAGCATCACACACTGCTGTGCAGAGCTTAGAGCTTCCTTTTGGCAGGGTCAGAGCTTTGAAGCCAAACATCCACGCTGTAAATAGTCAAAATTCACATAATGAATATATATTCAATGTGAGTTGTTTGAAATGAACTAATACTGACAGAATTTATAATTTCAAGATGTGTGCAAGCATATTCAAACTAGTAAAATACCACTAAGAGTCCTAAGGTATGCTAGTGGCTCTGTGAGGCTGCACATGCAGCAGTACTCTGAGCTGAACGCTAATATCAGCCTGCTAACATGCTCACAGTGACAATAGAAACACAAAGAGCTAAGCTGGTATGATGTTAACCATGTTCACCATCTTAGTACGAAACACAGAGTGAAGGCTGATGAGAGGTTAGAACAGATAGAAACACTTTCTCCTTTACACGTGGTCGGATGACACTTCATATGGATTGATTTTCTAATATACTCTGACCTTTGACCTCTGACATGCCTGAAAACTCACCGAAGATTATTATGTGGACTGAAAAGGTGCAGAAACCATCTGAAGCTATGAAACATATCTGGTCTCATTCATGAAATGTTTGTAAATCTGTTAGTAGATTTTCACATTGGTACTAAAAACCTACACCGGATTTAATCATAGGCATGTGTGTACGTTCATGAATGCCAATCAATCGTAAATTAACAGCGCACTCCTGGGAGTCAGCAATTAGCATACATCCATGCCCATGAATAGCCAGTGACCACCATATAAGGTGCTGATAATGACCATGGAAAATTCCGACACAGAGATTCAAGTTATTTTAAGTGAAGTAGAGTTGTGAAAAACATTTTATTTTCTTCTGTTAGTGGTGGTGTGACAGTGACAGGTAAATCAAAGGCCTGGAAGGAGGTGAAAGATGCCATTAACTCCATGCCCTCTGTTGTAAGCACCATCCAGAAAGATTCACGAAAATGGTTTGTTACAAAACTTGATGCAAAAAGACGCATAAAGACATGCAAAAAAAACCAAACAAACAAAAAAACACACAACAAATGCACAGGGCTCCTCCCAGTCACAACTCTCTGCTGCAGATGAGCGCATGGCTTGCATCATCGGAGAGACCTCTCTGTCAGTGGAGACAGCGACATGCGTCCACTGGACCAGTCAACAGCAAACTCAGAAGGTACGTGTTATATTAACTGTTAAGTCGCTATACATTCTGACAGCCATCACTGACAGTGTTTGTTCGGTAACGTGGGTCTCACAGACTCAGGATGCCAGAAATGTAGAAAACACATGTAGCTATTACGTCGATTTAGATAACTCATTCACATTTTTAAGAACCCTTATCTGAAGCCTAAATCTGCTAATTGCAGACTAATTTAGCTAAATGTGTTGTATTTCCTCAACATTGTATTATTTCCTGTATGTCTTTTGTCATGTTTAAATTAAAATTGTAATTCATAATAATGACAAACAATATTTATGTGCATTCCATATTTACACAAGCACTACGAGCAGACAGAAGCAGCTGTAGATTTTTTTTAGAAAAAATATTGGAGCTGATAACATATTGATGAATGCCAAAATAAACCTACATTTCCTTCTGCAAACAGTTTACACACAGATTTGTTCTGCTCATGTTTCATGAATGAGACCCATTGTCTTCAGCCCTCGTCCTACATTTCCTGACTGCAGTGAGCTATTTCATTTTTTTGCAAATGAAGCAAGTATAGTTTGTGTTTGCTCAGTTGCAAGGTGTCACTCTTTTGCTTATTACAGTACTAGATGTTGCTGTTGTTCCTGACTAGTCTCTATATACAGACTCTACATTCAGTGAATGTAGAGTCTGTAGGCAAACCCCGGAGATCTTGCCTCCGGAAGAAGAGCGGAAAAGCCCTGGTTTCCGGTTGTAGGCTGTTTGTAGTCTGCGTGATATTGACCAATCACGTTTGAGTCGGCTGCAGTTTTTTGCCAGGTTAAACGGTCCATGCGGTGAACTAACGAGGTGGACCATAATTGGCGTCACTGCAAACTCTGAATCCATCGCAATGGTTCAGCATATTTATTCATATACACTGAACAAAAATATAAACGCACCACTTTTGTTTTTGCTCCCATTTTTCATGAGCTGAACTCAAAGATCTTAAACATTTTCTATCCACACTAAAGACCATTTCCTCACAAATATTGTTCACAAATCTGTCTAAATCTGTGTTAGTGAGCACTTCTCCTTTGCCGAGATAATCCATCCCACCTCACAGGTGTGGCATATCAAGATGCTGATTAGACAGCATGAATATTGCACAGGTGTGCCTTAGGCTGGCTACAATAAAAGGCCACTCTGAAATGTGCAGTTTTATCACACCGCACAATGCCACAGATGTCGCAAGTTTTGAGGGAGCGTGCAATTGGCATGCTGATTGCCCGTGAATTGAATGTTCATTTCTCTACCATAAGCCATCTCCAAAGGCATTTCAGACAGTTTGGCAGTACATCCAACCGGCCTCACAACCACAGACCACATGTAACCACACCAGCCCAGGACCTCCACATCCAGCATGTTCACTTCCAAGATCGTCTGAGACCAGCCACCCAGACAGCTGCTGCAACAATCGGTTTGCATAACCAAAGAATTTCTGCACAAACTGTCAGAAACCGTCTCAGGGAAGCTCATCTGCATGCTCGTCGTCCTCATCGGGGTCTCGACCTGACTGCAGTTCGTTGTCATAACCAACTTGAGTGGGCAAATGCTCACATTCGATGGCGTCTGGCACGTTGGAGAGGTGTTCTCTTCATGGATGAATCCCAGTTTTCACTGTTCAGGGCAGATGGCAGACAGCATGTGAGGCGTCGTGTGGGGGGGGCGGTTTGCTGATGTCAACGCTGTGGATCGAGTGGCCCATGGTGGCGGTGGGGTTATGGTATGGGCAGGCGTATGTTATGGACAACGAACACAGGTGCATTTTATTGATGGCATTTTGAATGCACAGAGATATCGTGACGAGATCCTGAGGCCCATTGTTGTGCCATTCATCCACGACCATCACCTCATGTTGCAGCATGATAATGCACGGCCCCATGTTGCAAGGATCTGTACACAATTCCTGGAAGCTGAAAACATCCCAGTTCTTGCATGGCCAGCATACTCACCGGACATGTCACCCATTGAGCATGTTTGGGATGCTCTGGATCGGCGTATACGACAGCATGTTCCAGTTCCTGCCAATATCCAGCAACTTCGCGCAGCCATTGAAGAGGAGTGGACCAACATTCCACAGGCCACAATCAACAACCTGATCAACTCTATGCGAAGGAGATGCGTTGCACTGCGTGAGGCAAATGGTGGTCACACCAGATACTGACTGGTTTTCTGACCCCCCCAATAAAGCAAAACTGCACATTTCAGAGTGACCTTTTATTGTAGCCAGCCTAAGGCACACCTGTGCAATATTCATGCTGTCTAATCAGCATCTTGATATGCCACACCTGTGAGGTGGGATGGATTATCTCGGCAAAGGAGAAGTGCTCACTAACACAGATTTAGACAGATTTGTGAACAATATTTGTGAGGAAATGGTCTTTAGTGTGGATAGAAAATGTTTTAGATCTTTGAGTTCAGCTCATGAAAAATGGGAGCAAAAACAAAAGTGGTGCATTTATATTTTTGTTCAGTGTATTAACGGAAGTCGGAAACGGAAATTCACCTCCTCCGCCCAAATCAAACCGGAATGCCAAAATATCGGGGGTCTGCCCCCAGAGGCTGTATCGCTGTCTGCCGGAAGTCATTCGCCAAATACAGCCGATGGGTTCCGAGAATGGTTCCTGATTTACCTTCATATCTAAGGCTCTAGCAGCAGCTGCAAAAGATACAAATCTGCTTAATGTCTGTGTCATGTCCAGACTATATTAGTTAGAGAAGTGAGTCACTGACTGTTGCAAGGGTGGCTTGGGTAACACTCTGTCTTTAATTACTAACATTACAGTAACAGAGGGCCACCATACAAATGTAATATGCTCTAAGTAGTCTTTATACAAAACAAAACAATGCACATTCAAAAATAAAGTTACTGTAAACGTACCAACAAAATATATAAACAAATTTGCTTATGTGGACAAAGTATTATATCGAGAACATTTTGCAAAACTTTAAATCTACAATACAACAACAAAACACAAACTAAGCTCTTGCCATCTGACCAGGCAGATGGCAGTCCTATTTAAGGGTGACACCTGAGATGGCCAATCAAATTTCAGGAATGGCACCCCAGGCCACTTCCTGGACACATCCCCGCAGGTTCAGACATTGCTGAATAAATTTCCCTCAGGGGCTCACAATCTAACCATTGTTTTTAGCTATTATCTCAATTTAGTTGTCAAGTATCCAGCCATAAACCATCCTCCTCAGACTTCACTGTCTGAGGAGGATGGCTACATTACCGGATCTGAGCAAATCTCCTGATATGACTCACGATAGTTATCCTTCCAACCGCAATCATATCTGAAATATCCTCCTCTTCATTGTAGAATAAAGACTCGATTTTGTGTTATGTTTATGAACAGTTGTGCAAGCAGAGCCTGTAACGGCTCATTGACCATGCAATACACTATGCCCCATGACTCTGAATCAGTTAAGATAAAAGCCATTTGTTCATTGTGTGTGTTATCGTCTACACAGATAAAGTTATGCATTTGAAGGTGTTTCAGTGAGTTGCTTGTTCGGTGGTGCTTGGTTTTCAGCAAACTTGTGATGGTATCTAATGGTATCATACAATTGTACAGTGTGGCGACTATAACCCAACACATCTTACTATGACTCCACTGATACCTTCATGCCAATGCCATTTGCTTCTGCAGCGTCTTCCACGGCTGCAACTTCCTCTCTATGTGTAACATTTTTAGTATTTTTAATATAAAGCAAGACTATTTAATTCTAAAGAGGAAATGCAATCTTACTGCTCTTACAAATTAAATAGATGTCTTACCAATGAGTATGTTAATTTACTCTTTTGCTACTGTACTTGTGGTCCTTAAACTCAAATTTACTGTTTTGTTGGTGATAATTAAGGAGGGTAGTTCTCCCACAAAATTATTGTTCTTGCTCTGATTCTTTGAGAGCACTCTTAAAGAGCCAACACATTCTCACTCCGACCTCGTCACATACTGACTTTCCATGTCCATATACGATGTGCAAGGTACCCTGGGTGCGTTGGGTGTTGACGTTCTGGGACACCGTGTCAAGTTCTGCCTGTTACATGCATTGTCTTCTTTCAAGATACACCTCCGTTTTCACAGGAGATTTACATCAGTACAACACCACAAATTCATGTTTTTTTTTCCTTCAACAACAAAAGCACATTGTTAAGTTTAGGAAAAAAGAACAGGGTTTGGCTTTAGAATCGCGGGACACGAACGCCGCTCTCTCGGATGAAAGGCTGTGTTTGTTGGACCCATCCACCACCCCGACCGCATGCCCAACTCAACTGCCCAAGACTTTCTCCGCCTTAACTTTGATTCTTTTCCTTCCATGGTTCCCCCTGACACCGCCGAGTGCCGTTAAACTTTAACGGCAACCGGCCACATATCATGCCGATGTTAATGGACGCTTTTTTCTGTTAGTTTCTGACACCACAAGTCACTGCCCAAGCGCCAGATTTGGATGACTTTGGAATGACACCGGGCTCAAAGAGCAGAACCCCCCACCCCCCAAACCACGAGTCATTATTTCCAGTTCAAACAACAAACATCTCTGGGAAGTAGCAGGCGGTGGGTGGCT
This sequence comes from Epinephelus fuscoguttatus, assembly GCF_011397635.1. NCBI lineage: Eukaryota > Metazoa > Chordata > Actinopteri > Perciformes > Serranidae > Epinephelus > Epinephelus fuscoguttatus. The sequence continues at coordinate 23,346,943 of NC_064756.1, forward strand.
GAATTTGCAAATTCATTTCCCAGTATTTAAATGATAAATAAATGTTGCACCTTTTTTGGGGCAGAAAATGGGGTCCAGATGTGTGTACTACTGCTCCTTCCTGTAAGAGTCATGTGAACTTAAGGTTATAAAGTTCATTTATTTGTCATTCTACAACACAAAGTTGCTTCTCACCCATTCTAGTGTTACAGACGGATTTTATTAATTTAATCAAATGATTCATTCATTCATTCATTTTCTGTTACCGCTTATCCTGTAGGGGTTGTGGGGGGTTGGAGCCTATCCCTGCTGACACTGGGTGAGAGGCCATGGACAGGTCACCAGATGACCACCGCATTTCATGGTGGTTGCACGTATTTTTTGTGTATGGGATGTCAGAACGTCATAAAGTGTCACTTATATGACGAAACTACATAAAGAAAGCAGGTAGATTAAATTAAAAGTTACTTTTATACCCCTGTTCCACCAAAAATTGAGCATAGTGTTCAGGCAGGACACTATATCAAGCTTAGCTCACATCCCAGCTACATCAGCTGATCTCAAACAGCCAATCAATTCATGGAGCAGCTGATTGATGAAAAGGAGTCAGCTAATAGATCACTGGATTTATTTCTATGCAACCAATTGGCGAATCTCATTCAGGGCGCCCTATTTAAACTGCTCTGGCCTGCCTACTGTTGCTGCTTCCTCTGCAAGCTGCTTTACAACCCGTCTCCACCCCAGCTCCTTCTTTTCATGTTGTGTCTGACTTATCAGTGTCAATTCTGTTTGCTATTGATCCTGCTCTGTTCTGTTCTCGGGGGATCTTTGTTGCTGCTCTCCCTGCCTCTGCCCTTCCATGTAGGCACATGGAAGGTTCTGGGGCCATGTAGGCACATGGAAGGGCATGTGGTGCGAGGAAGAGGCTTTTTGCATATCCAATCCAATCCAATCCACTTTATTTATATAGCACATTTTACAGACGGAGGTTTTCAAAGTGCTACACAGAAACAGAAATAAAATACTAAAAACCAATACTAAATAAAATGCTATACATAGGCCAGAGGAAAGGCAGAGAGGCCCCAGAACAGAGCCATACCACCAAGTATAATACTGCAAATGGAAAAGTTTTCTTTGTTCAGTTTGTTTGAGTTAAAAGTGGGCTATAGACTCCTTTCCCATTGCCAGCAGACTAGAGCAGAGAGCACGGCTCTGCTGCAGATGAGCTTTTTTGGGCGGGTTTTGTTGGTCTTTTTTAGGTATGTCATGATCGACATAATGGACAGGCTGGAGACAGATGTGGTGGTGTGTCATTGCATTTTGCTGGAAAGGGGCTAAAAGTAGGGTGTTCACCTGGGTCTGCGTCAGAGCTAAAATGAATTCCCATGACTGCCGAGTCATTTGACCAGGGTGTAAATACTGATTGTAACCTTTTCCATTTCGTTAAAAAGACAGACGCTGGTGTTTTTTGTGCAGTGGGAAAGGGGCTCTAGTTTTACATGTGAATCAAAGTCACAGTCTCCATGGCAGAAGTCCAGTGTTTCTTTGTTGGTGACGGTGTTTCTTAGCTTTGTAAAGCATGTAAGTACGTTACGTTAAAAGTAAAAGTCAAATGTGAATTTTAGTTTCACACGGGAAATGAACAGCAGTCTCTCAGGTTAAAGTACAGTGTTAGTTGACCCATCCACCACCCCAGCCTCCTCACTTTGTGGACAATTCTCATTCATGGGGTCATGATTTTAAGCACTGCCCACTATGTGATGTATTGCACGAGAGAATTTGTTTGTGTGCAACCACCAGGCATCCCAATTGATTCTCCATTGGCACTGTTTCCATGATGCCCACATCTAATGTCAACACAACACACGTCAACACCACGTAATGTGGATTCAGAGGTTGTGGTCATTTCACATATTCTGTGAGGCCAGATTGTTTCCTGAAGTTCGCTGACAGTAAGAAAAATGTAGAATATTGTCAGACTGAGTCTTTAAGATAGACAACAACAGAATCATAAATGTTTAAATTAGTTAAGTGGTCCATATTCGATAATTTGTTCAAGTTTATTTCGACTGCACTTTGGTACAGTAACAGTAATTTAACTGCTTTGGTTGAAACTTATTTAAGGGTATGATCATTTTGGTGGATGTGGTTTGTGGTGCTGTTGAATTGCATCATACAGAGACATGTTTCTGTTATGTAGCCCACCCTAAGAGGAAAAGAGGTTTTATTTGACTCCTGAGGAATGTCTTGTGGCATGTTGTGTTTACAACACTTCAGCAGTACTCTGGAGGTGAATGTTTATGAATGCGTCTGGGGGAGCACAATTTCCCTCCTGTTCTCAAAAGTAGCCACTAAACCAATGCATTGCTTTCTACAAATATTCCCTGGATTGTTTGTGCTCATGATCTCATGTGTACTCTCTAATCTGTTTATGTTGCAGCCCTGCCCTGTCATCATCATAATGTAATCAAAGATGTGGTGAATGTTTAGACTGGAGTAGCTAATATGTGTTAAATGAGGCGGGCTGATGGCAATTTGATCTTTTTAGAGCCCTGAGACTGCAAATTATGAGAAATTATTTGAGATGACCAAGGAGGGTTAAACTATAAACTATGTAACTTTTTTGGACCTTTAAGGCAACACAATGGAGGTTTGCGCTTTTTACCTCACAGGGTCCCCCTACAGACGAAAAACGGTATTGTCTGTTACAACTGTCGCAAAAATCTTTCTGCGCGTGCATTTTGTTGACAAGCCAACAATACCAGTGAACTTCGTGAAGCTGGCCATGTAATGCATGATCATCATGTTTTCAGAACAGATAAAGTAGCCCTATAGCATTTTGTACATACATGATTAGGCTGGGGCGGCACGGTGATGTGGTGGTTAGCACTGTCGCCTCACAGCAAGAGGGTTGCCGGTTCGATCCCGGCCCTTCTGTGCGGAGTTTGCATGTTCTCCCCGTGTCAGCATGGGTTCTCTCCGGGCACTACGGCTTCCTCCCACAGTCCAAAGACATGCAGATTGGGGACTAGGTTAATTGATAACTCTAAATTGTCCATAGGTGTGAATGTGAGCGTGAATGGTTGTTTGTCTCTATGTGTCAGCCCTGCGATAGTCTGGCGACCTGTCCAGGGTGTCACCCGATGTCAGCTGCGATAGGCTCCAGCCCCCCCGTGACCCCCAAGAGAATGAATGAATGAATGAATGATTAGGCTGATTGCTTTATTTATTCATTTTCCAAACTCAGAAATGTGTTGCCTCATGAGTTGTCATTCACCGCTATTATGATTTATGATCGCAGTCAACACAAGCACATCGCACTCACGGTGCTAACAGCAAAGTGTTAAAGACAAACTAAGATGAAAGCTGTCTGTATGTAGGTGTAACCCTGTTAAATTTATTGCACTGTGATTTCCAGAACCCTTTGAATGTTTTTGAATGCATCGTAGTTGTTTCTCGCCAGGTAGTGAAATTTCTGAGCTTACCTGAACGCATCACCTGCAGCTCTCCGTGTGTGCGAAACGGTGCGAAAGGAGGGACAGAAAAAAAGGAGGAAAAAGGAAAACCTTGTGCAGCCGCAGAGCAAAGAGTCGGTGTCGTTAGAGTTGACTTTAGCCAACAGGCTGAGGGTAGGCGGTTGGCACGGCTGGACTGTGACTGGACAGGAGATGGCAGAGGGAAGTGACGGAGGAGGAAGTAGTCTGGGAGAAATGGAATTTGATTTTGATCGCGGGGAAGGAGGAAAATGGAGTGGAGTGAGGCGACGAAACAACAGGGAGATCATACAAACTTTGAAACAGATAGTGAACGGAGTGAGGCTACAGGGAGGATCCAGGTAGAGGAGTATAAAGTCATGATAAAACTTCGGCAAGAGGGGGCAGAGTGGAATCCGATATCTCTAACCAAAGCAATAAATAGACTGATAGGTGAAGTCAAAAATGCTAGGATTCTGAGGAACGGATCGCTGCTTGTCGAGTGTAGAGATAGTACTCAGCAGGGGAAAGCAATTAGACTGAACAAACTTGAGGGGAAGAGTGTCTCGGTGTCTATACTGGAAAATAAACAAAATGCCAGAGGCGTTGTCTCAGGCGTGCCACTGGCAGTTTCAATGGACCAAATTAAAGGGAATGTGACAGGAGCGACCGTGGTAGAAGCAAGACGTTTAAGAACAACGAGGAACGGCGAGAAATGTGACAGCCTGTCGGTAATGATCAGGTTCGAGGAGGAGCAACTACCAACGAAAGTATACTTAGGATACATGAGTTATAATGTGCGGCCTTATGTTCCTCCTCCGCTTAGATGCTTCAAGTGCCAGAAGTATGGTCACATAGCAGCGGTGTGTAAGGGAAAACAAAGATGTGCACGGTGTGCGGGGGAACATGAGTATGGGAAGTGTGAGAGGGGAGCTCAGCCTAAATGTTGTAATTGTGGGGGGGAGCACAGTTCAGCGTACCGTGGATGTGAAGTTAGTAAGAGGGCAGTGGAGGTGCAGAAAGTAAGGGTGGAGCAAGGGGTCACTTATGCTGAAGCGGCTAGGAGGGCGCAGATCCAACCAGGAAGAGTGAGACAGACTGAAAACAGTACTACGAGGCCATGTGAAGGGTGTAGCAGATTGAAGACGGATACCCTGATTGTCAAGAAAACTGATTTTGTATTGTTCATGGTGGAAGTAATTAATTGCTCGGCACAAACTGAGAGGAAGACGGAAAAAATTATTATAGTCAAGGCTGCAGAGAGGTTCCTGGGAGTAAGAGGACTAGGTCTGGAAAATATAGAGAACATGCTGGGGACTGGGAGTAGTCAATCTCAGTCATGGGGTGAGGGGTCTCCATGGTCTTAAAGATCCTTCAGTGGAATGCCAGAAGCCTTATCTCAAATGGTCAAGAATTTAAACATTTTATATCAACACAATGTGATAAGCCTGACTTGTTATGTGTCCAGGAAACGTGGCTGAGGCCTGAGTGGGACTTTGTGTTACAGGGATATGCAGCTGTCAGGAGAGATCGAGCAGAGGGCAGAGGTGGGGGTGTTGGAATATTTGTACGTACGGGGGTGAAATATAGTGTTACGAACTTAGGGAAGGAACAAGAGTCAATCAGGGTGAAAGTATGGACAGAGGAGGACGAGGTAACAATTATTAACTATTATAATCCGTGCCAGAAATTAAGTCTGGATGTATTAAATCAGATTGGTGGGGAGGTGCGGGGCAAGCAGATATGGTGTGGGGATTTTAATGCTCACAGCACACTATGGGGAAGTGAAAATACTGATGCTAATGGTACCTGCATAGAGGAGTTTATAGACAAGGAAAGGCTAGTGTGTATTAATAATGGGAGCGGTACAAGGTATGACAGTGTAAGGAACACAGAAAGTGCAATTGATTTAACGTTAGTCTCACCTGAGCTAGCAAGTGTCACAGAATGGGAGGTGCTCAACATAGTAACAGTGGGCAGTGATCATTATCCGATAATGATTCGAGTAGGAATGAAACTGGGACAGGAAGAAGTGGGAGGTGTTCGGCGATGGAAATTTGGTAGCGCTAACTGGGATGAGTTTCAGAAGGTATGTAAGGCCAGGTGTGGGGAAATATCCAGAGAAAGTATGGAGGATGTGGACAAATTTAATGCGGAGCTTGTAACAGCAATCATACAGTCAGCAGAGGAGACAATCCCAAAGTGTGGTGGGAGTAGGAAGAGAAGGGCTGTTCCATGGTGGGATGAGAGCTGTGGGGAGGCGGTAAAGGAGAGAAATAGAGCATTCAGGCGTCTGAAGACCCTCCACTCAATGGAGACGTTAATACAGTATAAACGGGCCCAGGCAGGAGTTAGGAGAACAATAAGAACAGCAAAAAGGGCATACTGGAGAAAGTATTGTGGCAGTATAGGTAGAGAGACCAAGTTACCAGATATTTGGGGAATGATAAGAAGAATGAATGGCATTCGTGGGTATCGTGAGATTCCAGTACTTCAGGGTGATGGAGCAGTAGCAGTAAGTAGTGCTGAGAAAGCAGAGTTGCTGGCCCAAACTCTGGTGAAAGTGCACAGTTCAGAGAACCTGTCAGATTTAGCAAAGCAACAGAGAGAATCAACACTAGCGAGTAATCCTAACGTTATGGTGAGGAAGGTAGCAACAGCTGACAGCTCAGACAGTAAGTTTAGTTTGTTTGAACTAAAGAAAGCCATCTCAAGTGCCAGACAATCTGCCCCAGGGAAAGATAGTGTATGTTATAGCATGCTGGTGCATATGGATGATGCCTCGCTGATGGTGGTGCTGAAGCTGTTCAATCTGATATGGGTTGAGGGCAGAATTCCAAAAGCCTGGAAAGAATCTGTTATTGTGCCTATATTAAAACCAGGGAAAGATCCCTCAGAGGCATCTAGTTATAGGCCCATAGCGTTAACATCTCACTTAGGGAAGACAATGGAGAGGATGGTAACGGAGAGACTGAGTTATATAATGGAAAGCAGAGAGTTGTTCTCTCCATATCAGAGTGGTTTTCGCAAAGGGAGGAATACTATGGACTCTATTTTGTGTTTGGAGTCAGAAATTAGAAAGGCTCAGACAAACAAAGAAATGGTTATCGCAGCTATGTTTGATATTGAAAAAGCGTATGATATGTTATGGAAAGAAGGTTTGCTGATAAAACTGGAGGCGATGGGTATAGAGGGCAGGATGTTCAATTGGATTATGGACTTTTTTCAGGGAAGAGTGGTGGAGGTTAAGGTAAAGGAATATCACTCCAGGATGTACTCAGTGGAGAATGGAACCCCACAGGGCAGTGTCTGTAGCCCTATATTGTTTAATATTATGATTAATGATGTGTTTGCGCAGGTTGATCGGAGCATAGGGAAGTCCCTTTATGCAGATGACGGGGCCCTCTGGGTCAGAGGCCGGAATTTGGCATACATGCAAGGGAAAATGCAAAAAGCAATCCAGGCGGTGGAACAGTGGGCAAATAAGTGGGGCTTCAAGATGTCAGTGGCCAAGACTCAGGTAATATGCTTCTCTAAGAGGCATAAGCCAGTATCACTAAAACTGTATGATCAGATCCTAGAACAAGTAAGCGTAGTCCGATTCCTTGGCGTCTGGTTTGATGAAAAACTGACGTGGGGTCAACATATAGGGAAAGTCAAAACAAAATGTAAAAAGATAAATAATCTGCTGAGATGTCTCTCAGGGCAGGACTGGGGGGCGTCCAGAACAGCCTTACGCAACATCTACTGGGCTCTTATGAGGGCAGCACTGGATTATGGGTGTTTAGCGTACATGTCTGCTGCTGAGTGTCACCTGAGGAAGCTGGAGGTGGAACAAGCCATGGCCTTAAGAATATGCTGTGGAGCCTTCAGAACCTCTCCAACAGCTGCAGTACAGGTAGAGATGGGTGAGATGCCTCTGCGTCTCAGAAGGATTAAGTTAATGCTATCGTACTGGGTCAGTCTGCAAGGACATAATGATATGCATCCAGGAAAGGCAGTCTTGCTTGACTGTGCAGAACACACAAAATTAAATTTTATGAGTTTTGGGTGGGTATGCAACAACAGGGCAAAGAGTGCAGGCCTGCAAAATATCCAGTACTGTCTTAGGGGCACATATACATTCCCACCCTGGTCGGTCGTTCCAACGGAGGTGGATATGAGATTGCAGGGGAAAATTGAAAAGAGACCGAGGCAGGTGTCCGTGCCATTTGTAGTGCAGAGGTATCTGGAGAGGAAATATGTAAATAAAGTAATGGTGTTTACTGATGGGTCCAAGGATCCCAAAACTGGGCGAACGGGCGCTGCGGTTTATATCCCAGAGGAGAGGGTCACTATTAAAAAGAGGACTACAGACGAACTGGCAGTGTACACCACAGAGCTGATAGCCATCATGGTTAGTTTGGAATGGGTTAAAACGAATGGGCGCCGGAGCTCTGTGGTGGCATCAGATAGTATGGCAGCACTGGCCAGCATCAAATCTGGGAAGTCCTGCAGACAAGACATTCTTTGCAGAATATACAGTATTATTTATGAACTAGACCGGGAGGATATTCAGGTCAGCTTCATCTGGGTCCCAGCACATATGGGTGTGGATGGTAATGAGGGCGCCGATGCATTGGCAAAACAGGCTCTCAAGTCGCAGTATATACAACTAGATGTGGCGTTGAGCAAATCGGAGGCAAAAAGTATAATTAAGAACCATATGCATATAACATGGCAGGAGGTGTGGGATTTTTTAGACACAGGTAGGCATCTGTACAACATCCAAAAACAGGTGAGCGGTGGGAGGAGAGTCAGTAGGAGGAGGAGAGAAGAGGCGATTATTACTCGGTTGAGAATAGGGCATACGGGACTAAACAAGACGTTGAATATGATAGGCAAGCATCAAACAGGAAAGTGTGAGTGTTGTGGGGAATTGGAATCTGTAGAACATGTGTTATTGTTGTGTGCAGCATATGAGGAGGAGAGGAAGAAAATAAAGGAGGCAGCAAAGCAAGCAAGAGTATGTTTTTCCTTAGAGAGCATCCTCAATGAATCATCCAAGATGTATGGAAGGGTATTGGTATTTTTAAGAGAGACAGGGCTGGAACGAAGGATTTAAATGTTTTTTTTGTTTTGTTTTTTATTTTGTTCCCTGTTACTCTCCTGTTCACACTCCAGTCCAGAGGGTGGCGGTAATGCTCCAGTAAGTTGGTTGCCAACCGCCGTAAAACCAAACAGAAGAAGAAGAAGAAGCAAAGAGTCCTCTTCGGTGACTAAATGTGATGATATTTTGTGTTGAAGTGTGATAGAACTGTCGTTAGAAACGGAGTGTGAAGCGAAACTCACCTGGTAGCACCTGGTAGAAGTGAGACTGATCACGGGAGCAATTCAGACGAGTGTTTCCCGATCTTTCTGGACTGTTTAGCGGTCTGTTAGCTCTGTTAGCAGTGTCATCGTGCTTTGGTATATAGGAAAAAAACCAGTCAGAATAGCTAACAAATGTTTAATGATACTGAGATATGTTTTTTCGTGATGATGTGATGATATGCTATTAATGCACATTACCGTGATGAACGGGTAGCGAGTTAACGAGCAGTTCATGAGCGTTAGCTCAGTTGCGGCCTAGCAGTAAGGCCGAGCACGGCTCCACAGCCGTTGCTGTAGCTTATGATGCTAAAATGATGTGTTGCTGCATATGTTCGTGGTTCCTGTTATTTATTTCGTTCAATGGAGCTATATTGTTTAATGGACACTGGGAAAAAAAGCTAACAGAGAGTCGTTAAGTTGATAAATAATTCCGCTGTATATTATGCAGGCTGGTCTTTTGTGAGGGACGAGTTCTTCGGTTCAATTGTGATTCCACACTACCGCCGCTGCCGTGGGGAGGCTCTTGGTTCAACAGCGACCCGCATCACCGTCATTTTTTGCACATGCCTCTCATCGCTCTGCAGGTGTCGCTTTATTATTTTCACAGGAGATACTTTAGAAAAATTTATTTCTGAAGAGGGAAGGTGGATCATAATTGTAGTAAAACTAGACAACTCTCTTTTCTTAATATGTAACGTATATGGTCACAATGGGATAGCCCAAGCTAAAACTATGTTTAACCAGATTTATTCCAAATTAAATAGTTTACAGGAAAAATATAAAGATGCACATCTGATCCTTGGAGGAGATTTCAGTGATGCTCCAGATGATACAGTAGACAGAATCCCAGAAAGAATTTCTCACAATTCACAATTTAAAGCTACACTTTATCTAAGTGAAAAATTATCAGTTACAGATGTTTGGCATTTTTTTAACCCAAACTATAAAGAATTTACCTGGAGTAATTCAAGATGTACACAGCAGTCTAGAATAGATTTATGGTTAACCTCCACCTCTTGCCTGCAATACATATCCGAAGTTTCACACTGTTTCGCTCCTTTATCAGACCACAAAATGATTACTATACTTCTGGTGGACTCAAAAGAAAATCATAAATTGCGTGGGTATTGGAAGCTAAACAATAATTTACTTAAAGATAAAACCTTTCAGGATTCAGTTAAATTAATGGCACAAGAGATTTTTAATCAAAAGAATCTGAATGGTATCCAGAAATGGGAATTTTTCAAATTTAAGGTTAGAGAAACGGCTATTAGACGAAGTAAAGATATAAAAAAAGATACTAATAAGAAAGAGAAGACAATCATGGATAACTTGAATGTTTTATTGAACAAAGAATTTCTTTCAGAAGATGAAAAAGTAAAACTAATGCAACTCCAGAGTGAAATAGATAAACTGTATGTAGATGCAGCTAAAGGAGCCTTTATACGATCCAGGGCCAGGTGGTTAGAAAATGGCGAAAAAAACACCAGCTATTTCTTTGCATTGGAAAAACGTAACTATAAAAGAAACAATATTTCTTCTCTACAAATTAACAATTATATTAGTACTAATCCCAAGGAAATAGCTGAACATGCACGATCCTTCTATATAGATTTGTATACATCCAAATTTGATCCATTATCCTGTGATGAATTCTTAGATAAAGTCAAACAATATATTCCTACCATTTCTGATGAATTTAAATCCAATTGTGAAAAACCCCTTTTAAATTGTGAAGTTGTAGAGGCTTTGAAACATATGAAAACTGGAAAATCCCCTGGGATTGATGGTTTAACTACTGAATTTTACTTATGCTTCTGGGATATTATTGAGGCCCCACTTATGGAATTGTATAGAGAATGTATCGACAAGGAAGAAATGTCAACTACGATGAAACAAGGAATAATTAGCTTAATACCCAAACCTAATAAAGATCCTTTATCAATAGAAAACTGGAGACCGATCACCCTTCTAAATGTAGATTATAAGCTACTTGCTCTTGTTTTTGCTAAACGCTTAAAATGTAATCTAATGGAAATTATTAATGAAACCCAAACAGGTTTTATGGCTAATCGCCATATTAGTAACAATATAAGACTAGTGTTAGATCTTCTAGATTATTCAGAATATGTAGAATCACAAGCAATTATTGTATTTCTTGACTTCTATAAAGCGTTCGATACAGTCGAACACCCATTTATATATAAAGCTTTGAACTTATTTGGCTTTGGGGGAAAATTCATCTCAGTAGTTAAAATGTTATACAAGGACATTAATAGTAACTTAATGATTTATCCCAATACCTCTAAGAGATTCCCTGTTAATAGATCAGTGCGTCAAGGCTGTCCAATTTCACCCTTTTTATTTTTAATTGTTGTAGAATTACTGTCATTACAGGTTTTGAACAGTCCCAGTATACAAGGTCTTTCTATTTTTCAAAAAGAAATTCGAATTACACAACTGGCAGATGACACAGCCTTGTTTTTAAGAGATGAAAATCAAATTGGGCCTGCTTTACGTTTAATTAATGCGTTCTCTAGAGCCTCAGGCTTACAACTCAATATAAGAAAATGTGAAATTTTAAGTCTATTTGATACAGATGACGAACACTTTTATAACATACCTGTAAAGAAAACTGTTAAATAGTTAGGTATTGATGTAACTAAAGATTTGCTTACCAGACAGCAACTTAATTTCCTTCCTAGACTAAAGAAGACTAAAAATATTATGAATATGTGGCTACAACGTGATTTATCCATCTTTGGAAGAATTCTCTGAACTAAAGCTGAAGGCATCTCTAGACTTGTTTATCCCGCCTTGTCTCTGTATGTCCAAGATTCAACAGCTAAAGAAATTAACTCTGTTCTGTCTAATTTTGCTTGGAAAAACCGACACCATTACCTAAAAAAAGATATACTTTCTGGGCCCAGAATAGAAGGAGGATATGAATTATTGAATTTTTTTGATTTAAACAATACATTCAAAATAAAGTGGATTAAACATTGTCTTACAACACCTAACTCCATCTGGTATTTTATTCCACATAATATTGCTAAAAAAATTGGGAGGCCTTCATTTTCTCCTCACTTGTAACTATAAGTGTTCCAAATTACCAATAAAGTTATCTAAATTCTTTCAACAGGCCCTCCTTGCATGGAAATTATGTTACACACATAACTTTTCCCCACATAAAACTATCATATGGAATAATGGTGATATAACTGTGGGGAATAAATCTATTTTCAAGCAGAATTGGTTTGACAAAGGTGTAATATTTGTAACTGATTTGTTTGACACCAACAGTTTATTACTTAGTTATGAGCGTTTCCTTCTCATTAAATCCTTTCCTGTAACAAGTAAAGAGTTTAATTCAGTGATAAAAGCTATCCCTGGCGGTCTGTCTCACCTAATGAAATGTCACCTACAATTTCAAGAAGTGCTAAGGATAGAATCTCTGTTATTTGTGAATGGTATAGACCTTATGGATCATAAATGTAACAATAAACACATACGTAATGCACTCTATGAAAAAAGGAAAATTAGTCCTAAAGGGAAAGCTTTCTGGAATAACATCTTTACTGATATTAATTGGCAGAAAGCTTGGCTTTTGCCATACAAATTCTGCATTAACAATAAAATTAAACAAGTGCACATCAAAATTTTACATAATATATATGTAACTAATTCTTACCTATCCAAATTTTTAGACACTGATAATAATTGTACCTTCTGTAAAAATGAGATTGAATCCATATCCCATTTATTTTATCAATGTTCATACTCACTTAACTTCTGGTCTCAGATTGAGCGATATGTATTGTGTAAAACTAATAATATTATCAAAATTGATTGTAAAAGTGTCATTGTTTATTTTGACCACAAGAATGATAAAACAGAATTTATTGTTAATCTACTGATTTTGTTTGGTAAATTTCATATCCACAAATGTAGATTCTTAAAAGTAACCCCTAATTTCATCAGATATACACTGGATTTTGCTGAATATATTAAAATGCTAGACTATATTAATACAACCAAAAGTTTCAGAACTGTCAATATATATAGAGATCTCTTTGAAGAAGATTAATGTAACCCTTTTCCTTTTGCAATGATGAATTTTTTGTTTGTAATACATTTTATATGTGAGTCCCTCTTTTTCATTTTTTTTTTTTTTGTTCTTCAATTGTACGTTTTTTTACGATTGAATTGCTTGGTGTGCACTTGTCTGCTTGTTTTGTACATGCTATTTGTTTAAATAAAGTTTGTTAAAAAAAAAAAAAACCCGCATCACCGTCATGCTGCATGGAGGCTCTTGGTTCAACAGGATCACCGTGTGGATACCGGTGTGGTAGGATAGGCTCAGTCCTGAGGAGTGACACCCTTTTATTTGCACTTTATTTTCTGAGATCTCAGTATTTTTTTTAAATTCATTTTCTCTATTTTTTTTTTTTTTTACATTTTTGCTAAAAAAAACTGATTGATAAAGGAAAAAAAACCCTGTTTTCTCATTGGAGGACTCTGGAAGACAATAAATAAACTGAGTAAACAATGGAAAACCGGGAATAAAAAGGACAATTTAACACATTAAAAGGGAAAGAAACATTTTTTTACTTTTTTATTTTTTTTGTCTTTATTTTCTTAATACACTGGTACCGGTCAGGTAATTTTCAGTTTATACTGTGAATTTAATTTCATTTAATGTGGAAAAAAAACTGCTCAATGTGTGGAAACTGAACGTTCTAAGTTGAAGAAAAGGAAATTGAATACCTGAACATAAACGTTTAAACTGCATTCTGTGTTACGTGTTGTGTGGGTTGGAAATCAGTTGCTTTAATGCTCAGTGCTACCGCCAATCTCCTTACCTGAACCTAGTGAATAGACAGGACCTGATAGAACCCGAGTAGACTGAGGAAAGGTTACATAGGCTAACACTTTATCTTAAAATGTACCTGAGGCAGCCATGCCTACAGACAGCGAGTCTCCTCAGTAGAGGGTAACAGCAATAACAGCGCCAGGTCACCATTGGTCGGGCATCCCTCCTCCTCTTCAGCTCTCGCCAGCGTGTGAAAGCCAGGCCAGTATTAATCCTTGTTCGAGCTCTTGTTTTATTGCTCTCCCGTTTTCTTTGTCTCCTCGGACACCACCTTCACCTTCTTCCTTTTCTTTGTCGCTTCCGCCATGACAACCGCGTCTAACTTCGTTCACCTCGGTTCGGCTACGCTACTCTAAAGAGAGGAGGGGGATATGATGTATGCCTTAAAGCAGCCAAATTTTGTAGTCTCTTTTGTGTCTGGGTTCCTACCCGAACCCTGAAACTGCAGTGCCAGCTCAAGTGAAACAGACGCTCTCAAGCAATGACAGAGGTGTCATCCAACCTATTGTGATTTGATGTACCATCACAAGGATCTTGGATATATATTTTGAGGGCTCAAAAACTCCATTGTGTTGCTTTAAAGCCCAAATGTGTAGAATCTTTATATGATTATGTTAACCTAAACTAACAACATAGGTTTTCCTTTGCTGAGAAATACTGCTTTGAACTATTTACTTATTGTCACCAGGTTGTTATGTACTTGCTTGGCTTTGACTGATTTTTAATTCTACTGTCTCTTCAAGGCACTAGCTGTGTTTCATTCAGAGGCTACAGCCTATGAAAGATGCGGACTTCACGGTCGATATTGGCCACGTCCTTCGAAGACTGCATCAGCCAAACCGAACTTTCTCCAAAATGGGATGGTCTGGTCCACGGAGGATTTCCTGGTTGCATCACGAGTTGTTCTCGCCCTGACCGGTTGGCATTACTGTTACCTAGCAACCAGCTGAGCTTGACGAAAGAAGGACTAAACTAGTAAATGAGTCAGCCCGAAATCATGGACCTAGAGACTGTTATTATATATGTATATATACATCTTTTTTTTAATACTTGAGGAGATGATTCACCACCAGAGATACTGTTGGTTGATATATTTCAGGCTGATGGAGGACCGTATTCACGTAAACCTATTAAATTAAGATTGTTTAAATCATCAGCTTTAAGCTAATGGTAATGTTAACAGGTAGCTAATTAACAACTATAGTTTACTTAAAGTGTAATTGTCACCAGCGCGCAGTGCGTCTTGGGATAGGCTGGGCCCCAAAGGACTCATCAGTTGCATCCTCCAAATTCTGGGAGAGAAGGCTAGATTTCTCGGCCACATTTGAAGGAGCCTTCCAAATGGGACAGCCTTGGTCTTGCCGATGTGATGCAATTGGTCCTCAAATGCAGCCTTGAAAGGCTGCAGTCGCTGAATTGAGACACGGTTAATATTAAGTACAAATAAGAATGATTATTCTCACTTGCATTTCCCAGTCATAAATACAACTTGGACGCTATTAACACACTTGTTGGAAACCTTAACTCCGTTATGACAAGAACAGGGCAAGACATAATGTGCTTAACAATGCATGTTGTGACAAGTATGGTTGTTTTGACAACATATCTAACTTTGCAAAGGCAGGAGATCAGGTAAATGAGACTAGATCAGTGATTCCCAACTGGTGGGTTGCAGATCCATTCTAAATGGATCGCAAGTGGCTCACAAACGTGCGAAGTTTGTAAAAAACACACTTTATTTTGAAGTACAGTGAATTCAACAGAGGTTTTGTTTTAATGTGCTTTTTCCTGCTGTAGAGTGAGTGACTAACAAACAGCTATTTGGCCCTTCCCTCCTCTCCCTGTTTAGGTACAGGTAGCTTGAGTAGATTTGTGGAATATCTCCTCCTTGGTTTACATTTCTTATATTAGCCCACTTGTTTTTGATATGCATTCCTATATATTTTTTGATATGTATTTCTACTTTTCATATTTTGTGATTATTTATACTGTATACACTCTCCTTTTTTTTATACATAAATGAGTTGGTACAGTACATCTAGATTATGCATTTGTATCTCATTATTGCAATGGGTCTTAATTATTATACTCTTTTTTTTTTTTTGATCTACATTATATCTTTTTCATCTATATTGTCTCCTATCATGAGAACTGACACTTGTCAGATGATGGAAGTTGTATTACTCTTGATATCTTTTTCATGCTATTTATGATATTTGTATGTACTTGCCCTTTAATATATGAGCTTGCAAATTTGGACTTGTATCTCGAATGATTGTCGGGCTGTCAGGCTGTCATTCACCTTGTCTATTTAAGCGCACACCTGATGACAATCGAGCGAATCTGATGAAGCAACAAAACACGTTGTTCGCACCTTCTGTTTTTAACTTTTTATAATAAACCTTCTGTCAATCCTACGCTCTAGTGTGCACTGGAAGTTTTTTGAATTTTTGACAGTGATTTATCCTGCACCAGCTGGCACCTAGAAGAAGCACTTAGTTGCTGTGCACGGGACTTACAAACTTTTTGAGCTATTTGACTATCTCAACAGCATGGCCAAACACAAGTATAACGCTGAATATAATTAACTGTGTGGACCTTGAACCAATGACTAAGGAGAAATCTGGACCCTGTGGCTGGACCAGTTGGGAACCACTGGACTACTGTTATGATATGATTTGCTACTCACAGGCCTGGAGAAAGTTGTGCATTTATCTGCATATATTTTTACAAACTGACATGTTTGTTGTAGATTAAAAACTCCCACTCTTGTGTATTTTTTGCCCAGACAAAAGAGGTGATTTTATTTGGAACCCGGAGGTGGAGAAACCACTGAAGGTATTTGACAAACTGAGTCACCACTAATTGGATGTAACTGTTAGATCTGGTTGTTTGATTTGAGCTGTTTTCACTTCTTCTCCAAAGGGATTTGATCATTTTCTTGTTATTGCTGCAGCAAAACCTCAAAGTGAGCATGTGACTGGTTCCAGTGTTCCTTTCAAACACAGACGTGATTTCCTGTTGACTCACAGGGATTGATGTCGACATCAAACATTACATCATTCTGATAAACAGTAAAGCAGTAATAAAAAAAAAAAAAAGACAGATTACAGGCAGACACATGAAATTCATTAACAAAAATGTTAAATTTAAAAGCTATTTTACAATCATTTCATCACAGAAACAGACAATGAAATAGCATATTACACACTGTAAGAGTCTAAATTTATTTAGGTGGTGCATCCCAGGCTCCATACTGACTGGCACAAAACTCATGGATGTTGGCTCTGATGGCTTTTTTATCCACTGGGAAGATGTTAGGCCCCGTGCTCAATGGTAGATAAAACATGTTCATATTTAGGTTGAAATGTTCTTATGAACTGACATACAAGTGCTGCAGTTTTCATCCTTTAGCTGTTTAAAAGAGAACAGATTTTATAGAGGTGGCAGTAGCTCAGTCCATGGGGACTTGGGCTGGGAACTGGAGGGACACGGGTTCAAATCCCCATTCAGACCATATATGATGTGTGGACTGGTAGCTGGAGAGATGCCAGATTGCCTCCTTTGCACCTGCTGAGGTGCCCTTGAACAAGGCACCAAACCCCTAACTGCCTTTGAGCAAGGCACCGAACCCCCAACTGCTCGGGCTGCCTGTCCATGGGCAGCCCCCTCACTCTGACACCTCTCCATTTAATGTATGTGTAGTTCCTGTTTCTTCTTCTTCTACTACTTCTTCTTGTTCTACCTCTTCTTCTAACTCTTCTTCTTCTTCTTCTTCTACTTCTTCTTGTTCCTCATCTTCTTTCACTTCTTTTTCTACCTTATCATCTTCTACTTCTTCCTTTTCTTCTTTGAGATAAAGTGCATGCAGCTGAACTATCAGGAACTATACAGCAGGTGAAGGAGACTGTGATAGTGGTTCAGTGTTTCAGCACTCTTGAGTATCAAGTGTGGGAAATCCTCGTGTGGACGTGATTTATGTTTGAAATCTTTCATATTTATATAAAAAGGAAGGGTGTAAGTATTTGCTTCCTGTGAGTTCCTGCTCATGTAGTTGTGGGAGGCAGGATGTGTGAGAAAGTGAAAGGCTGTGTGAGGATGTGATTAGACAGCCACATGCTGTACTACAGACCACACACAGTCACTGTTAGGGTTCATTTAAAATGCATGAAATAAGAGGGAAGATTTCTGTGTAATGTATACACCAAACTGTGTTATGCACACACTGTTATCAAAACCTGTTGAACAAAGTATAAGATTAATATTGACTTAAAATGTATTTTTTAGTAAAGCATTGTTGGAAACATACAGTCACTTAAATGACAAGTTAAAAGACATGGGTTTGGAGAGCAGTGTTGGAAAATACTTAGCCTACTTACCTACATTTACTCCAGTTTTGAGGTACTTATACTTTACTTTTCCATTTTCTGCCACTTTTTATAACTACTTCACGATGTATAGATCTTTGACTGCTGTTAGCTTACCCCACCCAAATGTACAAACTTATTTATGTGTATGCTTATAAGGCAATCACAGTGTTCCACATCACCTAAAGTGGACCACAGTAAAGCCTCGCCCCCTTTTTCAACAAGCATGGTGGACTGTGAGGCAAGGAGGAAGTTCAAGGCACAGTTCCATCTTTTAATCATATTGTTAAAGAGCGTAATTTTTGTTTAAATCTGCTCAAAGTAAACATGAGATGTTAAATTACGTATCCATGTCAAAATATTGTGTGAAAGATTTATAGCTTTTCCTCAGGAAGTTTTTAAATCTGTCCATTGAAATGGAGCGGGAATACTGATTGAACAGGGAAATATGTTCTGATTAGATTATCTAATGATGCGATTCATCTTATAATGCATCCCGCTGATTATACGCAC
The DNA here is from genome assembly GCF_011397635.1 of Epinephelus fuscoguttatus. Lineage (NCBI taxonomy): Eukaryota > Metazoa > Chordata > Actinopteri > Perciformes > Serranidae > Epinephelus > Epinephelus fuscoguttatus. The sequence goes on from NC_064756.1 coordinate 23,365,500, forward strand.
ACATTAATTGTCTTAGGAGATTTTGAACATACTCTTTTCTGGAGATACTTCAGAAATTGTGGATATTTTCGGTCAGGAGTTCACTGGACCTGTTTAAATGCACGATTTGCTTGCTGTGTGTGGCTCTTACATTAAGACAATATTACAAGAGCTCATGTGAAGTTCCGGTGATGGCAATGTCGGCAGCCGGAATCGGGCCAGCTGATTTGGCCTGATTCAAACAACAAAAGGTTAGTGAAGTATATTAACATAAAGATAGAACAGAAATTTTTGGTACACATCATCTTTAAGGTGTCTTGTACTGATAGGAGCATTTGCAATTACTCAGCTTTGTTCAGTGTGGTCACAGAATTAATGAACATGTTGACGGCAACAATAGTGACAGGTGGGATAAGACATGCAATCTAAATGTAGGCCTACATGTACCTTACATGTATCCCTACAAATAAAAGACAGATGCTGTTTTTGGGTATTGTGATAGCGATGAGTCAGATTTAGACTATGAGGAGGAGACAGGCCATTTGCCAGCCAGGCTTTTGAATACATCTGCTAATCTTTTGCAGAAAGTATGACCTCCCAAATACAGCTGCTTTGTCAATGATTTCAGCGTCAGACACTTACACCAGAAGGTGCAGCAATATGTAAAGCAGCCAAACACAATCTTTGGTTGTTATGATATCCTGCTGGTTGGCTGAATGGCAGCCATCAGTGCGGTGTGATATGCTGTTGAACAGGGTCAGGTTGAAATGCTGCTGGTTATGATGTAATATAAGGAGTCCATAAGTCCATATAAGGTGGGAAGGAGGGGTGGTGGATGTGTTCAACAAAACCCGGACTTTTACCCAAGAGTCTAGTGTTCGCTTCTTGAATGTTGTTGTTCTTGAATTATTATTTTTTTATAACCCCAACCACGTGCTTTTGTTGATGTGTTGGTAGCGCATTCTGGGCCATCATTAGCAGACAAAGACGGATACCTAACATGTCATATGTGAATGTGAAAGGCCTTTGACAAAGTGGTGATATATGGGTTTTTGATTCGTAAAGTAGTCACTCTAGAATGTGACAGAGCATTCCAGTGGCAATGCTGAGGACTGCCAGTGACAGAGTTTTAAATATGTGAATAACTGAGCTGGGATATTGAAGAATTGTGATGACTGCATAGGAGATTGTGTTCTGATTTGGTCAATTAATGGTAGATTAATCACATTATCCCACTGGGCATAATTGTGGCTGACCATAAAACACGTGTTTTCACCTACTTTTTCATGAAAAAAAGCAATGATTGATTATTTTCAAAGGGTTATCAGTGTATGATTATTTGGATAGTTTTATGTCTGGGAAATATTTGGGATTGGGATTATTTGTGTGTGTGTGTGTAACATACAGGGGCGGAAATCCCGAGGGGGAGAGGGGGGACATGACTCCCCCTTCAATAAAGCTGTACCCCCCTAGAATAATTTGAGACACAATTAATCATTTTTGAATAATACAGTAGTATTTATTAAAAGCACAATGTATGCGGTGCTCATTATAAAAGCACAATAATGTGCTATTTAAATCTTAAAAGATTTAGTCCCCCCCTCCCATTCCTAGTAGTGGTATATCCCACACTCTTTCCAACAGGCGGGGCTCGCAGCCGTTAGTACTTGGCAGCAGTTGCAGCATGTGGCTGGACCCGGCTGCCCACATCGCGCGGGGTAAGATGTACACTCGCAGATACAGTTTAACTTACACATGTTACAACACATCCCATTTACTGTTACAACAAGCCCCAGGTCCAGGCTGATAATATAAACTGTCTGCAACATTTCTCTTGCATTGTTCAAAAGCCAGAGTTTAGTGATAGTCAGAGAGGACAGGAGAGAAAGAAGAGGGAGAGGACAGGACAAGAGCAGTCAGTGATGGAGCGGCTCGTAGTTAATATCTGTAGGCTCTCCACCTGTCAGTGAGACAAACATGACAGACGTGCAGTTTAACTGACGAGGAGCGGCCATTACGCGCGATTATTACGCACGGTTTTGAGGTGCGCAGTAGCAGATCTCACAGCGCACTGTTTATAAACCAGTTCACCAGTTTAATTGCAGGAAATGTTTATCTCACTACCGGTAAAAAAAAAAAAAATGAAATAAACAAACAAAACTACGGTGGCCGGGAGGTGCAAACCAACTTTACAAAATGTGAAACACTATGTATATATATATATATATATATATACATATTGACGCAGACATCTGAGTGTATAGACATATTTGACTCACTGTGAAACTGGTAGTACAAATTAGACCATGGAAGGACACCACATTCTACATAATTTATGGGAAACACTGATGTATGTATATGTATGTATAATCTTTTATTTTACCTGTGCATAATACATGAAATTAATTTTATCTGTGTTATTTTGCTAGATAAACATTGGATTGATGGTGCCAGATGGAACTGATGAAACTACTTTAAAACCTTTAAGAGGGAAAACACTCCCGTTATTTGTGGACCCAGAGGTAGCAGCATCTGATGTACTGAAACAAGCTGTCCAGAAAATGAGACAATTTAACAAGGACATGCAAGAAGGACCGTACGTCCTTTTGTATCCAGACTGCTCAGAGGTGGTCCATGTGCCTGGGTCAGAAAAGCCATTCAAATTGGCAGAGTATAAAAAGGAACTAGGAAAGCCATATTCCAGGATTACCTTTTTCATTTGCCTAGAAACACACTTTAAAGGAGGTTAGTGGATCTCATGATTCAATATTTTTTACATATTTTAGATACTTTACTGTAGGATACATGTACAGTATCTACATAATCTGTTGAATTTTTTTTTTTACAGCAGTGGATGATACCTCAGACTCTGATTCTGAAATTGTCATTGCATCAAGGAGCACAGCTGAATTCAATCGAGCTGACACTGTGGTACATCAATTATTTATTTATTTTTTTAATACTTATTTATGTATGAATGTATTTATTGATTTATCTATGACAATACTGACAAAATTTTTAATAGCTTCCATAATTGTTCCCTTACCACATACAGTATATATCAATGGTGAAAGGTTATTACAATTTATGCATTTCCTCTCAGGTTTTTGAACCACAAAACCAGAGTACTCCCAAACACAAACCTAAAGAAGAAAGGTAGGTACATTTTGGCATCTAGCATTTGTCAGGAACAAATAAATAAATAACAGATTTAATGAGAGGTCTTTTCTAGTGGTAATCAACCAATAGGAATCTTGGCTGTATTCGTAATGTCTACATTCTTAGATGACTATTGTAGGCCTGAAGGACAGTACTAATTAATTTAATAATTTTATAATTTTTATCATGTTTCAGAGATGCACTGGGACATTCAGCAACAATTCAGCCTGGACAGGTAATAAGGCAGACTACAGCAGCCTGATGTTTCTTACTTTCAATATTGTTGTTTTGACATTTTAATTTGTTTTTCAGATAGTAATATCTGATACTGATGATATGGATCCACCTGAAACAAATCCAGACAAGACTTCTTGCTACAGGTAAGAAAAAAAAAATCAGTGACTCACATAATTTTAATTTAACTCATGGGGAAGAAATTTGTTAGTAAGATGTTTTGACATGGAAATTGTTCCCAACAGTAAATACACAGACCTGTATGCACCAGGTGTGGAGGAAGAGGAGGAGGAGGAGCTGGTTGCAGTCAATGTGGAGAATTTCCAACACACGGCAGTGTAAAATTAGCTTTTGACTATGGCATTCTAGTGTTTTCATTGTGCAATATTTCTGGCATTTAAATAATTTTTGTAAAAGTGGCAAATTGTGCACTGTCTGGAATATCTATTAATTAGATCACTTTTGTCATTACAGAGAGGAGATGAACATTACACTACCTGACATTGTTGCAAACTTGTCACTTCCTATTGATCACAAAAGAGTCAGCAGGTTCAATATCTCAAGAGCTAATGTTTGGGATGGAGCAGTCAGAGGTTTCAAGCGTACAACATATTCTGAAACCTGTGACAGATTTACTGATGATGCTGGAGTTCCTGAGGAGGGAATTGACACAGGTGGTCCAAGACGAGAGTTTTTAACTCTGCTAATGAAACACCTGAAAGACCGGCCCATTTTTGATGGACCAGAAGGACATCGGTTCTTGGTCTACAATGCAAATGGTATGCATAGGGTTAGATGTGTACAATACTAATGGTTGGTTAATGATCATTAAACATATATTTACCATGGCATATGCTTTTTCTGCAATATCTTAAAGTATATAATGTATTGTATGTTTTAATTTTGCAATATGAATTCATTCACAGCTGTTAGGGAGGATGAATACTACCTGGCAGGAAAGATGATTGCAGTGTCAGTTGTACATGGAGGTCCAGGACCCCATTTCCTGTCAGAAGATCTTGTACATTATCTTGTCGGCCAGCCTTCGTTCAAATCAACAGTTAATTTAATAACTGATGAAGAAATAGGGAAAGCTTTGCAAGAGGTGAGAATAGCATAAGGCTACAGTGTGGTAGGACAGAGTTTTACATCCTGCAGTGTTTTAAGATAATGTTTACTTCCAATATTGTATACACAGAATTGGCTTCATTTATTAGTTTTTCATAGGCTAGGGTTACACCATGCTATGTATGTCACTGAATAAAAAATAGGCAAGGATATACAGTACATACAGTTATTTACTGGAGTGTTTATGCCCCCACCCCTTTTTTTTTATATATATATATCTTTCAGATTGAGAATGCTGCTTCATTGGATGCTCTACAGGAATGCATCATGAGACACAGCACAATGTTACAGACAGCAGGTTGTCTGAGACATGTGTCTGCTGTGGAAGAAAAGAAAGAAATCGTGGCAGACTACCTGCGATGGTATATTATAGACCGCAACTCATCTGTAATTGACAGGTAACATATTTATAATGGTGTGATTTTCTTCTTTTTATATGTATTTATGTAATAATCTTTTGTTTGAAATGCCTCATGGCATGTACATCTGTTATCAATTAGTCACTGTGACAAAATTTGTGCCTTAGTGTGTTAAAACCAATAGCCTTTGTGATGTATGTCTGTCCATTCCCTGGCTGGTTCAACACACAACCATTTTCCCCAAACGTACATTTGTTTAGGCGGATTGTAATTGTAGGGAAGAGAATATTTAATAGATTTCTTTAGATAATTTAAATGCAGTTGGCACTACACAGCAGTGAAACAGTGTTTGTGTTCACTTTGTAGATTTAAAGATGGTCTTTCAGCCCTTCAGTTTTTGACTGCACTACAGCAACACCCTACTTTGCTGGCCCCTGTCCTGTGCCACTCTGAAAAGCAACTCACTGGCTTTGAACTTGAGAGACTCTTCAAACCTGACCTCAGTCCTTCAGGGAGTAACAGGAGACTAAAAGAAAGTCAAGCCTTGGCCTACTGGGCAGACTATCTCCTTGATTGTGAAGGTTTGTAAGGTTTTTTTGTAACTAGTTGGAAAACCACATTACCATGGTGTATCTAAACATTTTTTTCCTTGCAGAAGGTCAGGCTGCTGTGTCTGTGGAGGATGTTTTGATGTTTGCAACTGGGCTGACATCACTCCCCCCATCTGGCTTGGAACCATTGCCACAGATAGATGAATCGCTGTTTTAGATAAAAGAAGGCAAACAAGTATTTCAAGAGATTCTGTTTTCTATAATACAAAAATGTAATGTAATAAATAAACATTACTCATTACATTACTTTATTTTTTATTCATTTATTTCCCAATTTAAAATAATGAAGCTGTGGGTGACAGATTCAGACACTATGTTCTACCATTACAATAAACCTCCCTTTTTGATCAATTTCAATTCATAGCTGAGCAATTTCTTTTAGTTTCAGATACAGTTCAGTTGCAGACTGCCAGCACTCTGGCTTCTGTAATTGATTGTGCTCCATGGCAAAGTCCAAGTACTCCTGCATGTTTGGGTCCCCACATGGAGCTCTTAACAGGTGAGCCTCAGGAAAGGCATCCAGTTCAGCCTGTTCAATTTTAAATCCACAGTCTCTGGAGCCAAACCTATGTTAAACAGAAGACATAATTGCATTTATTTAAATTAAAGACAAAAGTAAAATAAATACAAATATTTATCTGCTACCAATGTATTACCTGTGAGGTAAGTAGTAGAGTTCATTGGGCACTCCTCCTGGACATGATGCCGTTCTGGAGGGGCGAATCCTGTGACTGTTCCACAGTCTCACACACTCATCCAAGTCCTTCTGAATAACATCACCAAAGCAGTATCTCAACAGACACTGATGCTCGTGACTCCCGTTGAAGTATCCGGCATCTCTAAGGTCTGCAAATAGCTCCATCCAGAACTGACACCTATAGAAATTGATATAATAATTTTATTAATAATAATAATAATAATAATAATAATAATAAATTATAATTTCTAAGCATATACGCATGTTTGAAGAATGAAATCAAAGGTTATATATAATTAAATGACTTTATGAAGGCCCTTACCTTCCCTTTCTGAATATGGACCACCAGGACTCAATCCTCTGGTTGTTCGTGGATGAGCCATACATGTGGCTGGATGCTCCAGAGTAGTAGTCATTGTGGTGGTGGCGTAGGGTGCACTGAATTGCAGCCATGGTCCCGTTCTCTGTGCCACAATCAGTCCTCAGTCTCATGGGGATGACACCGAGGTGTCGCACACATGACAGGAAATAGTGAGCGATCACTGATGGGTCATTATTTGTTGGTCCACATGCAAGCCACAGTACTTTACGTGAAAATCCATCGATGCACCCTGAAAGGGCCAAACCGAATGGCTTGAGTTTATCATAACCATCCACGTGCCACATATAGTTCGGTCCCATGGAGTGGTAGGTTCTTCTTATAAACCTTCTGCGTGCTCTCCTCTCGCACCCTCAAGGATTAAGGTCCCGAAGCAAATTCATTACATGATCCCTCTTCACTCACAGATTGTACTTTTGTTTGAGTACCTGCCACATCATGCGGTAGCCAAACAGCTGTCCAGGTCCACGAAGTTCCAATCGGATGGCCATAATTATCGCATTTGTAGAGGAGTAATCCTTTCTGCGATATAACCCGGCTTCATTCAGTTTACTTTTCAGTGACCTCAAGCTGATGTGTACACCGTGTAAACATGACATCATGTCCACGATTACAGCGTACGAGTGGCCCTCATTAAAATACTGTATGCACTGCTGTAACATATCTGGTCCGCCGGTCTGGTCCATGCCCCTTAAGCATTGTAGAGACCGACCACACGAAAAACAAAACCGCGTTAATCGGCTCATATGTTGTCCACAAAACGGGCAAAACATGACTCGGTCACTGTCCATCTCCGTACATTGACATCAACAACTCAAATTGACCCGCTCCCGTTATCACTTCCAGGTCAACCCCGGATTTGGGACGTTCCCTTTCCGATAGATTGTATTTGTAAATTTGTTTCACCTCTTGTTAATTTGTCTTGGCGCTTGTAAAAGTGTTTCGCGTCTTGTTAATTTGTTTTCTGAAATGTAAGTTTGTTTCGGGACTTGTAAATGTGTTATGGTAATGTAATTTTGTTTTATGATATGTAAAAATGTTTTCCAAAATGTAAATTTGTCTCAAGCTTTGTAAAAGTGTTTCACATTTTGTAAAGTTGGTTTGCACCTCCCGGCCACCGTACAAAACAGTTTGCTGCTGCAGCCAGGCAGAGACGACGGATCCATTCCACACACCTGAGCCAGATGAAAAAGAGGGAGAGAAGGAGAGAGATCGAGTTTCGGTCTTTGATGAATGAAGCCTTATTGTTTTGCTGCTATTAAACAATGAGAGACATGTTTTCTCCGTTTACTTAATCGCATAAATATTCACACTACTGCGCATGGGGAGACAGAGACCTGCTCTGCTCCAGACACACTCAGCACCTTGGACAGCACGGCACACCTGACTGTTGTCGATGTGTACATGTTAATTTGATTTCAATCATTTTGTTTTAAATCTGGACATGTGCAGGTGGACTCAGCCAGTGCTAAGAAAGGTCCTATGCCTGCCGGTTGGAGAGATAGAGAAAAGATTAAAGCGTCAAATTGTGGTAAAAGATGTTGTATAAAAAACAGGCTACAACTTTTTTTTCCCTTGTCCCCCCCCCTGGAATTATTCTCTAAAATTTTACTGTTTATTGTTAATTTCTTGCTTTATCAATGGGGTTGGGACCATCAGTTGTGTTGTGCAGAAGTCAGGTTAATACACAGCCGACAGCCCTATTGGACAACTGTTAAAATTAAAATTCATATTATGGCAAGAACCAATCAGCTAACTAAAGAAAAACGAGTGGCCATCATTACTTTAAGAAATGAAGGTCAGTCAGTCCGGAAAATTGCAAAAACTTTAAATGTGTCCCCAAGTGGAGTCGCAAAAACCATCAAGCGCTACAACGAAACTGGCACACATGAGGACCGACCAAGAGTCAACTCTGCTTCTGAGGATAAGTTCATCCGAGTCACCAGCCTCAGAAATCGCAAGTTAACAGCAGCTCAGATCAGAGACCAGATGAATGCCACACAGAGTTCTAGCAGCAGACCATCTCTAGAACAACTGTTAAGAGGAGACTGCGCGAATCAGGCCTTCATGGTCAAATAGCTGCTAGGAAACCACTGCTAAGGAGAGGCAACAAGCAGAAGAGATTTGTTTGGGCCAAGAAACACAAGGAATGGACATTAGACCAGTGGAAATCTGTGCTTTGGTCTGATGAGTCCAAATTTGAGATCTTTGGTTCCAACCGCCGTGTCTTTGTGAGACGCAGAAAAGGTGAACGGATGGATTCCACATGCCTGGTTCCCACTGTGAAGCATGGAGGAGGGGGTGTGATGGTGTGGGGGTGTTTTGCTGGTGACACTGTTGGGGATTTATTCAAAATTGAAGGCACACTGAACCAGCATGGCTACCACAGCATCCTGCAGCGACATGCCATCCCATCCGGTTTGCGTTTAGTTGGACGATCATTTATTTTTCAACAGGACAGTGACCCCAAACACACCTCCAGGCTGTGTAAGGGCTATTTGACCAAGAAGGAGAGTGATGGAGTGCTGCGGCAGATGACCTGGCCTCCACAGTCACCGGACCTGAACCCAATCGAGATGGTTTGGGGTGAGCTGGACCGCAGAGTGAAGGCAAAGGGGCCAACAAGTGCTAAACACCTCTGGGAACTCCTTCAAGACTGTTGGAAAACCATTTCAGGTGACTACCTCTTGAAGCTCATGGAGAGAATGCCAAGAGTGTGCAAAGCAGTAATCAGAGCAAAGGGTGGCGATTTTGAAGAAACTAGAATATAAAACATGTTTTCAGTTATTTCACCTTTTTTTGTTAAGTAAATAACTCCACATGTGTTCATTCATAGTTTTGATGCCTTCAGTGAGAATCTACAATGTAAATAGTCATGAAAATAAAGAAAACGCATTGAATGAGAAGGTGTGTCCAAACTTTTGGCCTGTACTGTACTTTTGAAATTTTGTAACAGGTACCAGGTTAGGTTAGTAACAGGTAGTAACAGGTTGTAACAACGTTACCTGACAAGTGAAGTCATGCCCATACACGTTTGTCAGCTAACGTTGTTACAACCTGTTACTAACCTAATCTGTTACATTGAGCGATAGGCCTACACTAGAAGGATGCAGTCGAAAATATAGCTAGATTATCATACCCTGTGTGTAACTAATTATGTGCCCTACCCTTATTGATCCCACAGTTGAAATTGTCTAGAAGCAGGAGCACGGATGCAAAATACATCCATGAGCAGGAGTCACCATGGATGCAGGAGTCACTTGCAGGTGCCAGGTGGGAGCTTCTTGCGAGATTTTGATGTATCTTGTCTCCTCATTCAGGAAAAAAAAATACCATGAAAAAAAGAAAAAAAATTACCACGAAAAACAGGGGAAAATTACTCAGAAAAACAGAAAATATTACTCAGGAAAACGGAAAAAATTACACAAAAAAAAAACAGAAAAATAAATAAATTACTCCGAAAAACAGAAAAAATTACTCAGAAAAAACGGGGCTTTTTTTATTTGTCAAATGAATGCAATACGCTTCCGTATGATCAGAAGAATTCAGTTTTGTGTGTGTGTGTGTGTGTGTGTGTGTGTGTGTGTGTGTGTGTGTGTGTGTGTGTGTGTGTGTGAATCTTAATTTATCCAGACCCACACTCCATTTCGGTAGGTGGCGGTAATGCGTCCATACGTTGTTTGCCAACTGCCATAAAACTAGAAGAAGAAGAAGAAGAAGAAGACTAAACGACAACATTGCACCTGGCAGTCACTGTAGCTGCTAACAGGAGGAAACAGTGAGTAAGTGTGGAAATAAACACTGCTGTGCTTATTCAAACATTAATTCAACTTTCACTGTTTAAGCCACGGCTGCGAGGAGGAACGTGTGTTCAGATTAGAGCCGCTTTTGTCCGTCATCTCATCGTTAGCCACACGGTCCCACCAAGTTGCTAACTTTTAGTGCTCACTTTAAATAAAGTGATACGACCTCTATAAATAAACATGTCTTTGCTTTGTAGGACGACCTCACCCGCTGCTTTGTTGGTGGACACGTTTTATATCAGTCAACTTAAGATTCAAACTTATCGCAGGTTAGCTGTTCCCACCTCACAGCAGCTAAAGCTAAGCTAGCCTGAACAAACTGCATTTCATTACAACATGTAGCCACGGAAAGTTTGTTGTAACTTAAAGCCTTCGTTGAGCTCGCATTAAAGGTACAAAACGCAACCACAATCTAGACTCTGTAAATTAAAGCGAGCAAGTTACTAAATTAAAAAGTCCATGAAAGCTAAAACATTGTATATGAGCGTTTACTGATGCTGTTCAACGCGTTTGTATCAGCAGTGTTCGCAAACAGGCCTGTTTTATAGGGATTTATCGACTGATCGATTTAATTATAGATTAAACTGTCAACTGTTGTTTGAACTAATCATTAAGTGACCAAGAAAATGTCCAAAATTAGTGAAGAGTGTCCATCACAAGCTCCCAAAACACAAGGTGACATCTTCACGGTGTTTGTGTTGTCTAAAAAACAGCTATAATATTATCTGTGTAATGATATAAAACAGAGAAATTGGAGAAACTAATATGCATTTTTGCTTGAGCCCTGACAACAGTGAAGTAAAATAAATAAATAAATCTCTTTTACAAGAGTGTCCTGGCCATGACAGGCTGCAATGTAAAGTTACAGAGAGACAACACAGAAGAAAAATACAAAATAATACTATGCAGCTCTAAAGCAAGCAATATGAAACGCCTAATGAGATTACTATGAAGATCAGCTAAACATATGTTATTATATGCTGTAAGTGAACCATTCAGACCAGCTCAATCAGCTGTTCAGTGTGCAGGCAGCTTTTTCTCTTGAGATTGTGATAAATTCTGAGGAATCATAGTCATCATTAGTCGTGATAAATAGACTCACAGAAAACAGTTTATCTTCCAGCTCCCCCACCCGGGAGTTCAAACTAGGGTGTTTAAATAGGGACTTTAAACTTTCTGTTTCAAACCCCAGGGTGGGGTTCTGTGTGAACTTTGCACAACCTCCCTGTGTCAACATGTTTTTTCCTCATGGTAGCTCAGCTTCCTCCCACAGTCCAAATACGTGCAGGTTAGTGGGTGACTCTAAATTGCCCATAAGTGTGAATGGGTGTCTGTCTCTATGTGTCAACCCTGACAGTGTGGTGACCTGTCCAGGGTGTACCCTGCCTTTCACCCAGCGTCAGCTGGGAGAGGCTCCAGCCCCTCCCGCGACCCCTAACTGGATAAGCAATTACAGAAAATTAAAGAAGGAATGAATGAACTTTGAATGAATTAAACTTTTCAGTTATCTGTGGGAATATGTGCCAAATTAATGCCTATAAAAAGGTATGTTGTTTATACTGTAGGCATATTGCCTAGCTTGTGTTAATTTTTGTTTTCCTTCAATTGATATCGGCAGGAAGACTCAACATGGCAACGCCGGTGCCTGTGCTCCGCCTGCCAAAAGGACCCGACCCCAACAGCCGTGGATTTGACCCCAAATCCTCCCGTTTCATCGCCCTGTGTCGTACCTCCATTCCCACTTCTGCTGCATCTGAGGCAGACAATGAGCAGCTGCAGAAGGAGCAGCATGCACGATCTGTGCTCCGAGAGACTTTCCTCCGATGTCTCCTCTCCATGACCAACAAGAAGGTTCAGTTTAACATGTATGAGAGGGTGAAGGTGGAGGCCACTTTTGGAGCGTCCGACATTGATGTGCTGAACTTTCAGGTGTCAGACCTGCACACTCCCCTCGGGGTGCAAAAGGAGGCACTGATCAGGTGTCAGGATGTGATTTCACTCACTTTTGATACATGAACACTTGACGCTTTTGTTTCCTGTTTAAACAGAATATGCTGTTTGGGATAAGAGGCACTTGGGAGTCTCATTTGTTGTTGCAAGTGAGCTCTATTGTCACATTGTGAGATAGTTTATAAAATTGGTTATATTTTGTACTTTGTTTGTTTTCAGTCTGTATTGTTCAGCCAGACATACTGCTCTGTGTGACTGCTTTCAAAAATCCAACACTGACAGGCAGTCCCACCTTTCCAGCACAAGAGGGCGTTGTTTACTTGTGTTTCAAGACAGATGTGACAGTCTGCACTACTATTGGTTATTATCAGATATTTGGCAAAGCAGACCAAAGCTTTGATAACATGATGATGCTTGCTGATGACTACTTCTCAGAATATATTTACCCACAATAACATCTGTGAAGCAACTGTTTGTTATCAATATGAAGGCTGACAGGTAGAGGCATTCACTGTTTAATTTTAAGCTGTTACAGTCTAAGTTCCGAAAGTTGCACAACTTAATGGAAATGCAGCCTTAAAGACCAGGAGATCAAACAGTCAAACCAATATTTTGTCACAATTTATTAGTGTATCTGTTGTTTCTGCTCTACACCTTGAGACTTGTGTAGATCGTCAGCACTGCTGTTCTCTTTTGTGAGATGCAGAAGGTTATTACTGTACTGCTGCTCGAGTAGACAGGCTTTGTCTTTTGTCATGTAATTCTTTAGGTAAATGAAACTTTGCACTTTGAACATTTCTTTTGCGTCAACCACTTTTGTATTTGAATGCCCATTTTGTATTCTGTTTGGAAAAATGATCAAGACACCTGTAAAGATTCATGCCTGATAAAGATTGATATTGCTTAAGAAAAAGTTGTCACTGATGTGTGAAAGCCAAGGGCCAACACTGATATTGAGTTTCATAACCATTTTAAAAACTAAAGGATTTAATATCCGAAGCAAATTGAGTTTTCTGGTTTTCCTCCGTTGCACTGCTTCCAGATAGTTGTGTATAACGCTAATAGAGTAGTGAAGTTTGTGTCTTTTATGACAGTATGAGGGATGTAGTATCTGTATTTCATCAAACCCAGTCAGTTTCACAGTTAAAACTGCAGCAGGCAGACCCAGGCAAAATTTGCAGGTTTGCATTTGTAAGAATTTGCTGCCCTTCTTTGTCTAACATTGTAGCATATTGCACCTTTATGTTTTTGACTGGTTTTACAAAAAAATGACAACACTACCTTGGGTAATTGAGAAAATATTCATCGCTAATGAAAATGCTAATTAAATGCAGCCCTATTCACAGTAACAGCAGTTTGTTTTAATATTAAGAGACCCATAGGGCCCCTGGACCTATGCCCAGATAGATGCATTCAGTAATCCATCCATTATGACAGAACTTCAGTCAAATCTAACCCTGCAAACACCAGAAAACACCATAAGGAACTATAAATTAATTTTGTTGTTTTTAGTGGCAGATCCAAAACATTTATAGAGTGGGATATTAACCTGAATAAAAGTAATAGCCTCTCAAATATACCGAGGTCTTAGACGGACCAGGTGCACATCAGCTTATTCCTCCTGACTGTTTCAGGAACCTAACACAGGCGACACTGAGCCCACGGCCGACGGCAGCACAGATATTCATTAGTCACTTATTTAAATCCTTTGTCATAAATATAATACAGAAGAGTGGGATTCATCATTGTTTAGTACCAGCCTCACGGGGAGGGGGAGGAGGGGGCATCAATACTATTTAATCTTACTAAAAGGTGTATTTTGCGAGTTCCCAATAAGTCATTTTATTTGAGTGCCATTAGGCGGTCGTGCTGTGCCTGTGTCTCTTTTTGTACCTGAATTATCTGACCACTCAGTGGAGACAGTCATCAATGAGGCAGTGACTCATCCTGCCTCTCTCCCTCTCCCTCTCTTGCCCTCCCTAATCCGAAATATGACTTAAACCTCGCATGACGTCATCCAGCCTGTGTGATTCAATCAGGAAGCCCTCAAGGACAACCAATGTTAATTTCATATACACAGGCGTGCTCCCTCAGTTCTCACTCTCACCTCTGTGATGAGTGTCCATAACATCAGCAGGAACACATACTGTACATAAACATGTACATTTCCATAAGTCTATGCTTTGCTGCACTCCATTTGTGAGGTGAATTTGTACTTTTTATTGTACTGTCAGTACTTTGCAGACTACAATTAAAACACATGACTGAATAGTTAAGAAGAAAAGTTAAATAGTTAGAATTAATTCCACTTCAAACCAGCAACACAATTTATTCCATGCAGATTAATTAAGGACTTAAATACTGTCATATTACTACTTTTACTGAAGTAAAGCATCTGGATCTGAATACTTCTTGACCGGCTGAACATACACAAACTTGTAAGTCATTAGTACCACGTGTGTTTTAATTGGGAAATTGTCTTTGGTGCCACCATAAAGCTTTAAAAACAACACACTGAGGACGGGGCGGCTGTGGCAGGTCGTCCACCAATCAGAAGATCAGGGGCTCGATCTCCGATTCCTCCAGTCCGCATGCCAAATCATCCTTGGGCAAGATACTGAAGACCAAACTGCCCCTGATGGCTGCTCCATCGGTGTGTGAGAATGTGTGAATGGTTACTGGTGGCACCATGTATGGTAGCCTCGGCCACCAGTGTGTGAATGGGTGAATGTGACCCAGTAGTGTAAAAGCACTTTGAGTGGTCAAGAACACTAGAAAGGCAGTCCATTTACCATTTACCATATAGTGATGCTGCATTCACATGCTCCTCGGATGGTCCCATTTCCTGAGTTGTGATGTCGTTCTTCCAGCTTTGATGTGTGCATGAGCTTTAAGTCGTGATGTGGAAACAACATGGATGCTACTGTGCTGCATTGTGTTGCTCAGAGCATTAAAACAACACGATAACATATCCCCTAAAACTACTACAATATTGTTTTACCTGATAACTTTTCTGACTAATCTGGGTCACTCTAGGGAGACAGCAACTTACAGTTACAACTTAATACCATATCACAAATTACGTGTGAGGAAAAAATTGACATGCAATATTAATTCATTCAATTAATTCATTCAATTTCCGTAACCACTTATCCTGTTGGGGGTTGCGGGGGGGCTGAAGCCTATCCCAGTTGACACTGGGTGAGAGGCGGGGTACACTGTGGTCACCACATAGAGACAGACAACCATTCACACTCATATTCACACCTACAGCCAATTTAGAGTCACCAATTACCCAAACCTGCATGTCCCTCTTGCTGTGAGGCGACAAAGCTAACCACTGCCAGTGACATCACATTTCCATGTTTCTGCATACATGATGTCATATATGATCTTGGCAAATCATGTATCAAATTTTTTGTCAGTTTCTGAGTTGTTGTCCCGACTTAAAGGGGCATTCACATGAATTTTCACATTGTGGAGCTAATTTTTCCCATTATTCGGACACCACATGAATGCAGTGTTAGACGTAGCTTAAGCAACTTTTAAGATACATAAATACAGTTGCAAAGAAAGAGAGCAAAAAGCAGAGAGGGACAAGATGCACGATTTACATATTTATTTACTGTTTTTTTAAGTTCATATAAATTTAGGGCCAGTTAATTTCACAATGAAATATGGCTCAAATCTGGCCATAATAATGTGGTCCAAACGTCTAGTTTGGTGATGTTGACCATTGTGTTTTCTTGAAAGCTACTAATCACTATTTTTTCTTTTAACAATGGACAGGTGGTTTGCATCATGTGAAAGGGGTCTCTCCCGGTGATGAATGCAGCTTTATGGAGTGTTCAGCTAATTGTTTCGGTTTTCCAGCCCACAACTGACTGTTTTGTTTATGTCTTGTTTCTGTTGCCCCCAAGTGGCCCAAAAAATCAGCTTGTGAAGGTTCAACATGGGCCGGATCAGTCTGCTACATCTGCATGACTTTGTTAAGAATACATTTTGTATTTTCTTTAAGAATGAAGTAGCCAAAACTGCAAGGAATGTAATGCTCCTGACATTGTTTTAATGGTGCATGACCACAGAGACACACAGTTTCATGCAGTTAACAAGAGTGTGTTCTGTGTCTTGTGTTACGCTGCTGCAGAGAAATGATATGATAGGAATATGAACAGTGTAGTGAGAATATATATGTTTTAAAAACTGAATTGGCCATAAGAATGATCTCTTCTGAAGCGCTCGAACTGGATTCATGTTGTGTAATTTGTAGCGGTGCACAGGGACACACTGTCTCAATGTTATCTACTCTTACTGTTTGTCTTTCCTGACAGTCTGCTTCTCCCCTGATTTCAGTGGAAAAACATTCCTGCCTCTTAGTATGCACGTGTGTGTGTGTGTGTGTGTGTGTGTGTGTGTGTGTGTGTGTGTGTGTGTGTGTGTGTGTGTGTATCAGTTATGATGGTACAAGGAATCTGCCCTGTATAACACCACTGGCCAACAGGAAGCACATTCCTCTCCTTCCTGTTTGTGGCCCTCTCTCACTTCCTGGTAAGTGTCTGATAACTTACAAAACCACTTTATCACCCTTTTGCCTGAAATTCCTGTCAGCAGATTAAAGTAATTGGCCAGCCACGTCATCATCATGTATTTTTAGTGTGTTTCATTATGGATATGATGGAGGATATGATGATGACTTGCACGATGACATTCATTTCTATGGAAAAAGTATCAGCTCAGGTATTATTGTATCAGACTGGTATAACACCTGTTGACACAGATTGTGACGTTAATGTAAATAACTTGAAGAGATCACAGGGAGGCTGCATGACTTCATGAATATGAGTCGAGAGGTGAGATGGGGGATTTACACAGCCAGCTGATGAGTCAATGAAACTGCCTCTCATTCTTCTGTGCTGGCTCATTACAAAACAAAAGAAAAAACAGTACAAGCATGGCTCTGTATGGTTGTCCACTGAAAATTTGACTATTTTTAACTTGACCTTTAAATAACATTTTCGTAATGTTGCCCTTGTTCCAGCTTTAATTCATTATCACTTCTCTTCTCTTTTGTGTGGCTTCCGTGCATCTTATTTTTAGCCTAACGCGCAGCATGGCTCTGGGGATTGCAATGTCGGTCGGTTGGTCCTTTGCCCAGACTAAAATTCCCTCACAAATATTGGTGGATTGCCATGAAATTTTGTACAGACATTTGTGGTTCCTAGACTGTGAATCCTATTGACTTTGGTGATCTCTTAATCTTCCTGTAGTGCCACCTAAAGGTTTTCAGTTATTCGTTAAAATATCTCAGCATGTACTCGATGTATTGGCACAAAATGTGGTACAGAAATTTATGGGCATGACTTTGGTGATACCCTGTCTTTTCGCCTTGCACCATCACCAGGTCAAAACTGGTTAAAGATATACTATGCAGGATTTTTCTGAAAACCAATGGGTAGACTCATACAGCATTAATTCCTCTCAGTCATCATTTATGACCCATTAGAAGTGGGTGGCAAGTGTATTTTTCTGCACCCTGCCCTCTGCCTGTATTTTACGATTTTCTTCTTATTTTCTGTGTTCAGAACATTTATAAGCATGTACCCCCACAGCACTCAGGTGAGGTCGGGGCTTTATAAAAAGGTAGTCTGACCAAAAGCAGCAGGCATCCAAGAGACACTGTGCCAAACTAATGCAAATATAGTGAGGCAAAACAACAAACTGGAGTACTGTTGTTTACAAACAGTAACTATTAATTCATTCATTCATTCATTTTCCGTAACCACTTATACTGTTAGGGGCAGCTGGGGGCTGGAGCCTATCCCAGCTGACATTGGGCGAGAGGTGGGGTACACCCTGGACAGGTCGCCAGACTGTCACAGCAGTAAGCAAGTTTGTCCAAGACTTTGGTCTCTGACCAAAAACTCTACAAAACTCTAACATAGCCCTGTAACAGCATGTTAACAATGTCACTGTAAGGTAGCGTGATTCTAAATGCATAGTGTGTGTCTGAAATCACACCCTATTTACTATAAACTGCATTACATTTACTCGCTGCCTCTGAGTGTGAATTTACACTTCCATTTTCACATACAGTCTCTTTCAAAATAAACACACTACATCGGTACAACGCTGCATATTGAAGTTTTTTTTTCCCCTTCAACAACAAACACATGTGGTTGGGTTCAAGCAACAAAAACACGTGGTTATGTTTAGGAAAAAAGAACAGGGTTTGGCTTTAGAATCTTACAGGATGCGAACACCGCTCTCAGGTAAAGTCATGGTATGTTGGACCCACTCACCACCTTTCCTGCACACCCCACTTGGACTTTCACCACCTTAACTTTCGTCCTTGTCCCGCCGCGTTTACCCCTGATGCTGCCGGATGCTGTTAAACTATAATGGCACCTGGCTGCATATCATGCGGACGTTAAAGGATGCCTTTTTTGTTGGTTTCTGACGCTGCAAGTCACTGCCCAAGTGTCTGAGTTCAACAACTTCGAAGTGAGACCGGGTTTGTATAATATCTAACAAATTAGCGCCCCTTCTGGTTAGGTTGAGATCAGGAAAAGAATCACGGTTGGGTGTCGTCACCTTACATGCGTAACATAAAGTTACATACCTAACATAAAGCTACACAGGTTGGGTTTAGGAGAAGAATCATGGTTGGGCGTCATCACATAATGTACTTATCCTAAAGTGAGATGCTTACATTAAAATGAAATATCTCATAAAATAACTCAAAGTTCACTTGCTTTCCCATGGGACACAAACACTGGTCTCCTGGAGGAAAGTCCTTTGTTTGACCCATCCACCACACCAGCCTGCTTACTTTCTCGGACTTCTGGTCTTTATACTATATCTGTCTTTACTTGCAGTGCAATGGTCACGTTATGTATGAATGCTGATACATTACTTTGCCTGGGTATACATACAAACAGTGCATGAGAACAGCCAGAACACTCCCACAGTGTACTGTAAACTGTCATTTATGCAGTACATAGGGAAGAGTGACAAGTCGATGAGGTTTTTGGAGCTTTTGTCTGTTTTCTATCATAATTTTTATCTCTTCAGTGTGTGGACATTTTGTCATTGTTATTATCATAATCAGAAATATGGTGTGAAATCAGTAATCCTAGCTATCAATTACCACAATGAGAACAAACCCCATCTACATCAATGCATACACTGCAGTCGTTGATGAATACATTTTTCTGCTAACGATTGCATGGTGATATTTACTGTTATGTGGTCACTGGAGGTGTTGTCCAAGTAGCCAGACAGGCAGACACGAAAGGAATGGCTGAGTCACAGTCAGTCCTCAGGTTTGTTTGAGTTGCCACTGGGGGGGAATGTTGGAGGAGCTCCAGCAATTGTGAGGACCAGGCGCTGTGTGGCAGCCTCACTTCCTCGACTCAAGTGGCCAGAGAGATAAAGAGGCTGGCAGGGGAGCATGCCAGCTGGACCCCACTGAGCAGCGGTCTGGACCCAAATATAAACAAACCTTACATTTTAATTGTGTTTAGGATGAATATTAATTTGAATGCAACAGCATATTCAGCTGGTTTGCTTTTTCACGAAGCTGCCAAAACTGGTTTCAAATTGATGTCCTTTTAAGAAACAGAGATTTTAAAGCATTGGTTTTCTTTGTCAAAAACGTTGTACATCAGCAACAACATTATGACCTGCAACCCTGTGTGGTCAGTGAATGTTGTAAATGTCCAATATGAAGAGATATGGGAGTTGTGAATGTGATCAAGATGTTGCCACAGCATCATAAGGAAAGGGGACACATATGCACAACTCAAGTCTAGACAGGAAGACATATGAGTAGGTGGGGGGAGAGGGGAAGTGCTCATTAGGAGTGAGATTAAAGTTATCTGCGTTTATCTATAAGTCTGTAGACTCCATCGTGGTCCACTCCCTTTCCCACTGGAGTAAACACAGGAAGATGCTGCTAATTACTGTCTGTGATGCTTAAGACCCACTGATATCGGCAATGATACGACAGATTCACCATCTGTGACCATTAATTCTGATGTAGCAGGGCTGAAACTTTGCTGACTGGTATGGGAATCTTACTGGATGCAAGTGCAGCCTTAAAATATTATACAGACATTCATGGTCCCCAGAGGATACATTGCAATGACTTTGGTGATCCCCTGCCTTGCCCATAGTGTGATTATAAGATTAATATTTGTGGGTTTGAGCAATATATAACTATATATAATTATATTAGTGTATAATCTACAGATCAGTGTTTTGCATGAATGCACTAAAAGAGTGCTTATGTTTTTTGTGAACTGAATGCTGCAACTAATGTATGTGAGCGTTGTTCACTCTCGTGACAGTCAACAATGCTCATGCACTGTATTTTACAGCACTGCGGCACACGGCACCCTGGTGTTGTATTGAAGACTGTTTACTTGTCAATATTTGTTTCCCCCTACCTAAATCTGAACCACACCTAACCACTATGAGTTTTTACAGGAGGGAAACCCTATGGGGAACATATTTCAACACAACATCTGTTTAGAGCAACTGGCAATTCAGACAACATAGCTACCATTAACGTTTTTGCTGAGACCAGTTAATATGAATATTTGAGGAAGTTTTATGAACAAATCGGTACAGATTCCCACAGAAAAATCTGATATTTTTATGCAAATATTGCCCGCTGGGTCTGAAAAATAAAGAGAACATCAGACACATCAGCAACAAATTTAAAACAACACATCAATCTGGCCAGTCCTGAATGACGATCACAAGACTGAAATGAAAGAAATGAACATAACCTGGTAATTCAGTCAGGAACACTTTAGTCAAAGAAAACTTTATTTCCATCTGCAGTATTATATTTGGTGGTATGGCTCCTGGAGCCCCTCTGCTTTTCCTTGGGCCAACTCAGAAAGCCTTTTTCACGCACATACGTGGAAAGCATAAGGCGGTGAGAGAACACCTCTCCGCCCTTTTACGTGCCTGTCTGAAAAGCCTTAAGGCAGAGAGAGACGCACCTGTCTGCCCTTCCACATGCAAACATGAAAAGCCTATGGCGGAGAGAGCACACCTCCCTGCCCTTCCATGCGCCTACATGGAAAGTCTAAGGCAAGGAGAGCAGCAGCAAAGACCCCCCAGGAACAGCAGCATCACTGACAAACAGTAATGACATTGATAAGTCAGACACAGCATGAAAAGGAGGAGCTGGGGTGGAAGCGGGTTGCAAAGCGGCTTGCAGAGGAAGCAGCAACAGTAGGCAGGCCAGAGCAGTTTAAATAGGGTGCCCTGAATAAGATTCGCCAATAGTTGCATAGAAATAAATCCAGTGATCTATCAGCTGACTTCCTTCCATCAGTCAGCTGCTCCATCAGTTGATTGGGCTGTTTGAGATCAGCTGATGTAGCTGGAATCTGAGCTGAGCTTGACATTGTGTCCTGCCTGAACTAACGCTATGCTCAATATCTTTTGGGACTGTGAACTTAGTTCATTTTAATATGTGTGAGCTGAACTTTAAGCTAGCAATGTGCACAACATTGTAATGGATGGATTTCCATGTGGTTTTCTGCTTTTGATTTGGTGATGATGACATTCATGTTCCCCTCAGGATGAATTTTGGTCACTTTGTGATCCCTTAACTTTTTATTTAGTGCCATCTTCAGGTCTTTACAATTTAGACGTTAAGTTTATTTAATTTTTTATTCATATTTGTCCATATTGTTTTGTTATTATTTTTTCTGTACTCTATTGATGCTCACTAGTACAACATTCACTTTTCCACAGTTCAATCACTGAAAGTCAACATCTTGTCCATCGTCTTATTTTGTCTCATGTTCAGCAGTGAGTCAGGCTCAATAAAACCCACTTCACATTTTCATTGGCCAAGCAGCAGTTCTACTTCCTGCCTCACCTCTAAAACATGATTTGAATCACAGGTTGCACAGAAACTGAAGAACCACTGCTCAGCCAGCGCCTGCTGCTGAAGCAGTTTCCATTTCAGTGCAACAATCCTTTAATTAGACAAAAATAGGAAGTAGTCATGCGGTATTTGAGAAGTGGTTTCCCGTTAGGACCGGCTGCAGGCACAGACCCAATCCTGACTTCTGCTGTGTGTGCCCACTCTCAAAACGGATCATATTATTATTATCAGCATCTTATGTGGGAAAACATATGGTAGCACTCCAGTGAGGAGAAATTCCTTTAGAAATGTTTCCATGACCTTGAATGACTACATTGCTTTTAAAGAGATGTTGTGTTTGTGAGTGGGGTTGAATGATGGTGTTTGTGGAGGGGAAGCTGCCTTGGCTGAGGAGGTGGCTGTCTGCTGCAGAGCTATTTAATCAGGGGGGAAGATCACATACCTTCCTATGGGCATTAGCTGAAGTGATGTTGCTGAACACAGGTGGTGGAATAAGAACATTTACGCAAGTGCTGTACTTAAAGAAGTGGAAAGATGGTCTTTTAGCAAAACTATGCTGTCTATACAGCAGAAAGACGCAAACACTTTTGAAATTGGTGCTACATGACCAAAGAAAAAAGAGGAAAAGAGCTGTGACATTTGCCTGTGCTCAAGAGGAAGAAAACCTGCAACTTCAAGAATGCACTGGACCAATAAACAGTCACAATAGTGGCTGACAGAATGCAAGCAAGAGCCAGCAAAACATCTTTTCATTTTATAGTTACAGTTTAATTATATATGTAAAACTCTCCACAGGATGAACAGTGGGTACATAAGCCTCAAAATCAGCCACAACTTGGCCCTGAGCAGAGTGACCATCCGCTATTGACCAAATAACTGACTGCAGTGTTTGAGGTTCCAGCTTTTAGTACCAGATCTGTGTGCTAGGTACCCCAACAGAGGGGAACCAAAAATGGGGACGGTAAGGAACGGTTCCATTGGTACCATCCACAATTTTTCACACTGGAAACGGATAAAAAGTGTACCAAACTGAACTGAACCGTACCGTACTGCTTGGTGGAAATGGGGCTTTAGTGTCTGTTGTGGCAGGCATAGAAAATGCAGAAGTACAATGTGTAGTATGAGCAACAGCCCAAGAGCCAGCGAAAATCTTATCTTATTTGAGCTGGTGCTGGTGAGATGGAGGGAAGTTTACCACAGTTCATTTACACATACTGCCCACATTATTATGATACAGAGCTGGTTGAAAGTTGGTGAAGTATCCCTTTAAATACAATTTTGTATTTCTATCTTTTGCCTGTGTGGGACTTTTTACTTTTGACTTTTACCCACTAACTGAGCATTTCTATAGTGTTGTATTGCTATTCTTACTTGAGTAAAGGGTCTGAATATTCTCTCCACCCTCCGTGCTCCTCTGTCTACCTCTACGTCTGATTTTCTCTCTCCTCTTCTATCTTCCTCCACTCCTCCATCTCTTCAGATCACCTGTTTTCCCACTCTGGTTTAAATACAATGCAGCCCACTCACCCTAAACAGCTTAAAACACTCCAACTGAGTCATTTCACCTTCTCCAGCTTCCCTCCTTGTTTTCTGCCTTCATCAAAACAGCATTTCAACAGTGGACTCAGAGGCTGAACTAATTGCTTATAATTTCACTTAGACACGCACTCACGTCCAACCCCAGTGCCTTGCTCCTCCAGACGGCAATCTCAATCTCTGCCTTACTTGTTTCCTCCCTTCCTCTTCTCCTCTCTGTCTTTTATTCTTTCCCCCCCAAGAGACATGATTTACTTGAGTCAGGGACAAGGACATCTGCCTATTAGCAAGTGCCACTGACGTAGGCATCGCCATCCCCTCCTCCTTATTATCCCCCTTCCTCATCCGCCTTCTTCTCCTGCTCCTCCTCCTCCTGCCTTTCTCAAATTGGGGTCACCAACCCTCATCGTGCAGGCTGGTGAATCATCAGTGGGACTCGCGCCGCACAAGGAGGAGGGACGTCGCCCGCCCAGGATACTTCCGTCCTCC
Source organism: Epinephelus fuscoguttatus (assembly GCF_011397635.1). Lineage (NCBI taxonomy): Eukaryota > Metazoa > Chordata > Actinopteri > Perciformes > Serranidae > Epinephelus > Epinephelus fuscoguttatus. The sequence goes on from NC_064756.1 coordinate 23,389,734, forward strand.
TTCCCGAATTACCAGGGTAACCCGACATTGTCTGCTCTCTACTGTCACATCACTCTGTCGCACAAAGAGAGGAATAAAGAAATAGAGGGAGAGGTGGAATATGAATGAGGGACGTAGTGGTAAAGGGGAGTGGGGACTTGTGAGCGATACAGTATAATGCAAACATATCAAAGCTCACCACCTTTTTCTTGCTTCATCAAACAGCCATTGTAATGTTATAATATAGTCACCCCATTAGCACTCATTCACTACATGAATAGGGAGGACAGGAAGTAGAGAGCTTATACCCCACCACTGCGTCAGCATTTTTTCTTTTTGTATTGCTGTATGTTTAAAACATGCAACGGCATATTTTAAATTCCTCACTAACATCTTGTGGCAGCCCAGGATCCCTAGAAATCATTCATGCAAAGAACAATTGTGCGCCTTACAATTTATGTCCAGTGCTAATGTTCAGAAACATTGCAGGAAGTAGTGTCCTCACTGTATATGTAGCAAGGCTATAAGACCACTTTCCCACTGGACAAAAAACCCACTAACACCTACTAACCCCTGGCTTTTGTGCTTAATGGGAAAGGTTACAACGGGCATCCCTTCCTGGGATAGATGACTCTGCAGTAGTCACGGGTATTTATCAGCTCCAGCTCTGATCGACGGTGATTGAAATGTGACAACTGGGTGGACACACATTTTAACCCCCAGCACGATGCAATGACAGACCACCACAAAATACCACCCATCTCCACCTAAACAGCTCTCAAACATTGTTCAAAATTTAGTCAGCACTGAGTTTGAGAGAGAGACTGAATAAGTAAGAGGCAGAAATTTTTTTTTACTGACTGTCAGGCTGCGTTCTACTGTTTACTTACCAGTTTTCTTGCCTTTCCGTACGTCGAACATGACATACCAGGGAAAAGCAAAACAAATCAAAACAAACAAGCAAACAAAAGAAACAGAGGCATACTCGTCTGCTGATGCAGAACGCATACACAGCTCTGGTCTACTGGCAGTGGAAAAGGAGTATGTTGCCCATTCTAACAGGTGTTACCATATTAGAAAAACCTGCACACACAGATTCATTTTGGTCAGCTAGGTCTCACTCTGAAGTTGTCGAAATCCGGCACTTGGGCAGTGACTTCTGGCATCAGACACAAACGAAAAAAGCTGTCCTTTAATGTTGGCATGATACGCGGCGGCCAGCAGCATCAAAAGGAAACGCGACAGGACAAGAGCGAAAGTGAAGGCGGCGAAAGGTAGGGTGATGGTGGCTAGGAGGGGTGGTGGATGGGTCCAACAAACACCAATTTTCACCCAGAAGTGCGGTGTTCACGTCCTGTAAGATTATAAAACCCAACCACGTGCTTTTGTTGTCTAAACCTAACTACGTGCATTAGTTGTTGAAGAAAAAAAGAATCAGTTTGCGGTGTTTTACCAGCGTAGTTCATTTATTTTGAAAGAGACTGTATGTAAACTGTAAGTTTCCTGTGAAAACAAAAGTGCATTTTGAAAGAATGTAGCAGGCAGAACTTGCAACGGCATCCCAGAACGTCACCAACCAACACACCCAGGGTACCTTGATGTCGTATCTGAACATGGAAAATCCATGACCAAACATTGATATGGGCTGATGTATTTGTTGCAAGTAGTATGTTGATTCATATACATATGAAGATGTACAGATGGGTGGATGTATAAACTGTGTAGGTATACTATAAATGAAAGGAAATCGAGAGCCATACAAGGGAGGAGGGTGGGGGGTGGGAGGGGAAAAGTTCCTTTTTTTTTTTTTCTTTCTTTCACCTTCTTCTTTTTTGTTTCTCATTTTCTCTTCTGATGCTCAAAAATTATCCTTGTATGGTGTGTCTGTAAGGTTATGCATTTATGTATGTTTCCTCTGTAAATGCGGCTTAACCTATGGTAACAAACTGTACTGTGCACCATGAATATCCTATAAGAGCATCTGTTAATAAAAACAAATCTTTAAAAAAAAAAAAAACATTGATATGGGACGAGGTCAGAGTGAGAATGTGTTGTTTTAGTGGAGAGAGATAATCAAGATTTAAACATGTTAACATGTCCATTTTTGAATGATACAAGACATATCATGAGCGAAATATGCAGTCAACACTACGGCTGAACATTTCCCCCTTAAAACTACAGTGTACCAATGATGAACAGATTGGGAAAGCCAAGGTTTCATTGGTCACACATTTAAGGAAACACCTCTGTCAGCTTGTGGAATGAGGGTTATCAGAGGAGAAGCAGTTGTGGCTACATATTAGTATTAAGTTTCACTTTCAGATCAACTTGTCACAGCTGGTGATTGTGAACAAGGCCTGTTTAGCCATACATTATTAGCTGTTTGATAACAAAGTCAAGCTGAATACTCATTTTATCTATTACTGTTATGTTTCTAACGTTGTAGCAAACAGTGAGCAGAGTAGAAAGTGAGCAGGTACATTCAAGCTGGCTGGTAGAGATAGACATGGGGACTAACTTGCATATTCATTGAGCTGCACATACTAAATGAGGCAAAGGTGTAGAGTTACATCCAAGCCTTTTTGAACAGAGATGAATTTTTAAGGTTTTAGGAATGTTAACTATTAATTTCCTGTATCTAATAGGACATGAACTCCTGCATGAAAGTCAAATGTGCTACACACCCATCTGCAACCCCAGCCTTCACACTTTACTTTCCGCTTTGCTACATTAAGGCCACACCATTTTCCCTGCACTAAGTGTCATTGGACATAAATCATTCAAAGTTAAAGGTCTAGTTTTGTCAGATTTAGTGGCATCTAGAGGTGATGTTGCAGAACTGAAACTTCTCTCATGTGCCAAGCTAAGGAGAACTACAGTGGCCGATTCGAAAATGTGAAAGGCCCGGTCTACAGCCAGTGTTTGATTTGTCGATTCAGCTTATTTCAGGTGGTTATAAACTAATGGAAATATAGTTCTGAATATTATTTACCATTTTTGCCAATGAATGCCTTAAATTCCATGCACTGGACCTTTGACATAATCCTTAGGAATCCTAGGATGCGACATCTGGGAAACATGAATCAGTGGTTTCTCTTTCGGTGGGCAAAACTATCTGAATATAGACACCACTTCACAGATAAGCAGTTCTGGTGAACTAAATCTTTAATTCAACTGTTACTTCACATTTTAGAAGTTCAGACACCACATGTATGGATTAGTATTTGTCATTTTTACATAGTCAAAATCTGACAAAGGGCCTCACAAAACTTTATGTTTATGTTGCTCAATTGAACTAAACTCTCTTGTTTTTCTTTGGCCAATGCGCATTGTTTATAACTGGGCAGAATGTAGAGAACAGCAGGACTGTGTGTGTATATGTTATGCGTGTGTGCTCACAGAGGCAAAAGGTCAGCTTCGGCTTGGTCCAACGGCATGCTGACTTGGCCGCAGCTTATTTGCTGATGCTATCTGTGAGTAGGAATCTGAGTAAACAGTGAGGCAAGATAACAAGAGGAGCACATCTTCCTTCTCCGCTCTCTCCTTCAGCTCTCCACCACAAACTGCCCAGATCCTTACAGAGAACAAACAACTCTCATCATCCTTCCATCTCTTTCGTGTCTCCCCCTGTGAAATCTGTATTTAAAATCTCTTTCAACCCACAGACTCTTCTCTTTCTGTTTCTGTCTCAGCCTCTCGCTCCCTCCTTTCTCTGTGCCAGAGAATGTAAGACTCGAGTGCCCTTTTCCTGTTGTAAAACTGCCAGATCTCTGTCCTTAAGCTCGGTCCTGTTCTCCTTGCTGAAGATATCAACGGACACAGCTGTCCTGACTGGACAGACAGCCACATCCTGCCAAAGATAGTAACAGAGAGATGAATCACTTGATTACTTTATTCAAGCCAGAGCTGTTCATTCACTTTAGCACAAACACACAGAGGTTCATGCGGTTGCTCGCTACGTGTTTGAAATATTTTCTTTCACATTTTCTTGTCATTCAGAGAATCTGGAAATGTGTCCAACCTGTTTCAGGGTCTAAAGAGAGTCTGGGCTGCATGGCGTGACACTGCAGGCCACACCTGGACACATCTGGGGAGGGCAGCCCTGCTCTGACCCCCAGCACATCTGGAGCTGAGACACTCCGAGACGGCGAGGAGATGCATAAATAACACTCACACATATGTACAGTATGTTCTTCATGGGAACTACACAAACGCAGACAGGTATGCACTTCTGCAGCATAGAAAAAACATTCGTCCTCGTTCATGTGTCATGAGTATGTGTATTTAAATGTACACATATGCAGAGAGACTAATGTGTGATGATGTTCATGTTAAATCGTGTAATAACACACACACACACACACACACACACACACACACACACACGCACACACGTAGACCAGATGCAGCTGGTCCACCCTGCCGTGTCATGAGTTGTGAGCCTGTGTTTTTATTTTATGTATGAAAGGAGACTTGTGTTTTATCACACTGTCTCAGAGAGAAATATGAGCAGGTGCTGCAGCTGTTTGAGGGGCATTTTAACCTCCCAGAAGAGCCCACTAACAGTGCCGGACAAGACATCCCGAATTAAAGCTCTGAGCCTCCTTCAGGGTCGACCCATAGATACAAAATCGTCTGTGTTGTGGAAGGCTTGCAGTCAAAGCAAAGCAGAACTGTGTCAGATAGGAAAGAGTCTGAGTTTACATAACAGTTTGTATCTGTTATTCATGAACAATCATCCTTATAATGAGCACTAGAGAGGCACTTATACTATATCCGCTCAAAATTATCAGACCATGCAGGTAAAATGGTGCTGTATCTGACTCTTTATTTCTGTATCAGGGTTCAGTGAGGGTGAAAAATGACCTGAGTCCTGTTTAACCTTGATAGGGATGTTGACTGTGAAGCATTTAAAGGAATACTTCACCCAGAAATTGACCATTTGAATATCAGTAAGTGATGCCGTGTCACATGCCCCCAAAGAAACATTATGATTTACTGATTAACTGGGGACCATGTTAAACAACAGCAAAACTATATCAAAAATCTGTTTACATACTTGCACACAACCTGTGCAATTTAAGTCTCCTTTATCCAGTCGTATGCTCAGAATTTCCCAAACTTTTGCATTTTCACTAAAACCGTTTTAAGGATTTAAAACTGAACTTAAAGTAAAACGTATCTATGCTCCCTGCAAAGCCAGACTCCAATACTGGTTTATAGCAAAAAAGCATGTGTTTATGTAGTACTGAGGATACGACCAGATAAATGAGACTTGGATTATACTGCGTGAGTTTTGTGAGAGTTTCTAAATTGATTTTTTCGCTGTTGTTAAACATGGTCACCAATCAAAAAATCTATATGTTTGCCGTTTCCATGGAGGCATACAAGAAAAACAAACATTTTCTCACAAATTCAAGGTCACACGACTGATTGATTTCTCAGTGGTCATTTTGCAGGTGAGGTATTCCTTTATTGTAAAAAACAAGTGTTGCACACTGCATTTCTTTTATTTTGATGACGCTCTGGCCTTTGGGCCTTGTTCAAAGATCACCAGTGGCGACACCAGTGGCAGTGATCAGCACCTCATTGTAATTCTTGGTGTGCGTTGATTTTATATTTGAAGTATTCCTTTAAGCATCAAACTTCATTTCTGACCTTAAAGGTAGTAGTAACAAAACAGGCCGAACTCATGGTCCACATACTAGCTTCTCACAGCATATGGAGTTTGCTTAGTTTGCCTGTGATGATAAAAATGCAGATTTGGTTGGCTGAAATGACGACTATCATGAGCAAATTTTATCAGTTATAGCAAGCTAGCATGTGCTAATGATAATGTAACCCTATTTTCTTGACTGATGGTGTTCCCCAGTTCTTCCAGGCTGTGGGTAATAAGCGGGCTACAACATTTATTTCTTCCTCTACTTTTGATTTTTACCAACACAACAAGACAGTACTAACACATTCTAACTTTGGGGTACAGGAACTTCTCTTCCTGTTAAGCATGAAGCTCATTCTCTCTTGTGTATCTCATACCTGTCCCCACAAAACAAGGGCAGGTAATAACCAAGGGAACACAATGAATCCACTTAAACACCGCACATGAAAATACATATGAAACAATAAACAAAGTACTTTAAATGTCAATGAAATAATTTACCAGTAACTCAATAATGCTGAATCTATTACTTATTAAATATAAATGTACCCATTAACAAATAACAGTAATAAAAATAAACCCAAAATAAAATGTGTGCAGTATTTATGGTTACAGTAACACTCTGCTTGTCAGCTGGCTGGAGTTGATGGAGTTTAAATTTCCTCTAACCAAATAAAGAGAAGGACAGGGCCACTAATGTTACCATAAACTGTGATAACTATCTAGTACCGGCTGTGTTTGTCCTTAAGGTAACCTGTAACCCTGCAAATTAATGCTATAACATGCCCTTTGCTTTTATAAATGATATTGTAGTAAACCACTTAGCAAGGCATGTTGATGTTTGCAGCTTAAATTAGAACAAACACAGTGTTTAATCAGTTCCTTTAAAACTTTGTGCTTGTATTTTTGTTTTTGAAAGCCAAAAAAAGCAAAAATGCAGCGACTGCCCAGCTGGCACACAACCAATCTTCAATGTTAAAATGTGGTTTGACTTAAGACAGTTGAAACAACATTTAATTCTGGTAGTTGTAAAAAGGTTAACAAATTCTCATGAATCAACACTGAAATTTCAGAAAGATCCATTTCAACACTGAAACAATTTTGAAACGTTTAAAGTTTATGAGATCACTTTGAAAAAACATTGAAACAACATTCCAAAATCAGTGTTAACTCATCTTTCAAAATCAAAACATAGCCCAACAGTGATTCAACCGTGGTGTATGACATTGATTCAGCAGTGAATAAACATTGGAATGCCGGCTGGGTGGTTCAGGAGTGCAGTCATTTCCTCCGACATTAGAATAATTTTTTCACATCAACACTGGTTTTCTTGAACCGTCCTCTTCCTTTAATTCTCTTTGTTGTCATTTCCCTCATTTTTGCAACAAGAGGCTGTGCACTCACTTACCACATAGCTATTTACACACATGCATTCCTTTTGTGAGTCTTGTGGCCTTGGTGCTCCACAGCCACTAGCTGACTCTGAAACGCTACCAACTCCTACTCAAACCACATCCCAGACTGGGTCTCACTCTCTATAAAATTCCTCTGCTCTCCTTCATCTCGGTGATTCTCTCTCTCCACATCCTTCGCCCTCTTTCACTTTATTTCAACCTCTGCTGTCTTAATTTTATAAGCTGTGTTTCAGTTCAGCTGCAGCTCATCCACTATCTTCACTCAAGCCCGTCTGGCATCTGCAAAATCTCTCCCACCCATCTTCTGTCTACTATAAACTGTTTGCACGCAGTGCCATTGGTTGTCATGACAACGGGCGGGCCAAGGGGGTGAGTTGCAGGTGTTCCTGTTTGGGTTTGATGGCGGGGAGCGCTCAGCGTTTCTTATTTTTAGTCTTGTGGAGAGCTGTGCTGCCTGTGGTTTGAGTGGGCCACTGGCTTGTTTGTTTATTTATTGCGAACAGCCAATCACCCATGCAGGTTTGTGTCAACATGGGGGGCCAGCTTCCTGTTATTACTGACCACACACACACACACACACACACACACACACACACACACACACACACACGTATGCATATACAAACCTGTAATATGTATGTACTGTAAATGTGTGGCCTCTTACAAGCACGTAGACAGACACGTGCTGTATGTGCTTTTCTAGACAAAGAACCTGGAAGCATACTTGTAAAAATGTGCACAAAGTGGTGAACAGACTTCACGACACAACTGCAAACATCATTCCTTACGTGTGCTTGTCTAATAAATTCACTTTTTTAAAATTGTTTCTCTTTTCAGCAGTCTCACTGCAGCTCAACTAACAAAAGAGCTGACCACAGGTTTGATAAATTGACCTTGAGTTAAATCACACCTTGGACAAGTCACCAGACTATCACAGAGCTGACACATAGGGACAGACAACCATTCGCACTCACATTCACACCTACAGCCAATTTAGAGTCACCAGTTAACCTGCATGTCTTTGGACTGTGGGAGGAAGCCGGAGTACCCAGAGAAAACCAATGCTGACAAGGGGAGAACACACAAACTCCACACAGAAGGGCTCCCCCACCCCAAGGTCTGAACCAGGAACCCTCTTGCTACGAGGCGACAATGCTAACCACTGCACCACACCTGCTTCGCTGCAAGACAAGCCTGACTTCAGATGCTCATGTGTCTAGCAACTACCCTGGAGACCAGACGGACATCCATCAGTTCCCTACCTCCTCTATCATTCCATCCAGCAATTACAAGAGGGTTTGTCTGTGAAGGTGCAGAGCAATCCAAGACCTGTACAGTAAAATCAGACACCAGCCAGCTAGCAGGGACACGAGACTGGAGATTACTGGCAGATCTGAATCAGCGTCTATGATTCCCATCTGAGATTGCCCCTACTAACCTCAGACCAGACCTTGTGCTTTGGTCCTCCTCACTGCGTCTCGTCTACATCATTGAGCTCACTGTGCCCTGGGAAGATGCTGTGGAGGAGGCCTACGAGCGCACAAGCATTGAGTATGCAGAGCTGGCAGCAGACACTGAGCACATGGCTGGAAAGCAAAGGTTTGCCCAGTTGAAGTGGGCTGCTGGGGTTTCGAAGGCACATCAACTACCAGGCTGCTTAAAGAAATGGGAATTCGAGGTCAAGCCTAGTGTCAGGCCATCAGTGCCCTCTCTGGCGCAGCCGAATTATGGATTAAGAGAAAAGATGACACTTGGGCCCGAAATACCCACCTGAATGACCCCAGTGAAGCTTTTAACAGCTTTTTTTTTTTTTATCATTTTCAGAACACTTGTGTAATTCATCTCAACATTCATTTAAACAGGCTCTATATGTAATTCAGGATATATCAGTTGTCTGCACATGGTTCTCAACATGGAGGGGCCTAGCCGGCAGCTAACAGCTGGTGCAGCGGAAACCGCCGTATGAGCACAGTGCAAGGCAGTGGCAATGAACTGGTCACTGGGATGGACACGTGCACCAACATGCATTAACATGCACATGTGGCCGGACCAGCTTACCACAACAGACCACAGAGAAGCTCGGACCACACCACACACAGGTAGCGTGACTTCATTCTCTGCTCAGGACACCAATACTCCACTTTATTTGTACATAGCAAATAGTGGTTTGCTGCAAACTTAATGCTCTGAATGTCACATACAGAACCTTTGATGATGGTGGATCATCTTCATCTCTGAGCTCCCCCCTTCAAGTCACGCACATTCAGAGGATATTCTTATTCAGCCTCAACAATCAGAGTGATAATGTTTAGATTCCCTTCATATATAGAGAACAAGTTGCTGTTTGGTCTCTGTGACACATTATCCACTCTGCTGTGAGCCAATCAAGGCCGTCTGTGTTAAACTGTGTGTGACCCTCAGGGGAGTTTGTGCCAGGACAAACCAAGTCTGGCATCTGTGTTTGCTGGCACCTGCTTTCTAAAATATACACTGACTATATTAATAGTGTATCAACTAGAGCGGGAGCTGGGATGTCTTTAACAGCTGCTCAATAGGCTCACTCAAGAGTGTAAATTACAGTGTGTGCACTACATAATGATGTAGCACCATTTTATCACACCGAAGGAGGAGAATTATTGATTCAAGTTTTTATTCAGTGCGTTGCTGTATTTTGGTTCAGACTTTTACTGTTGTGTGAAAACTCAACAGTAAAAGACAGTAAAAGAAAAACTTGATTATCTTTGTTTTTACACCCCCAAAAATGAAATGTATATCAAAGTATAATGTTTGATAGGTTTCTGTCATGTTGGGATTCAAGGTTTTCATTCACCAAATAGTGTTCAGTAGTCTCAGCATACATTATGTTGTGTTAACAGGAAAAAAATGTGCATGTGTGGCCTTTTTCTGGAATATATTTGAGTTATACAAGCATTTTTATTGTTTTCTTTTTAAAGTTATGATCACTATTTTCCTCTCTTTCCTCTCTTATTTTTCCTTATCCGAAACAAGGGTGCATGCTGTGCAGACTGTAAAGCTGCTTGAGGCAAACTTGTGACTTGGGACATTAGATTACTCGGCTTGACAAGTAGCTTTTTACTGTATCATTTATATATTTTCAAAAATCATATCATTGTCTCTGTGCTTCTTTTCTTTGAGATGTATGTGCCTCTGATTGATTCTGACATCTAAATAAGGAATTCATTTTAAATATTCTGATCTATAATGATCTGACTGGAATCAAAAGGTCGTCTATTTGGATACATTTGTTGGCAGTCATTACTCTTACCAATTTTATGACAGTGAGTCTCCAATAATAGATGTCTATTAAAGTTTGTGGCCTATTTATCAATTTTCTTTCAAAACCGGACAAAAACATTACTTTGGTGACTTTACATTATTTGGTACACGACCTACAAGATTGTGTTTTCACAGCTGGAAATAAAATAACTTTTAGCAAATGATACACTACAAACCAGTGCAGCTGATGCATGTGGTCTAGAGTGCACAGGAGCACGCACGGGAATACGGCTCTGAAATTATAAATGTTTCACCCTAATTTGATGTTTTCCTAAATCACAGAGCTGCTCTGACTGCAGGAACTGTAAACATCCACTGCTGTGCAACAGTTTAGGACTTATGTTTACTGTGCAACATGCTGTATGTTTCAGTTCTTGTATCCATAATGTTTTTTCTTAAGAAATTCAAAAGACATATCACACCTGGGATGAACCTGAACCGATAACGGAAGGTGATTTTTTCAGACAGAAGCGATCCACCAGTGTGTGTGTGTGTGTGTGTGTGAACTCAGGAACCGTCTCCCTCTGAGCACTGAATTACTGAATGAATTTGAGCAGCAGCAGCAGTAGTAGTTTCTGGAGTGTGTAGGAGGGTGTTTGAATGAAAGACGAGTCCATCGCTGTTTCAGTGTCCTTGAGCTAGATAATGAATGTGTACCAGCTTATAGGATGCTCTCTCTTTCTCTCTCTCTCTCTCACACACACACACATGCACACACACACACACACACACACACACACACACACACACACTGGCTGTTCAATGACCTTGTCTTTAGCATCTGCAAACATGATATGACTGAAATGTGCTGTGGAGGAGGAGTGTGACCATGAAACTTCCTGTTTTCCTTATTTTATTCACATTTACTGATGCATATTTACCTTGTGCCACCTCTCATATTTTTGATTTGCTATTATAATCATAATATCAATGATAAACTTTATTTATACAGCACTTATCTTAACAAGGTAGCAAGGTGCTTTGGAGGAAGAAATAAAAACAAATGCCCCATCTCACAATGTTATCAGAAGCGAAAGATAATTTGAAAAGCGCCTCGTGATTCAGATCCGCTCCAAAATGTAATGTGTTCCTCCTTGGCCTTTGCTACATCCTTCTATCAGGTTTCATAAAAATCGGGCCAGTAGTTTTTCAATAATGCTGCTGACAACAAACAAAGTGAACTCAAATCATAACCTTCTTGGTGGAGGTAATAAAACCAACGCAGGAATCATAAAACATAAGGGCATAAAATAAAGTTAAAAAGAGTGGAATGATAAAATCCAGGAACATAATAATTATATATGCTTTCTTATAAATCAAAAGCTTTAAAGAAAACATTTTAAAGATGCTACTGATGCCTCTGTGATTTTAATACAGATTTTGGTGGATAAAATGTTTAATTTAGCAGTAATTATAAGGAAAATTTAGATTTATTTCATGGTTGGTTTATTATTTGACATTTTCTCCATATATGTTGAATTATTCACTTGCCTGTAGACAAATTAGCCTTTTGTTTTTTAGGTTTAGCTGATGTGCTATGCAAAAAATGTTCTGGCTTACTCTAAAAATGCACTGAATTATTAAGTTGGTATTGTACCAGACAACTCTGTCTCTATTTCCCCATCATTAGTGCCAAAGTATATTGTGTAAAAATTCTTGAAGTAACTGGGAAATGATTCAGAAATAACAGCTCTCCCAGTCACACCAAGTTTCAGAACATAATGAGCAAAGAATCCACGCTAAGTATTGATAGTGTTAAGCCTGTGAAAAGAAAATAAACTTTGGGTTCAACCTTAAAGTTTGATAAGACTTCTGACAATTACACTACAAGAGGTATTTCCTTGCTGAAAAGATGGTCTTTTTTTTTTTTTTATAAAACTGGGCCATCTACACAATAAAAAGATGCTAATACTTCTGGCATTGGTGCTTCATGACCAGAGAAAACAGAAGCAAAGGGCTGTGGCATTTGCTTTTGCTCAAGAAGTAGAAACCTACAACTGCCAAAATGCACTTCACCAAACCAGCGCAGTAATGTCAGCTTGTCCATTTTGACACAGAAAACAATATGGTGGCCAGCTGGTAACTAACAATCTTGAATTACAGTTAAACAGTGAGCTAAAATATGCTTCTGAAAACATATTTTAGCTCACTGTTTAGCTGTCATATGGATTTCTGCAAATTTATTTTGTTGACCTGTTCTGTACACACGATATCTATTGCACGTCCTGGAAGAGGTTTCTGTGTGTTTCTATCATTTTTTCCCCGTTAAAGTGTTTTTTTGGGAGTTTTTCCCTTATCTGCTGTGAGGGTCCAAGGACAGAGGGATGTCGTATAATGTAAAGCCCTCTGAGGCAACTTGTGATTTGTGACACTGAGCTTCATAAATAAAAATTGAATTCAATTTTAGGCGAGAAATAGGCAATACAGTGACAGAGTCATGGTACATATTTGATTAGCTCTGCTTAGTTTTACTGTTTTTACCAGAATGTGGCAGGAGTTTGAGAGACAAAGAGAGGCAGGGGGTTTTCCCTATCTTAATCCGCTTCTATTCTTTTTGTGTCCGTGGTAGCATTCGAAAATGCTGAAGTACAATCTGTAGTTCAAGCAACAGCCCAGGAGCCAGTGAAAAATTGCGAGAAGATTTGAGCTGGGAGATGAGCAGGGAGATCTGAGTGATGGAGGAGAGTTTACCACAGTTCATTTACACATACTACCCACATTGTTACAATACAGCTGGTTGAAAATCAGCAAAGTGTCCCTTAAAGTGCCAACTTCAGGGTAAAGTGTCATCACAACTCCACCGTGCTCACTGTCCTGTCACTGCAGATGCAGCCGCTCCATCCTGCCCTGCAGTAACCCCTTCTCCCATCATCACCTGACCTTGCCCGCCCATATACTCACCTGCTTCCCATTTTCCTAATCAGTCTCGCAGTATATTTACCGGCCCATTTCCACTCAGCCTCTGCCAGAGTGTCTAATTTGCTTTTATCGTACACCGACTGTCTTTGTGTTGCGCTTTATAGTCATGTTTTCCGTTCTTCCTGCTTTTGTATCTCTTGTGCTGTAACGGTACTTCCTTTTCATGTATTTGGGGTTGACTGTGTGTGTGCATGTGTGTGGTTAAGGTGTACTGAGCTACAGTTGACCACGAAGCAAAGAAACATTGTTAAAATAAAACAATATTTATGTTTCGGCAACCACAGCTCTGGTATAAGTAATTGTGTGACCTTTTTGAATCTTAAAGGGAAATTTTGGTTTATTTCAACCTGTCTCCTATCGTCCTAAATTTGGTTCAAGTGACTAGTGACATACAAATAATAGTTAGTATGTTAGCCGTTAGCCTAGATACAGCCGGGGCGCATAGTAGTGTCAGACCTGTTAAAACGTAGGTGAACGGGAAACCTTCAAGTGCAAAGTTAGTCCACTAAACAAGCTTTTTCTCCACAAAGACCGCCTCATATCGTTAGGATAAATGTCAGAGAACATATAGAAAACGACATGTAAACGTGTTGTCTTATCTTACCAGTGTGGTGCCATGTTTGTTTACCATTTAGCTCTGCTTTCCAAAGTGCAGCCGAAATATATCTCGCCAGCTCTAGATAAAGCCCAGCTGGATACTAACGTTACTCCAGGTGGAGGTGTCTCGTCCTTGGTCACATCCAGACCTTGAAAATAAGGCTGCAACCGGTTCCTTTCCTTGCAACAGCGGCATTCCTCTTCTGTGGGCGCTGGGGCACAGCATCCACAGGTACACCACCAATCTCCAGAGCTACGCAGCCTTGCAGCAGCCATTCCTCCTCTCTCGTCCTCTACCTGTTGCGCCTCTCTCTCTCTTCCTCCTCCGTTCTTCAATTTCACGAAGCTCTTCGTCAGTGTATTCTGGCTCAAATAAATAAGGGCGGCCATCAAACTCTGCAAAATCAAATTCCTCCTCCACAAAGTCGAAGTCTGGCAAAAAGTCAGCCATTATTCTATAAATCTTTCATAAAATAAATGAATGAACTTTTCAGGCTACTGTCTGGTTCTGCCTTCCAGCTGTTGCTGCTTGTTCAGGCACGCTATGAGATCGCTGCTTGTTCTCGCGATATTTCGGCCACGCTTTGGAAAGCAGAACTAAATGGTAAACAAACATGGCACCACACCGGTAAGGTAAGACAACATGTTTACATGTCGTTTTCTATATGTTCTCTGACATTTATCCTAACGATATGAGGCGGTCTTTGTCGAAAAAAGCTTGTTTAGTGGACTAACTTTGCACTTGAAGGTTGCCCATTCACTTACATTGTAACAGGTCTGACGCTGCTATGAACGGTTAACATGCTAACTATTATTTCTATGTCACCTGAAACAAATTTAGGACGATAGGAGACAGGTTGAAATAAACCGAAATTTCCCTTTAATGGGTCTAACAATTTCCTAGGGGTAAAATTCCCCTAGGTGGTGTTTCTTGACCGTGCTACAAAAGAAATAACACCCTCCGCTCCTGCAACATTAGCTTAGCAAGTAGTTACTGTAAGTCCAAAATTTCCCTTCCAGCAGCTGTACAAGCATGGTACCTGTTGTCTTTCTTGTGAAATGGTAGGGTTAGTGACTCAGTGGGCATCAGAGGGAGTATGAGGTGATAGCATGAGAAACACACACACACACACACACACACACACACACACACACACTTCTTCCCCACGTCTCTCTCTGCAGAAACAGTGACCTCAGGACAAAGGAATGAAATCTTATCGCTGCAAAAACTCATGTAGGAATTCTCCGCCAGTGAATAAAAAAATGTCAGACCCTGTTTGTGTAACTGCGTCTGTGTATAGTCTGTCAGTGTGTACATTCATGCAGGATGTGTGGCCCTTTCAGTAGAATGGACTCCTTCATGTGAACATCTAATGAAATCTCGTTTTTGTGTCCCTCTCCTTTCTGTGCTCTCCTCGTTCTGACATCCATTCGTCCTTCCCAGCATACAACACCCACAAATCATCCTTCTTCTTTCTTTCTTTCTTTCTTTCTTTTTTTTTTTTTTTTTTTTTGCAGTGTCACTCCCCACTAAGGCCCGTTCAATGTCTAAAAACAGTCTAAGTATTTACTGGAAGCATCTAACCAGAAATCTATCCAGTGGTTGACAAATAAAGCAGTGTAGTCACCTACTTTGTGTGCTTGGTGTTTAATCATTGCAAAACCTTGTGATGTTGAGCCCAGTAGTAGAGGGCCTTTTTTATAGAGGACATTTTTATTCATCTTTAATTTGTTTGTTGGCAACATAATTGAGTGGATATGGTATAATAGCAAGTCTTTACATGTATAAGACAGGTGGTAACAACATTTTCAATTACATTAGATCCAACTTTATTGTCACTGCACACTCAGGTACCACAACAATAAAATCAGTTTAGCACAGATGACGCAAAAGGTATCACAAGTGCATAGAAATGTATATAAAAATTAAAGAATGTACAGAAAGAGCAATAAACCTGTGGGGTAGTGATAGAAGAAAGAAAAACATCTATGATATGTCCAGTTTGGACACAAAATTACAAACAGCAAGCAGTTATATGAATATGTATGCTCAGTGTAAAAGAAAACACATTTGTTTGTTGGGTTTGTTTTTGTCCAGTTGGTTGCATCTCTACCTAACATTACATGCAGTATCATCAGCATATAGGGAGATATCCAAGCTGGTTTTCTGACCTTCATTAGAAGCCACCTGCTGCCCTTTCATTCTTTGAAAAAATACCTGAGCCAAATAATAAAGGTCAATTTGACGTTTACATTCTGACAAAGATCCTCCTTTCTCATTTCATTATGCCTGAGTTAAGTGTTTCCAAGTTGACCTTAGCGTAACTTTTTACCTTTTATAGATTTGAGCATTTTGCTTTGTGATGACTGAAACAATGATAAAAAAAAAGTAGAAGACCAAAAGTTGTTTTTGTTATGCTGAATCACCAGGGAATTGCCAAGATGGCGAACTTGGAACTCATTGGCTAGCAATCTAATAATGATAAGCCTCTGGGGGCAACAGCCAGTATGTCAGGAGATCTGGTGTCGAAGATGAATATCTTGGACTTACTTTCCATGCAGAATAATTCATTTTCAAAAAGCTAATTCAAAGCTAAATCGTTGTCAGGCGATAGCTGATGGGTTCTGAGACTGCATTCTGGCTAATACATTAATTCATCCATCCACATACAACATGCAAGGTACCCTAGTTGGTGTATTGGTTATTGACGTTCTGAGACACCATGTCAAATTCTCTTCTTTCAAGATACACTTCTGTTTTCACAGGAACTTTAACGTTAACATACAGTCTCTTTCAAAATAAACGCACTATGTTGGTACAACACCCTGAATTCACATTTCTCCTTCAACAACAAACACGTGCAAGAACAGGGATTGGCTTTAGAATGTCACGGGACACTAACACCACTCTCTCGGATAAAAGTCTGTGTTTGTTGAACCCATCCACCACAACTCCCACCCACCCCACTTGGACCTTTACCGCCTTAATTTACGTCCTTGTCCCACCACGTTTCCCCCTGATGCCACCAGGGGCCGTTAAACTATAATGGCAACCGGCCGCATATCATGCCGACGTTAAAGGACACCTTTTTTCATTGTCTGACACCGATGACTTCGGAGTTTACCTGCAGCTTAAATATGATGTGTACTACTTGAGTACAAACGGAAACCAAAACGCTTCTGATCTCTGCATTTTATCCACTAGATTTTGCTTACAGATTCAGCGTACATGTGCAGATATCTGTCCATAGAGATTACCAAGATGGCAGCTAAAGGTCTGCACTGCTGAAATGAGTGGAGTGGAACTGTTGTATACTTAGGTTTCATGTTATGCTTGAGTGTTAACGTTGTTCTGAAGGCCACACCAGAAGGTGGAATAAAAAGCAGCACATCATGGCGAGTAGGAAGATGTGATATAGTTTATGGGGATAATGGCATATGTTTTCAGATAGCGTCTCTTCAAGAAGGCCTTCATAGTGTTGCACTGTTTTGTCCACATGAAAAGTGACAAAAAATAGTTGTTTAAATCTTATTAAAAAAGAGACAGCTAGAGAAAGATGTTCACCTTGACTTTGGAAAGTTAGAGAAATGTTTTGACCCATCGCCCACCCCCAGTCAGACGTTGAAAAGGTTTGAAGGGGTTTCTGAAGCTATTCAACTGTTTGACAGGCAGCTCTGATTTAAAGTATACTGGCAGCTATATAGTTTAGCCTACTCTCTAAGGGGTAACTAAGCTGCATGCCTTTGTTTTGTCATAATGTATACGTATAATCTTTATTTTTTTCTGTGCACTCTACAAAGTTTCATAGTTGTACATCAAAGGCATCTAAAAAAAAAGCAAAACAATGTAACTTCATTAGACCCACACTATTAAGTTAAACGTAAGGTCATCACAGAAATGACTCTCCAGCTCCTCATGTTTGTCATTCAGGCCATTTCCTAGTGAGGCATCGATCACCGTAAGTGTTTGAACATCAATCTTTGCCTATTTTTGGGGCCGTGAAGCTTTTCTCTCATGACTCACTCTGCTCCGTGACGTGCTCTTCTCAGGAAAATTTGATTTTGGAAAAAGACTGCAGACAACCGAGTCATTAAGCTCCATTGTTTCCATAAGTTCCAAAACGACACTTCACGTTATGTTGATGTTTATCTGCATCGCTTCACCGGGTTCATTTTTAAAACAGCGACAGCACTTACCTGCAACACAATGAAACCTTTACATGCTCACAGCACTGCACAGTGCATAATCAGATTCATTAATCTGAACTAATGCCATGGTTCAGAGTGAAGTGATTTTTCCGTTTCACACAGGTGTACAGGAAGTGATTGATCACTCAAAGAAAGATGTGGCTTTGCAACAGTTTCCAGCTGCAGTAAATGTGTTCAACAGCCCTGATTGGCTTCACTGATTTAAACTGAAGCAGATATAAAGGAAGGGACTTAAAATCTAACAACCAATAACATCCCCAAATTAAGTTTTCGTAATTGTTGTACATGCATGTCACAAGACAGCACGCTAGCTTGGAAGACAGAAACACTTTCATTCAATGACTGGAAATATTTCCATTACTTTGATTTTGTTGGGAGAAAACATGACAACATCATTGTGGTACGAAGAATATTTCCACTGTGAAAAACACATCTTCAAACCCCTTGAAACATACATACACAAACATACCTACACTGGCTATGCAACCAAAACTGGATTTTAATCGTGGACGGCTGCAGTCTACAAGAAGCTTGTGGCTGGATATGTGTTGGATAAAATGTTGCCTATCCCCACGACTGACTCTCCATCTTTCAAACAGATCCCTCAGAAAATACCAGTCACAACAGAAACTGACCAGGTAGTAGAAGAAAAAAGCTGCACGTACAGACAATTACCCTGATATTCACACAGAGGCCCACATGCAAGGAGGAAAAAGGACACAATTGCAAATTTTGTGAGGTGTAACAGGAAAGAAATACAATGAGTGGTGTAAAGATCCTTTGTGCATCTTGCTCTGTTGTCAGTCTATGTTTATGAAGTCCTGTCATTTTAGAGCCTGACATTCCTTCTCTGTCCAGCAGTCCCTGGTGCATTCATCACCCGACCTTCACACCCACCACTGATCCCAATTCCCTCATCAACTCAACAGTGTAAACACCTTCCCTTTAGCCATATAACTCATTCCAGCTGAAATGATTCTGTTATCCTGCCTGCTTATGCCTCTTTGGACTTGCTTGCTTGCTCTGACTGGGGTCAGAAAAGGCAACTAGGTCCTGTTGATGAGCATTTTTCTGCTCAGTGACCCTGATTAATAGCATAATGATTCAGATTCACAAGTGATGCTAGAGATTTGAGATCTGAGATTTACATTCCTTCAACAAAAACTGCCACACTTGCAGTTCAAGCCGTACGATAGCAATGTAGCAATAAGAAACAATTAAAGACATAAAGACAGATTTATTAGTATCACCCTAAAAGTTACAACAGCAATAACATAACTATTGCAGCGACAGATGACTTTAACACACACAAAGAAAAGATAATAGTGAACATGACACAGTCTAAATCCCGGACATCATTTCAGCACTTATTTACCATTGGGTGACAATCAACAGTCACTTTCATTAAGTGTTGCGCACTGATAATGTGGATTGTTAGGCCTTTTATTGAAGGTATAAAGAGCCTCATAAATTCCCATATTATCACCTTGGAAGTATTTACTTCACACACAAACACAATTGAGTGGGCGTGTGTGTGTTTACTGCTCGTTCCCGTGAGGCCAAGTCACCTTTCTAATCAGATTTATCGCTGTCCTTCCCACCGTCGCCGAATGACTGATGATCACGTTGATCGATGAGTAATTATGTGCGACAATTCGCTGAAAGAGAAAAAAAGAAGAAAAGAGGTAGTTGAATAGGAAGTGAGTCCAAACACCCTCCTCCTCCTCCTCTCCTGACGAGGCCTCACTCTCTGTGTCCATGGAGGGATGGGGCTGTACGGAGGTGGGAATGCTGGGATGCAGGACGGATGGACGGCTTGTTAAGAGGGCGGTGAGGTATTACTTTAAAAGTCTCTCTCCACCCCCGTCGGAAGTCAGCGGGACAGGCAGCCGACGGCTTTTCCAGAGGATGGGAAACCTGGAGGCTGGAATTACTGCTCATTTGGAGAAGCCAGAGCTGTGGCTCAGCTATGATGTCTAAACCCTGAATGTAGGCCTTGATCCATTTTTATAGAACAAATTCTTGTACATCCCATACTTTCAGAGGCCCATATCGATGAATGTCTCAGCTCTGTTTTATCCCTTAAGGCTTTAAAGTGGACCTGTTATGCTCACATTCAGATTCATACTTGTATTTTGGGTTTCCACTGGAGCACGTTTACATGCTTTAATGTTCAAAAACACTTCATTTTCCTCCATTTAGCGCCTGTCTACTAGAAGTAACATGACAAGACTATCCTGATGATGTGAGCTCAACATTCTGTTTCTCTCTCTGTATCAGTGTGGCCCCACAGCCGCCCCAAAGACTTTCTAGAAATTAAAATCCAATCAGGGCCAATCAGGGATTCACACCATAGTTGATAACATATCCAATCCGGGACTGCTTTGTAGTTGATGACATAAAATGCAGGCCGCAGTTTGCGGATCAGTAATCTCCTGCTCCCTAACAGAGTAAACACAGCAATAAGAGAAAATGTGCAGAAATAGAGTTAGCAAGAACAAGAGTGGGTACTCACAGAGTTTCTCAGAGGAAAGGACGTTTTTCACTGTTCTTCCGAGTGGGTTTGGCAAAAGCTTGATTTATCAGTTGGCTCCGCTGGTGATGAAGATGTTCCCCGGTGTTATGATATGCTAACAGAAGAAATTAGTCGGTCAAGGCGAGTATTCCCGCCCACTAAAACATCATCAGGATGGGCTTACCAGGCTATACACAAATTGCAAATGTATAAAATTTGTTGGTTTGTAGGTCAATTTTTGTTATTTTATTTTTAAAGTGTGTAAATTTGTTTCAGTGAAATATATTTAAGTCCCCAAGACTGTGACTTTTCCTTAAAATGTGTTATGTAGCACCTCCTATTGGTAAAAAATGTCAAGCCAGATTTTTTTAAAGAAAGTTTTATGAATGTACATCAGGCATTAGACGTTTTCATTTGAAGTTTATTATTATATTATTTGATTGCCATATTGTTATTTTGTGAGTAGCATGAAGGAACTACAACCATGGCAGTTAGTTACACAACCCTGTGCTGTAGAATGAGCTCAGATGGTCAGCGTTTCTGGGTCTTCCACATCTCGGCATCTCACACAATTTATTTTATTTTTTTTCCAAGCATGTTATGTCTAGTCCCGTCCTACTTTGCTGTGATTGGCCAGTAGGCTACTACCTGTTTCGATTGGCGAGTGCTGTCACATTGAGACGCTGATGACAGAGGTCATTACAGCAAAGTGGCATGGTTAGGGTTATTACTGGACAATCATAATAATGCCCGCAAAAAAATAATGCTGGTGTCTCGGCAATCTCCTTGCAGCAGGGGAATGAGTGCAATTGAGTACAGAGCGTATAGTACAAGTTACAATTCAAAAACCAAATCTTCACAACTGGACATGTTCCAACAGGAATATGATGTGAAACCATGGAGAAATGAACAACACTGGCAACAACGATTACATGTTTCCTTGACATTAGCATGTAGCTACATGTAGCAGTGTAGCTACGTAATGTAAATTCTTGCAGTAACATGCCTGGAGCAGACAAGCGAAGAAATCATGAGCTGATGTCAGCTTGTCTCCAAAGTAGAAAGAGAGTATTCAGAGTGGTGTGAAGCCTGAGGGTTTTGGTCACAGGGATTACTTTTGAAATTTTGGCCACATTTAAAGGAGCTATATGTAAGAAATCTAAAGCAAATAGTCGTAAAAATCATCCTAATATGTCACAGAGACTAAGGAATAATGTTTATATAACATACTGATCTCACCGACAACAATAGTACAGCCAGAATATTCGCATTAAAAAAAAAATTTTACGGTCCGCAAATCATGTTTATGTTTTGAATTTGTGTTTTGGCCTGCTACAGCAGCACGGCAAGCAGCATTAGCAGTGTCCCGGTACATAGCATTAGCAGCCGGCTCCCCCTCAGCTGTATCCTGGCAGCAGTGTTAGCAGCAGAGAAGCCGGACTTGCTTGAAGGATCCGCTGGAAAACTGAAGATCAAGGACGCCGCAACGCGGCCCTGCCACGGCAGCCGCCCATGGGCAAACAAATCAGTCTCCAGCGTGCCTCGAATCTATAGGGGAGGGGCAGCGGGCACGACTCGCGGCAGTATTTTGAATTTGAGTGCAGTAACCGTTTTGGCCACATTCTTACATACAGTGCGTTTAACATAAACAACCAACACTGTAACACTATGTGACAGAAAATAAGGAAAAGTATCATAGGTCCCCTTTAAAGTTTGTAAAATCATCTTAAAGGCGACCACATTGTCTTAAAGTAACACATGCTTTTGATTTCATGTTTTCAGTTAAAATATTCAAACCCATCAAATGGAGATATTATGAATGTCTTCTGCATCATTTTAACATATTTCCTCTAAATTTACCCTGACATATTTGATGTCTCTGGAAACTTGAGTTTAAAGTTTGGCTGCTCAACATGAATTCATAATGACCCTCCCACCTGTGGGTCAGTGAGGTTTAAGAGGCTTTCTAAAAATGTATGTGTATATTTTCCGTTTCTGCTGACTATATGTTGAATATGACAGATTTTATCACCCTTCAGGCAGCTGCTGGGTTCAACTCATGCAGGGAAACAATTTCAAGTTACTAAACTTGCTTGAGTTATGCAATCCATCACTGCAAGCATAACAGTGCTTTTATTGTTATGGTAATACAGCTGCAAACAAGGGCCATAGTTATTGTGAAACTCACCCCGGTTTGTAAGAAGCTCCTATAGCTACAACAACACATTTAAACTATGTTTCAAGAGTGTCCATGTTCATCTTCAAGGTTATTGTTTTGACTCTCAAATACTGGAGTTTCCTTAAATGCACCGACAAAGAAAAACAGTATTAGAAAACACTCACAACATTTAACAAAAAACAAGGAGGCATCTTATTAATAGTCACTGTAATGAGATGTAAATGGCCAATTTGAATTTTCACTGCATGCTAAAGTTAACTAAAAACAACAGCTGGCTGAATGGTATGAAGTCAATCTAAGAACTTAATAGTACGCTTTTAGGAAATGGTCAGTTAATTAACAAAAAAAAGATTGTGGTAGCATATTAGTTAATTAGAATAAAGAGATGGAGGTGAGGTTAAATGGAGTAAAAGAGCCCGAGGGGATGAACAGAGGGTTCACTGGGGCCTGATAACACCCAGAAAGTGAGACTCAGGGGGCCGCCAGGCTTCACTGTCAACCAGGCCGCACTCCCGACTCGTCAAATACTGACGCTTGGTCAGTGGCCCTCAGTGTCAGACAGTGATGAACAAAGGCACCCTTTAGCAGCAGTATGAGACGCACTGGGTGCCAGCATTTTTGACACTCTGGGCAACTGCCGTAGTATAAAGAGCAAGAAACTCCACGGGGTGGACGAGGAGTCGGATGGGTCAAACAAACTTCAGACTTTCACCTGGGAGACCGCTGTTTGTTTCCTGTGCAAAACCAAAAGTCAATTGAGCAGTGGCGTAAGGTTACAACGGGCTTCAGTGCAGGCTGTTATGAGGGGCCCTAGTGCCAGGTTTTGCACCTAAACTAGCAACCATGTGTCATATTGTCTCATCACATGATCAAAAAGAGACTTGACACTGGACGACATAAACATTACCCAGCAATCAAAACGATGACAAGATGGAGTTTGCCTTTTCAATAATTAATAGCAAATGGCAACATTTTTAAATTAACATACAGTACAGGCCAAAAGTTTGGACGCACCTTCTCATTCAATGCGTTTTCTTTATTTTCATGACTATTTACATTGTAGATTCTCACTGAAGGCATCAAAACTATGAATGGACACATGTGGAGTTATGTACTTAACAAAAAAAGGTGAAATAACTGAAAACATGTTTTATATTCTAGTTTCTTCAAAATAGCCACCCTTTGCTCTGATTACTGCTTTGCACACTCTTGGCATTCTCTCCATGAGCTTCAAGAGGTAGTCACCTGAAATGGTTTTCCAACAGTCTTGAAGGAGTTCCCAGAGGTGTTTAGCACTTGTTGGCCCCTTTGCCTTCACTCTGCGGTCCAGCTCACCCCAAACCATCTCGATTGGGTTCAGGTCCGGTGACTGTGGAGGCCAGGTCATCTGCCACAGCACTCCATCACTCTCCTTCTTGGTCAAATAGCCCTTACACAGCCTGGAGGTGTGTTTGGGGTCATTGTCCTGTTGAAAAATAAATGATCGTCCAACTAAACGCAAACCGGATGGGATGGCATGTCGCTGCAGGATGCTGTGGTAGCCATGCTGGTTCAGTGTGCCTTCAATTTTGAATAAATCCCCAACAGTGTCACCAGCAAAACACCCCACACCATCACACCTCCTCCTCCATGCTTCACAGTGGGAACCAGGCATGTGGAATCCATCCGTTCACCTTTTCTGCGTCTCACAAAGACACGGCGGTTGGAACCAAAGATCTCAAATTTGGACTCATCAGACCAAAGCACAGATTTCCACTGGTCTAATGTCCATTCCTTGTGTTTCTTGGCCCAAACAAATCTCTTCTGCTTGTTGCCTCTCCTTAGCAGTGGTTTCCTAGCAGCTATTTGACCATGAAGGCCTGGTTCGCGCAGTCTCCTCTTAACAGTTGTTCTAGAGATGGGTCTGCTGCTAGAACTCTGTGTGGCATTCATCTGGTCTCTGATCTGAGCTGCTGTTAACTTGCGATTTCTGAGGCTGGTGACTCGGATGAACTTATCCTCAGAAGCAGAGGTGACTCTTGGTCTTCCTTTCCTGGGTCGGTCCTCATGTGTGCCAGTTTCGTTGTAGCGCTTGATGGTTTTTGCGACTCCACTTGGGGACACATTTAAAGTTTTTGCAATTTTCCGGACTGACTGACCTTCATTTCTTAAAGTAATGATGGCCACTCATTTTTCTTTAGTTAGCTGATTGGTTCTTGCCATAATATGAATTTTAATTTGAACAGTTGTCCAATAGGGCTGTCGGCTGTGTATTAACCTGACTTCTGCACAACACAACTGATGGTCCCAACCCCACTGATAAAGCAAGAAATTCCACTAATTAACCCTGATAAGGCACACCTGTGAAGTGGAAACCATTTCAGGTGACTACCTCTTGAAGCTCATGGAGAGAATGCCAAGAGTGTGCAAAGCAGTAATCAGAGCAAAGGGTGGCTATTTTGAAGAAACTAGAATATAAAACATGTTTTCAGTTATTTCACCTTTTTTTGTTAAGTACATAACTCCACATGTGTTCATTCATAGTTCTGATGCCTTCAGTGAGAATCTACAATGTAAATAGTCATGAAAAGAAAGAAAACGCATTGAATGAGAAGGTGTGTCCAAACTTTTGGCCTGTACTGTATAAGTTCTTCTTTGAACACAAGCATTTTTCTGAGGTGGCAACCTGAATCATTTGCAAGGGCCAACCCATTGTTGGGCCCCCTGACGCTGTGGGCCTCAGTGCAACTGCACTGCCCGCACTGTCTACATTTACGCCCCTGCAATTGAGTTATTTTAGTGATAACATAGTATTGTAGTGCCTGTATGTGTAGCATACTTTACTAGAGACATATGTCACGATGTGTGTGCCATATTTAATGTAACACTATATTACGTTACTAACAAACGTACTTATTTTAAGCCAAACCATGATGTTTTTTCTAAACTTATCCACATACTTTTGTTGTGTAAGCCCAGGGAAGTTAAACTTAAGACAAATTTTTCTACCTACATTCAAAGGTTATTTGAAAAAGACGATGCATTAACGAGCAGAAATTCTTTCCTGTGAAAACAGAAGTTTATTTTAAAAAGACAAAGTGCATGTAACCAGCATAAACTGATACGCTGTCCCTGAGCATCCAGTAGTGATACTGGAGGGGTACCTAGTCTGATGTGTAGGGCCAAGCAATGTTATTTGACAGTTGGGGGTTTGAATATGTTGTAAAGTTGAGTTCAGTGCTTTACTGAAGGACTCATGGTGGGTGTTTGCTGATGTAAAAGTTTAACCCCTGATGAAGGTCACGTTCTGTACTGCAACTCCCAGCTAAATGATTTATTGATATGACTGTGAAATTAAGTTCAGTTTCTATTCTGCCATTTATACCAGAGAGGAGGATGTGTGAAAATGTACAAATGTTAAATAATTTTCTCACATTATGTCATTTCTTTTCTCACATTTCAACATATGATTTACAAAACTGCACTGAATCTGACAACAACCCAGTTCTATCAATGACAGGGAAAAAAATCCAAAAGGAAAAATGTTTGTTACAAGAGCAGAGGGAGTGTGTGTTTGTGTGTAAAGTTGCGTTGGGACAATTACTCAGCCTCGGGGATGAATGAGGTCTGTGGATGAGGTTTTTTTTTTTTTCTGTGTGTGTACGAGAGTGGACGGGAAGAGCAAGTGGAGGGGACAGAGAGGAGGAGCAGAGGGACGTGGGCAAGTGATTCTCCAGATGAGATCTAATATGTGAGACGATGCATCCTAAAGAGACGTTTTCTCATGGGCCCACCCCATGAATACAAATTCACCCCGCCACCCGCTCTGCGCTGGAAGGACGGATGCACCTTGCTTCAACCCGTAGTGAAGTACAGCTCTTTCTTTTTTTTTTTTTTTTTTTTTTTTTACCTCGACGTTTACTTCCATCCAATCACAAAACTCAACTGAGGTGACTTCATGGCAGCTGTTATGAGTCATCCATTCATACCTTTCTCTTGTAACTGACTCTGTGTGCTCTTATTCAGTGTCATGGGGCCTGTATTTATAATGTCGGCGCGATTGTCTGCGAGCATGTTGGCCAAAACGTAAAATGGTGCCAATGGAAAGCAGCAGGTGAGTTTGTTAAAGGAGGAACTGTGGGAAAATAATCAGTCTGACTTCCGAGTGTTGACCTCGGGGTTATCTGGAACAGTCGTGTGCATGTGTGCTGGAGTGCATCCTCGTCTGTTTGAGTGTGTTTGGTTTGATTTTAGTGTGACTGCATGTGTGAGAAAGAGAATATCATGGTTATTTGCATGTGTGTGTGTGTGTGTGTGTGTGTGTGTGTGTGTGTGTGTGTGTGTGTGTGTGAGAGAGACAGAGATAACAGCCTGTAAATTTGCTTGGGCCGGTCTTAGTGACATCACATTTTGGGAGGATCTTAGTGGCCAGGAAAGTCAATTAGAGTTAAACTGAGTTTACCAGCTGGGCACTTAGTATATCGTAGGGAAAAAAAGCAAAAAAAAAGGGTGTATATATGTGTGTGTGTGGGAGAGCGAGTGAAAAAGAGAGAGAGAGGAAAAGGGGAGGAGAATACAAAAGGGAGGAACAGAGTGGAGAGGAAGGGAGAGAGACATAGTAAGGAGGTTTAGGAACTAGAGGGAGTTGTTGCCGGTGATACAGCACAGTACAGACAGACTGACAGACAGACACAACTCATTTTCCTCCTGCAGCTTCCATATGCACCGCGGCGACACCAGTGTGTTTTAAACAATCAGTGCAGGCAACAGGGAAAGGGAGTTGCCCACTTGCAGAGGTCAGGCAGGCAGAGGGGAAGCCGGTGGATGTTTTTAAGAGTTTGCTTATCTGACACTGACAACAGGATGAGCAGCTGAGCGAGGGAGCAGAGAGGGGAGAGGAAAACATGGAGAGAGCAGCATTACCTACTGTCCACTTACATAGGAGACATAGAAGGGACAGACACTGGTTACCTTGAGAGAGGTAAAAGAGAGAAGAGGTAAACAGTCCACTTTGTCCATTCTGTCCAA